>NC_088114.1:1400833-1750416 GCF_036370855.1 Dromaius novaehollandiae | reverse complement strand
TTATTAAACATTGAAAATCTGAAGCTGCAGTCAGAAATTAAAAATAGTATTCTGTCCACTTGAACTATTCAAAATAGTTTCATCCACTTGTAATTTGCTAAACTGCAGAAGGAAAAAGGATTCTAAATTAAATAGCTTTATATTTCAGCTATAAGCTAACTTATTATTATGCAGCTATGCTATATGCCACTGTTTGAATTGAACATTTAAGCAAGAAATGAAGGAAATTTTGTGGAAGCTCAAGGTCTCTGCACACGCAGCGTGTAGGAGACAGAAGCGTCCGGGAGCGAGGACTGGCTGTGTTTGTTCTGCGGTAGGTGTGTACCCAGGCGAGTAGCACAGATTTGCGCTGTTCAAGGTCAGAGCGTGGGGGTTAAACTCACAGTTCATTTGGGGTTTTCCTGAAATTGATAATTAACTACTTAAATTGATATGTTCTGTGTTACCGTGCTCCCTAAAGCCTCAAACAGGTGCAGCTAATACTTCTGAAGTGGTGAGTGCCGTCTCACTTCAATAAGACGGCAGAGCATCTGCCCTATTTTCAGGTGCTAAAAATACCTGTGAGAGCGTGAGCGTGCCCCCAGGGAGGCTGCTCGGCTGCTGCTCGGCAGGTACCGCAGAGCGGCTACCGCGTGGATGCTTTCGGCTTGCTCATTGTGCCCGGGTCATATCCCAGCCTATCCTGGTATTTTTTCCTCCTTACTTTCTGAAGATATTAAATTATTGCCAATCGTGGTGAAGAAAGATGTCGTTCATTTAGCTTAGTGCAATTCAAAGTAACGTATGTATTTCAGAGATCAGCTTATACATTCAAGAAACGATGAAGTGTGTAGACTGCAGCTTATCTTTTAGTTTGTATGGCTTGGGTGAAAAGGCATGCTTGAATCTTCATATGGTAACTATTTGAGCAGGGGAAAAATATTTTTTTTTGCTGAACTGGTGTTATAAGGAAGATTGAACATTTGTGTTTGCATAGTGGAATAGCTTAATCCTGGCTCAGAGTGAGTACAGATGACAGAACAGTAAAAAACTCAGTTTTGTTAACTAGAAATTCTGCCTCCTTCTAACTTGCTCTTAGTAAAGTGTTGGTGGAGAAGGCAGTAAAAAGGTAGCTTTCTCAAAATAGTGTATGCGGGGAAAGCTGAGGATGCTAACAAAGCATATTCTCTTTTTATCTGAATTTAGCTTTGGACTGTGATGCTTTCTTAATGGGAAAAAATGTGCTTCAGAGAGGGCATGAGCTCTCGCATCGTAGGAGCCTGGGCAGAAAGGCTAATTACGGCCTTACTGCATGTCCTGCCCCTGCCGGTGGGACCAGCTGGGTGTCAGCTCGCGTGGGAATTCAGATCACTCCCGGTTACAGCTGCAGCGTCTGATATCTCAATAAAAGACAGGGCCTTACTCTGGGAACACAGAAATGCATGGGAAGAAAAAGGTCCTGTTGCAAAGTGCTTGCAGCTTTGGTGGACAAGAAGTCAGTGTCTAGAGGAAGGGCACTATTTTTACTTATATTTTATAGATGCAAAGCTAAACCGATAAGAAAATAAGTGATGTATCCTTGTTTGTGCATGGCATGTCTGGCAGACATAGGAATCGCAGCTTGAATTTCGAAGTTTCAGGTGAATGGTGCAGGCCCTAGACTGCCTTCCTCCGCAGCATGCGGTACTGGAGTCTCTCTGGGCACCGAAAAGCATGCTCTGGCCTTCAGAGACAAGTACCAATTAGTGCTCCTGTCTGGCAGCTAAAAGGCTGAAGCTTATTTTAAACGTAGAGCCTCCCCAGGGCATTGCTACCTTAATTAAGAGTAAAGGCAAATCCCAAGCATGAGGGTGAGCTGGGAAGAGATCAGTGTTCAGTCTTCTGTTATTGTGCTAAAAACAGAGGGACTTTTATAGAATCTTTTCCAAAATACGTCCCTGTAACGTGATCTTTTGTTCTTGGTGTAATACATGCGTAGGATGCTGTGCTTCGGCCGGGCAGGCCGCTGGTGCCCCTGCGCTGGCGGGACCGGGCTGGCGCGGAGGGCCTGGAGGGAGCCAACAAACTGGGTATCGCTAGTGAGAAAGAGGTGTAGGCAGACTTGTTTTCCAGTGTAATTAGCAAAAGTGATAGATATAATCATTTTTCAGAGTCTGGGACCTTGCAATATGAGATGCTTTCAACAAAACCCTGCAACTATGGCATCAGGAAACAAACACACACGGCTCTTGGTTCTGTTCTGGTGAAATCCTGTGAAATGGTCTGCTTTAATCTTCTTATCAATAATGACATTGCTTTTTGTAATTAATAAAATTAGAAAAAAGCCTATCAGAAGCAGTCAGGTGCAGGTGCATAAACTGAATCACGTAATTTAATTGAACTAAACTGACATAAAAGCAGCAGTTTCTAGCTTTAGAAAATACAGCTGTTTTCCACATAAGGAGCTTTACCCCCTGCATAATAGTTTCTCAAGAAAATTGTTCCCATCCTGAATAAACACATAGGCCTTGCATAAATAAATAAATAACAAAATCTGGGAGTGCCAGGAGAAACTGCTTCTGTATGGCAGCCCCTCAGTCCACTTGCAGTGATGGAGGAATTTGTCCTGTCGGCATGTGTCATGTCCTATGGAGAAAGACACTGGGGAAAGGGCAGATCTTTCGGGATCTGGTGGAGAGCTCTGCAAATTGAAGTGTTAATGAGCAGTAGTAGAAATGTAGTAAGGTTGATGCTGCTTTTAGGTGATACCGTGCAGAAGATAAGCACCAGCTGGCAAACCGTCAGCCACCTTTGGACCTCTCTGGCCTCTGGCGTTGCCTTGGGTGCTGCTCTGGAGGTGGATGGGTGTTACTGGGGAGGAGCCGCCGCCTCTGCCCGGGATGCAGAGAGGGAAAGAGCTCCCAGAGCTGCCGCTGCCTCCCGGAAGATTGAGGAGCCCGGGGAAATCCCGTGAAGTGCTCGTGCTGCAGCCCTTGCAGGGTTTTGAGACCCCTTTGCAGGGACTGAGAGCAGCCCCCGGGGTGACAGCCTCTCCGTGCTGCCCGGCTGCTCTGCTGTTGATCGCAGCTTGGTCTTTGAGTTAAGCGAGGGCAAGCTCTGCAAAATGCAAGCTTTGGTTAAACTGAACTCTAACGGGAAAGGCGGCAAATGAAAATATTGATGGGAGCTTTACTCTCGAGGTCTGAAGAGCCTTGCAAGACGAGCCTCACTGCAGCATAAGCCAGTCTGCCCAGCAGGAATGTGGTTTGAGCCGCTCGGGGTTGCCGTCCCGAGCAGCTTGTGGAGCTGTGGGGCGGCGTGGGAGCAGTGTCCCCCCTGCGCCGGGCTGGCGGCTGGGCCCCCACGCGCACGCGGTAAGTCCCCCGCGTCTCGCGCGCTCGGTGCTGACTGCCCCGGTGCCTGGTACGCGCCTCCCCGGCGATCGCCCGTTTTCCTACAGGCCTTCTTACATCCTTAAAAAAAAGATTGCTTTCTTTTCTAATCTTTTGCTTTCCTTCCCTGATAAAGCTTCCTGAGATGAATCCTAACATTCCTTGGAATCTTAGAAGTAATTTCAAGTTTAAAACACACAGTGAAGAGCAAAAAATCGATGAAGTCAGTTTTACACTTTTATTTTGCTTTAAGATAGTTTTTGCTGCAGTGTTTTGGATGCAAGGCCATGGGGGGCTGCTTATTTGTTTAAAGAGGATTGTTTCCTCTAGAATAAAAAAAAACAACATGGGAACATTTCTGTTAGTTTTAACTTTTGTTTAAAAAAAGTTCTGAGACTCTAACTTTAGGACAAATATTTCTTGACAGTTTGCATTTTTTATGACATTTGCATGGCTAAACCTTTAAAATACACTTTTATAAGAAACATTCTGGCTATAATGACTATGTTGTGTTCTGCCATTTTTCTGAATTGTACTGTGTTGACTCGATTATGCTTTTAGTTCAAAGGCCTTTCAAGCAGAATCTTTGATGCAATTTTAGCAACTTTATGATGGATTTGGATAGTGCAGGTAAACATTTAAGTCTCTGCAAAATTGCATCTTGAGATTAAAAAAAAACCAGACAAACAAAACCAAAACTCAGGTGTAGTGTGTTTCAGTCGATGGTGGCCGCCTTAGTTCTTGGTTTCTCAATTATTGTTTATATTTGCACAGTAGTTTTCAAGAATATTCAAGGTGCACCAATAATTTTCTCTTTCTGTATCTATATAATGTTTAGAACAATCTTACTTGTTTTAAAAAAATGATGATTGATGAAGGACTGACTTGCAGCATGAGTGAAGAAATGTGATTCCCTCCCCGCTTGTAATTTCTCAGTAGTAGCGTTCTGGTGGCAGGGCAAGTCCTTGACATCGCAGTTCAGGGTAATTATTCCTGAAAAATTCATGTGCTTAGAAGCTTTTATATTAGTTTCAGGTTTCAGCAATGCTAATGCAAATGATACTCAAGGAACATCAGGTAGTGCATATATTGAAATCGTGGCTGCATAGCTAGTGCTTTTGGCTCCCTTGTCATAAACTTTCCCCATTAATATCATTTGCATAAGTGAAGCTGCGTGGTCTCTGTGATCAGATGTGCACATCAGAGGGGGCTGTGGGAAGTGTTGCTATGCTTTAATCCCTTACGTTGCAAGCAGGCTTCTTGGCTAAAAAATTGTATTAATCATCCTTGACACTGATAAGAGCATTAGTTCACTGCAGTTTAAGTGGTTTAGGAGAAATGTGCTCGGCATAAACTTTAAAAACTAGAGGGTATGTGAAGCTGCAAAATGGGATAAAAAGGGGGAAAGTTGGGACAGAAGATGGCAGAGCCCTGTTCTTGTCCCCTGCAACATCTAGCGCAAGCGTAGCTTCAGTTCGCTGCACCGTTACTCACCGCAGGTACAGGTATGCATGCAGTATGTGCATGCATGTACCATGTTTATCCAGAGAAATGTAACAGTTTAGTTTCACTGGTAGCAGTTTTATTTACCAGCTGATGAGAATAAGAGTAAAATGAAGGGGTACAGTAATTAATTTAGTACTAGTGATCACTTTGATTTTTCTATTAAAATAACTAAGTTAATTGGATATTGCACTGCTGTCGTGGTTATTGTAGGAATATAGGATGCTCAGAAATAACAGAATAAAAGGAACATAAACATTTTTTCCATGTTTGGGTATACTGTTATTTCAATGGTGTCCAAAAATGTCCCCTCCCCCCTTTTTTTCCCTGAATAGGGAAGTTTACAAATAATAGATACATAGATTGGACTAGATGGCCTGATGGTCCTTTCTGGCTTTATACTCTGTTAATTTACTTTGTCCTATGCATTGCTTGAACAAAAGTCACCGTGTAAAATCTCTGACAGTCTTTAAGAACAAAATCATATGGAGAAGCATTAACTTTTGCTGAACTAGATAAAAGATGGTGTGGAAACAGAATGAAACACACCGAACATTTCTGGTATATCCTCTATTTCTTTTTTGCCCCCTATCTGAGAGGGAGGCTAATTCTTTTATTTACTGGTTTCATCTAGTGTCTGCCCTTTGCTTTCACCCCAGGCCCAGCATTTGGCAGACCTGGTTGTGATCCAGTGACTCGTTGCAGTTTACAGTCTCATTCCGGGGGAGTTGTGGTCTTCTGTCCAGCGGGAGAGGTACTCCTTGCCAGGGATGAATATATGGCAAGAAAATAATGGAATAAATAGAAATCTGGGTGTCTGGTTAGTAATGATTCTAACAGGCTTGGACTTGCTCTTTATATCAGGAAAAGTTTCTTCTCCCTGTCATCTTGTCATGTATCTTTTTTCTTTCCTACTCTGCAAAAACTTGGCAGAAAAATACTTCTAAGGAGAAACTGTATCACTAATGACATATTGGTAGTATTATGCTTTAGACATTAGGATTTTCTTGTCATTTGAAATTAAATCTTAGAGGGTTTAGACTGTAAGCAAGCTCAGGGTTTTGCTCATTTTCTAAGTTAAACTGGCATTTGTGCAGAATGAGAAAGCACAGAAGAAAGTAGAAATGAAAGCTGGATGGGATGAGGGGACATCGTAAGTGCGGTGAGGAAAGCAAGGTGAGAATAACATCAGAAATATTTGAAAAAGAGATGTAGGTTTTGATCAAGAAAAAGAAGGAAGAGGGGAAAGCAGACAAGAAGAAATGGGAAGTGGCTGCACAGCGTAGGAGGGGAGGCGTGGAAGGGCTGCGAGTGGGAAGGTGCAAGAGATAGTGCGGAGGGTTGACATTCACAGGCAGCCGTAGCTTAGTTCCTTTCCAAATATCTCATGGTTTCCTAAGTAAATATTAGCATTTGAGAAGTTCTTACACATGCCATCAGCAATCAGGACCTCCGTGTGCTGGGTACAGGACCTACGTGTGGCAGAAAGACGATATGTGCAGTGAAGAATTCATGTTTTGAACTCGCAAAGGGCAGAAGAAAAGAAAATACTACTTTATTTTACAGGCTGGGGAACTGAGGTAGATGACACTTATGACTTGGCCAAGGTGGTGCAGGAAGTGTTGGCAGTTGAACACCGAACTCTGCTCTCCTCAGGCCGGTGTCTGCGAAGCTGCCATTTCATCCTTGGTTTGTTTTTCTGTTCTCCTTTTTCTGTTTCAGCTTGGCAGTGAATATATGACTGAGTATAACTGTGCATTCTTACTGCATTTATGATCCTTTAATGCTGGCAATCAGGCCAAACAATCAAACCACATCATTTTATTTTTTCAAGCTCTGGTGTGCGTGTGTGCATCTATACAATGAATAATAACCCACAAACCTGAACTCTTTATGAAAAAAATAATGTGCTTCTATCATAAATAATTAAAAACTCCTTTAAGGCACAGTAGTAATAAGGCTAACAGTAAATAGCTGTTTGATCTAGTTCCAGCAGTAGCAGTATGTATGTATCTGTATACATACCATCACATCTTTCTTTACCCTTTCCATTATCCTAGGCGAGAGATGCTTTGAAGAGAGCTACTGTATAATTCAGTATGAAAAAATCTGCTGGGACAAAATCCATGCATCTTTGAAATTAATAGCAAAACTTTTATGAAGTGTCAAGACGACTGTCATGTGTTTCAGTCTCCTCCATAACTTTCGGTTTCCGGATAAGCCGGCGTTCCCTGCCGGCACGTCCCAGGCTGTCTCTGCGGCATTAGGCTGCTGCTGGACTGCAGGCTCGTGCTAAGGCGCGGGCTAACCCGTGGCTTAGGCGCTTGCAGATACCGACCCAGCAGGTCGCTGCCCTGTGGGTTATGCAGTTATACATACAAACCCAGCAGAAGCCGAGTCTCCTCTGATAGGAGTGCGTGCGTTTGGGGTCATCTGCCATCGGGGTCCGAGCCCTGAGTGCGGCCATCCGCAGCCGGGTTGTGCCTCGGAGGCAAAACCCCTCTCCAGAGGGCTTTGTTTCTTCTGTAGAGCTAATGTGAGAGGAGCATTAGGGATGTATGGCACCTTTGCAGTGCACGCTGCGCTTTTTCATGTTAAAAAACATAATTCTTTTTTCTTCAGTTTTCCGCGGTGTGTGTCTAAGTAGGTATTTTCCCCTTGTTTCGCTGCACTGGCACTGTAATTACTGTCTTTGTGTCTTGTCAAACCACGGGCTGTGTTGCATACTTACTGAAAGTGAAAACTTTTTAATTATAGAAAATATTTTAACCTTGAAGGTTGCTTTTCAATAGTTTTCTTTGATGAAGTTTGAAAGGCTGGGATGCCGATCATTGTAACTAGAGCTCGAGGATGCAGTTTAAAGCCCCTTTTAACAGATCCTGCAATTTAGTCTTGTTTTAAGCGTGTTGACTGGGGAGGCGAAGAAGCTAACCTGGTTAGACTGATCTGTGCGCCGAGGTCATAGTTTGGTGCAAAAAGTCCCCTTCCAGCCGGTTCCTGTGATTTAGCCCGGCAGAGGTGGTGCAGCGCTCGCTGCTGCCAGGCCGGGCGGGTCCTCTGCCCTCCTGCCTGCCTCATCGCTGGGGCAGAGGGTTTGTTGCCTGTGCTCCAGGGTAAACTGTGACCCAGATAAAACAGTGAAGAAAACTGTAGTTTTCAGTCCTGGAAATTACAAGGACGTATCCAGAGTTGAAGCTGCATTTTTACCTTTCTCACAAAATTTTCAGCCTGACTGGTGATTTCCCCAAAATACACGCATCCTTTTATTTCAGCAATTTGGACAGCAATCTGAGGGCTTCTGAAGTTTTATTGCTTGCTGTTTTCTTCCTCTCTGAAATATAAAATATATGGACAAAAGGTTTTGATGCAGTACAGTCGGATATGCTTTTGTTTCTGAAGTCTCCCTGGATTTCATTTTTAGCCGGCTTTTGTTTCTGTTTATTTTGAGTGTTGCTATTAAGGTAGATCATGCTGTGGACTGAGATGAACTTATGCGAAAAGTCCACTTCTGACATGAGCGCCTTGTTTGCTCTGAAAGCGTATTTGGACATGGAAAGTGACTGTAAGGCTTTTAAGGTTTGGTTTTTTGTCTTGCTTTTAGAAATGGCTACTTTCCTGTGAAATGCAGTTTTAATCCTGGGTTGTTTACATGCATGGCAAATAATGATTCAATACGCAAAAGCAGAGAAAGAACCTTCTTTCCTGTTTGTGGAGTATGTGGGGCTCTATTTTCAAATTCTTCCATCCATATGAGGAATATATGGACTCTGCTTCATTTCTTTTGAACTCGGTAGGATTTTTACCTTTAACTTCTGCGTGAGAATTAAAAGGCCATTATTTTGGATCGTCATAACCGCTTCTGCTTAATTTATTCTTATTTATTCATATGGCTAAACAGAAATGAGTTTGAGGAGATGAGCATTTGTTGTTCAGAGCTTGAAATACACTTGGACTTCTATAGCCTGTGATCGTTTTACGCTTACAGACTTGTTCAGATTCTTTAGCTGAGAAGGCGTTTAGTTCCTGTGACATGTTACCTGTTAGACCGGAGGTAGCTGATGGCAAGGGAGGGAAGGAAGCGTTCAGGAGGGTTTTGTTGCTACACAGATCTTCTTGGTCACTTCAGCAATTTAAGTTTTTTCATTTCCTTCTCTGATTGTCTAGATTACATACATTTATGTAATTTCTTGGAGTATGCTTGCTATGGCAAAGGAAAGCTTCCTTGACGTCACTGTTATTAAAAGGACGTATTACATTAATGATGGCGTGAGAGTCGGCTGGGAGCAGGGACTCGAGGAGAAGCCGTATCGCTTTTGTCGCCTGTGCTCACCAGCATGTGAAGCTGTCGATACAGTGGAGGATTTTGCCACCATTAGCCATCATTTGATGGTTTTAAGAGAAGAATTAAGTTTTATGATCACCATTTTTAAAAAAGGAGTTAAGTTAGGATGAATGTTTAAAGAACCTACCCATAGAATGGGCCAAACTTTGTAATTCTACCAATAAAAATTTCCTTGTGTTACCTTGCTTTTCCTCAGTCCCTTAGGATGTGAACAGGATTTATATTCACTGCTTCCTCATCACCGAAAATCACTCTTTGCTCGCGCTGTTAGGGTACCCAGCAGGTAGGCCTAGCTTTTGATGAACAGAGAGAAATTTTCAGTGAATAACTTAGTCTTGAACCTGGTTAACAGTGTTTAGGCCTCCCAGTTCTGGTTGAACTTGTTGTGCTCGTTAGCTTCTGTAGGTCTTGCTTTGGATCGTAGATTTGTATTTCATGCAGGGCTTTGAGATGTACATAAAAACCATTAACGGAAGAATTTCCTAGGTTGGGGTATGGCACCTCTGAGTTCATTTCTTGGCTTTTTATTATAGACTTTTTTTCTTTGTCCTTGGTCATGTCATTCAGTCTTTGTGCCTCCGATCCTTGTTTGAAGAGGAATACAAATACTTATCTTCCTCAGATGATGGGAAGATGTGTCCGTTAAAATCTGTGAGATTTTTCTGACATGATGGTGGTGGGGCCTCGTGAGCGATGGGAGAGAATGGTCTCTCGCCCTTTGCAGAGTCGTGTGTTAGGTTTGAAACCTTTCCCAGCGGCGTGGGGTTGTGGTCATTGAGCCGAGAGGAGCTCACGTAGCGCTGGAGACGCGGCCTCGGAGGAGAAATTGAAGAGGAGTAACCGCAGATATCTAGTATTTCTCCAGAATATGTCCATTAAAATTTCTCCACCAGAACTGGCTGGGTCTGCTGCATTGCAGAAGTCAGTGTCTGGGTTTTTTCCTGACACTACGTGGTTTGGAGTCTGCATCTTGCAAGGATTAGGTGCTTGGTCTTCCGTCTGCAGGAATCAGAATCAGTGAGTGATTTTTGACAACCATGTTTAGGTCATGATACTTTGTACAAAATATTTGCAGTTGTCTTTATATAAACAAACAGTAAGTGTGAAAATACCAATTTTTTGTTTGGAAAGAAAAGAATAGGGGAATTTTGACTTAATAGTATGACTCAATATAGTTTTAGCAAAGTGCAATACTGCTGTGCTGCTGCATTGATTTTAAAATGTACGTACTTACATTGCCCATATGAAATCTTTGTGGGCATTATATTAAAATGAATATTGAGGTTACTTGGTAAATAAACAAATTTAATTTTTGTTAATGCAGTTAAATGTGTGATTCTGACGTTATAAATTAGGCAAAGGCCATGTTAAGTGTGCTGTAGCCAAGCTACTGGGCTGAATGTAGCTTGTTTTGTCTAATTTCCTAAGTAATATATAGTAATTGCAGTGTCAACAGGCTAATGTAGCTTTGATACGCTTCTGCATTTCCTTTTTTGTCTTACATTACGTATTTCGTATTTTACAGCTTTTATTGAGAAAAATTGTTCAAACATCAAATAAAACAATGTAAGAATGGAGAAATGAAGTGAGACTGTCCCCTTGGACAAGGCTCTGGCCTCCCGAGCTTGGCTCAATTTAAAGCGAGGGCCGGTTGACCTGTGCCGCCTGACGTGTCCTGCACGCTTCCCCCGGCAGCCTCGTATCTCTGTTTTCGGGGAAAAATACCCAGCACGTTGGGTGCCGTGGCTGCTGTTGGCATCCCGGTGCTGACATTCATTTCGGTTTACCCTGTGCCAACGCCTGCGTGTAGCTTGCAAAGGTGGAGAGAACGGAGAATTGACTCTGCGATCTCATTATAGCGCATAAGGAAAAACTGCCCCTGTGGCAACGTTCAAATATCCAACCGGGATAAAAACCCGGTTGGGCAAACCCAGAAAAAGCCTGGTAACTTATCTGGAAACCGTTGTAGTCTTGCTTCCGCAGTGGCATGCAGCAGCAGAAGGAACCATATGCAACTACGGTTGTTTCCCCCCTCCCCATTTATGCTCGGCTATGGTATTTTTGAACCTTATTAGAAAAGTATAGATTCTTAAATGGGATTTTTAGCAACGTCAGGCTGTGTGATGTGGTTCACTGATGTATCAAGCTTGAAGCTTAAAAGTAGTATCTTCCAGACCGAAAAGGTACCAGTGTTAGTATTTGCAGTGAGAAAAATGATTTTTCTTCTTTTGAGTGTAACTCAAACCCCAAGCGTATTCGAAAAGCCTTTAAAAAAGTAGTTGTATTAAGACCATTCATGGCTAATTTCATACTAGTAAGGTGGTGCTTGGAATTCATAGATGAGGATTAAAATTTCATAAAATCATTTGCAGTGTTGAAATCTCTGAGTTAATAGTGTGAAATTAGTTTAGTTTCTTCTCTGGCCTGTCATCTAAGGAATTCTTTTGCTTTTGATACCCTTTACAACGTTAAGACTGTGATTGTGGTTTGACTAAAAGCCTGTTAAGTTAATGGCTGCAGTCCTCCGAACTCTCCTGGGCTTTAGCAAAGACCATAGGCTTTGCCTGTTGTGGTATGAGTTGATGGAAATAAATGGTAGTGGCATCTTTTTGTGCAGGAATCTGTTACAGTGGTGCTTCATTGCAGTGATCCTTTTCTCCAAAGTATGTTAAAGGTCTTTTTTAAAAAGATCATTTTCAAGGTTTCAAGTAATTTTTTTTCTTTCTTTCAGTATCCGCAGTGTTATGCAGAAATATCTTGAGGAAAGGGGTGAATTAACCTTTGACAAGATTTTCCATCAGAAAATCGGTAAGTCATATTTGAACAAAACATTACTCATTTATATATTTTTAAGATTGGCTTGCCTGCTACTTCTCAGTAAAGGATGCTGAAGATAAATATTGTAGGTGGTCTTAAGAATACTGTAATGTAGACGGGACTTAATAAAACAAAGACATTGAATAAAATGAAATGTTGTGAAAAGGAAGAAGGAGAAGCCAAGCAATCTGTCAACTTAACTTCATGTTCTGGAAAACTACTGGAAAAAATACATTTTTTGGAAACATCTAGCAAAAAATGTATTACTCAGCATGGATTTGTCAACAATAGAATGTGTCAGACCAGTCTTCTTTCTTCTTTCACGGGGTAATAAGCCTTGCTGATAAGGGAGCAGTAGCAGAAAAGATACCATGTGCTGTGTTTACTATCTCACATCATGTTCTTGCTAGCAGCATAGGGAGCTGCAGCCTAGGAGGAACCGCTGTATGCGGCGGGCAAAACTGTGAGGATGTGAGGAACAGTGCTCAGCGCTTCACCGTCAGACCTGGAAGGATGTATCCAGTGGGTTTCTGCAAGAGTGGGTCGGAGATCGGTCCCTGTGCAGTATTTAAATCAGCAGTGTGGGTGCTGGATTGGAGAATGCATGTATTCAGTTTGTGTGCTGAGAAAGGCTGCAGACACGCTGAGAGTAAGGTTAGAGCTACAAAGGATCACGACAAACTGGAGAAGGGGATGTGGAAAAAAAAGAATTACTTCTCTGTAAGAACAAGCACTATCTTCTGCCCCTATGCAGGAGTAATTAGTTATGCAGGAATAATTAGTTACACAAGTGCAGGATGGAGAACCATTGATCAGATAGGCGTTTTGAACAGACTTGGATGTTACAGTGAATTATAAGCTGTGATGTGTCAACTATTCGCATAACTGTAATATAAAATCAGGATTGTACCCTGTGAGGCATGTGAAATAATCCTCCTTTGGCAGAATGCTGTGTCCAGTTCTGGCACTGGACTACAAAATATACATGGACCTGCTGGAGAGAGTCCAGGAGAGAGCAGCAAGAGCGAGCAGACCTTATTTAGCAGTCTGCTAAATATGACCTTTGAGGAAGTATTGAAATAGGGTGTTACGTAGGCTATGAGAGAGAAAAGCGAGGTTGAGCAGTCTTCAAAAAAGTGAAAAGCAGTTGCAGAAATCATGAGGTTAATCACAAGTTAAGCCTCTGGGAAACGGACAAAAAAAATAAGAAAAAACATTTTAACAGTAGGATGGGTAGCAAAGCAGTGGAGCAGATGTCATGGGGGGTTGTGAAATCTCTGACCAGTGGGCTTTTCAGAGTGGATTGCTTTATGTCTGTTGGGATAGTGCAACTGCTCCCTTCCCGAGACATGGGGACAGTCGTAAAACAGAGGCTGGAGAGACTTCAAGATATCAGCGGGTCTGTCCCTGTCTGAAGTGCGGAGAGGTCGTAGTTACAGTGGAGCAGACGCTCGGGAGCGAAGTGCCGCCGTGCCCCGATTCTCGGGGACGCTGGCGGCGTCGAGGCCTCCCCGGCCGGGTTTGCCGCAGGGCCGGTCCCCGCGGCCGCTGCGCTCGGGGCTCCCGGCAGCCCCGAAACGTGCGGCTGAGGAGGGGTGAGAATACGCGTGGTGAGAGATCTGAGGGTTGCCAAACTCCGATTAATTAACACCATCATAGCTTGTCATTAATAGGATTTGTAGCTTTTTACACAGGAGGCTGTGGAAACACCGGTCTAAAGTACCCGTACGTAAAAGTCTCACGAAACTTTCCATTATATTACCGTGATTGAAGAGTAGCCTGTGCCTTTGTGCACAAAAACTGTGACTCCTTTTATTCTGACCAAAAGTTTCATGCTGTATATTGCATAGCTGTTTCCTTTGTGCTGACATCTTCTGGTATTTGCCTCAGCGTAGCTCTTTATGCTGAATATTAATGTATTGCTACTGCACAGGAGTAGCAAAATAAATAAGCGGACTTTTAAGCAACCCAATAAAGGCTGACTTTAGTTTTTTGATTCTGTGTGGTGGCAATAAAATGAAGCTTTTTTTTTTTTTAAATCAATCACACCAGCTTGTATGTAGTGGATATTTCTATTTATATAACTGAACACTTTTCATTAGGAGTTTGTTCCAAAGAACAGTGAAAAATGTTGCAGTTATTTTGGTAAGTTATAGCAGTTACAGTTAGGTAATTGTAGCCATGCAAGAAATGAAGGATTTAATCTGTCTCCCCGGCCCCCTCTCAAGCCTTGTTAACTACCAATATCAGAACTTGGTATTAATTTCATTAGAAGATTGGTCTTTCCCCAGGTCTTGAGATGCCTAGTCAAGGGGTGCAGAGAGCACATACTTTGCTTTTTTCTTCTTCTGTGCTTAGCATAGTCATAGCCACAAAAACTCTCAGTTCCAGGGATATGTGGAGGTTTTCTGTCATCACTTTGCTGGAGTTTGGCTACTTCTGAGGCTGTTTTCTTCTGAAGAAGGCTTTAGAGTGGAGGGAAAAAAAGATAGAAGATAAAAGTGACTGGTTTTAACGGAAGAGTTTCCATTACATTGAAAATATCGTATTTCCTTACTGTGGTTGTTCATTTAAATTTTATTGCGTTTTCTAGCTTGTTCTTTGCCATTAAGTTAGTTCTGTTTCCAGACATTAGCATAATTGCTTGTGGTAAAGTACCTTCAATTTTGGGCAAGCATTATGCAAAATGCTGTGAAAATAAATATGGTGTGGTAATTTTAAAAAAGAAAGTCTAATCGCCTTTTTACTCTTATTATCTTTTTGTGTCCCAAGGATATGTAGAGGTTTTAGCTAGTGTTGGACTTTAACGTGCAGGTCTGTCGCCAACATATACAGCAAGATGATAATTCCTATTCTAAGAAGTTTAAATCAGTTCTTAGTCAAATGTGTATCTTCTTATGAGCTGTAACAGCTGAGTTCATCTTCTTGCTGCTGGCTCTTCCTCTGCCTTTATTTTATCAGTTAAAAAGCCTTCTAGCATATAATACTTTCTCCCTGTATAGTAATGATAAAACTTGATCAAGTTATGTCTCTTGTTCTCTTTGGTACGTGATGTAGGTAAGGACTGTTAAGTTTTTTTCCAGACCACACACCTTTCTTACAGCCCCATTTCTTTGTTTCTCCTGTTTTTCAGTATCCTTCTTTCAAATGTAAAAAACCAGGGCTTTGATTAGTTGTCTGGTACAAGTCTTTCTGATACCATGTAACGAAGTAGCTTTTTTCATTCCTGTTGGAAGTTTTCCTCTTAATGTGTCTAGTTTTGGTGGTAGTCCTTTCAGCTGTGTTTATCCACAGTGAACTCTTAAATCCCTTCAGGATCAGTGCTTTGCAGCTCCGGCTGGCCTTTCCACCCCCATCCCACCCCGGGTACACGACTGCAGAGCATCTCATGGGCTTGCAAACCGAAACCTGCGTCCTTTCCTTTGGGCTGAGCACAGTGCAGGAAACTCCTTCAGGCTGCAGTGTGGCACCCCTTGGGGATGGTAATGGCCTTGGGACTTCAAAATATTTGCATAAACAACTGCCTGTCCTCTTCTTTACACCATTTTCATCATGAAGGCAAATAATTTGCTCTCTTCGCTTGAACACAGCATGAGTATTTGCAGGAGTGGTTCTCCAGAAGGATCCTCAGCTCTGTAAGAGTCACCTAATGAGTTACAGAGGACACGGAGATGATGCAGCTGGCCAGAAAATTGCCATGCCAGCGTTTATGCCATAGCCAGCCTGCTGTTCCCAGCATCGGTTGCTTCCTCTGCAACACCAGCTTCATGGGGAAGTACAGCATGTGTCTAAGCGGAATGTGTAACCACCTTAACTAGTTTTCTTTTTACCACATCCTGTTTGCTACAACGCCAGATTATGTGTTTGCTTTAGAAAAATGACATTTTCTAGCATTCCAGTATTTGTTTAGGTGTAATTTATATATGGAATCCGCTCATCCACTCACCTCATTACTGGCTTAAAATTGCATTTGAAATTCTTTGTGCGTTATGTTGTACTGCAGGAAGGGCACGCTTGTAGAAACACCGCTTTCGGAGAGCGGTTTGTGATCCGTCCCAGTCGGTGGGTGCATAGGAGCTGCGCTGGCCTGAGCCCGGCAGAGCCGTCGGGGCGCAGGTGGTACCTCTGGGCAGCCGGGGCAGGGCCAGGGTCTTCTGCAGCAAGTGCAGTTAATAAGTATTCAAGACAGTGAACTAGATCACACTATTACTTTAAAATAGGATTACTATAATTATTACAGTTGAATCCTTTGGAGCAAACTTCTTGTCAGCTATAGTTCAGCAAGTCGTACAGACTTTCACACAAGTTGGTAGGTGGTGAATAATACGATGTTGGCTTAGAGCTTGTGGGATTTGGTGGTAAAGAATGCGTGTAACTTCAGGTCAGGGCTTCGGGTTGCCCCGGGGTCCTCTGGCGACTCGTCAGAAGCTGATGGCACACGGCAGCGTGTCTGTCTCCGTCTCGTGTTTGTTATAGGGAATTTTGTGTTTGGGCCTTGGTGAAAAGTTAGAACAGCGTGTATTTTAGCTGTTTTGGTAGCTGGAGGTACTGCTATGTTTATTTTTCACCTTGTTTAGTAAATAACTTGCATTTCCCTCCCCTTCCCCACAGATCAGATATAATTTCTGTTTTATTTTCGTGAAATAAAAAGCTTGTTTAAAAAATGTCATAACAAGTTGTAAATATTTTTTTTCCTATTTACTTCATCAGCTTTGGTATAGTGGGGAGTGTTCTTTCTTGGATGATTCGTTTAACTTTCTTTTATATCATCTTCAATCAGCAAACTCCAAGTTGGAGGTCTTCCCAACCCAGGGAGAGCATTTTGCCATCTGTATCTGAGCTTCTTCCTACACACTGATGCCTTGTGAGGGGCTCTCGCATCCTCACTGCTCCCGCTACGCTGCTGCAGCTAAGTACAGGTGGTCTGGGCTTTGGTAGCTTTTTAACTGAGTTTTCGGAGCAGATAAGCGTTTGATCTGCCTTGAAGTTACTTCTGCACAGAGCCTACAGCTGGGGGAGGGACTTTCCTCTGCGCTCTGCAGTCGGGGGGAAACGTGCTCCTGACAGCCTGGGCTGTCGTTTCCTCTGGCTTCGTCAGCGAGCGCTTTCTGCTGAAAAACTAGGGTGAGAACAGCTAAAAAAGCGTTTTTTAGGGCAACATATCACACTTTCTTTTGCTTGTTTTTGTAGTGTGGACCCATCATATTTCATTATTTCAGAATGTTGATGCTAATGATTAGATGGATCTTGAGTTAAAATCTGAGAAAAACATTCTTGCTCTTCCTCTTTCTGTTGTGCAGTATGGCAGCACAACGCGCTGCGCTCCCCTAGATACCTAAAAATAACAGCCTTGGAAAAGTAGCTCCCGAAAGCATTATTTAAGCTATTGTTTAATTTAAGCAGAAGATCTGTGTGCCATAGGCATTTGAACTGATTAAATAGTCCTCTGAGGAAAGAACAGTGAGAGAGTAAAACTTGGTTGGGAGTAAAGAAAAGCACCTGAATTTTTAGCTATTAAATGAGCAGGGACTGATGTGAAATTTGTATTAATAGATCTTATTTCTAGTCATTTCTAGCCGCTGGTGATGAGTCTAAAGCCAAATGCATCCGTGCGCAATAGGAGAAAGACAAGTAAGAAGAGGGAGGGAGCTGTGCAGCCGTGTCCTCCCCTCCCATGTCCAGCTTAGCCTTGTGGGGACGTCGGGGCTGCGAGAGCCGGCAGAGCGGGGCCGGTCCCGGTCCTGGTCCCGGCGTGCTTGTGGCGGTACCGCGGGAGCCCCCGGAGGGAGATGGGCTGGGGACCTCTTCTCTTCGGGGAGGGGGAAAGCCGAGAGCAGGAGGGGCGCAAAACCTGTTCTGAAAAGCGTCTTTAACAACTGAGAGTATTTTTAGAGCAAAAAGTCATTTAGGGACATGGCACACATTAACTAGTGATGTAAGACTTAACGATTGAAAACGTCGTGGTCTTGGAGTTCTTTCTCGACAGCATATGAGAGACTTGTATCATAGTGATTATACTCTATTACAGTTTATTGATATTAAATAAGTGCACAGCATTCTAATAGGGGGGAAAAATTTGCTTTGTGACGTTTTCTCTAAGAGCCAGAAGACCGTTTATTCAAGCGTGTTTATTTTGGGGCTCTGTGTGTGACCCAGAGAAGTCGGCTGCCACAGAGAAGTCGGACACCGCCAGAATTGGGAAGTAACTACAGTAACGAAAAATGATATTTAAAATACTGTGTTAAGACTGATCTTCTTCTTTCTCTTGTTACTTCTTATTTTTAATTCAAGTTCAGGCTAAAACCTGGATTGTGGATGGTTTGCAGGAGTCTTTTCTGAATCTGTTGGAGCCATGCTTCCGTGCGCGTCTTTGAAGCACGGTTCATATCATCAATTAAAAACAACACAAAATCCAAACCACAAGTAAATGTCGGAAACTGTGCGATTGTAAATTGAAACAGAAACTGTTAACGTAAGACATCTTACTGTGGAGCTGTTCTTTTAAAGTGATTCTCCACTTATATCAGACTGAAGTATGTACACTGACGGAGAGAAAATCAAAATACACTTGCAGGTTTCATAAAAAAATCTCTCCGTTAACTGTATGCATTTTTTCACAGAATTAGTTTTAAAAACTAGTTTTCATCTCATAATTTTATTGGAAGCTGCATTTCTCACAGCATAATTTTTATTTTGTTCTAAAATAAACATGATACTTGCATGAGCTGTACTGTAGATCATTTAAAGGGGCACTGATAAAGCTGCCTGCTGTAGACTTTATGTGCGTTTCACCTGCAGGTAATTTTTAGGTGTCTGTCTGTGTCAGAGGCAAAGAGTGCCCAAAGCCAATATAAAAAATGTATGTATTCATTCTGGTTTTTCTAATCATGAATAATGGAGTATTTCTTTGTTGGAATACAGTCTGCTCCTATGCCTTCTTTTTTTTAAGAGGAGATGAAGATACTCCATTGTCTGGTTTCCCAATGGAGTTGCAGATTTTTGTCTGAGCTATAAAATAGGCAAAATATATATCCTGTTGCCTAACTTCACATAGTGGATAATGTGCACATGCTGATATATATTAGCATTTATATACAGTATAGTTCTTGGAAGATTTAAGTCATAGGGAGAGAACAGTCTTTATCTCAGCAGAGCAGTGTAATCTCACAGTGTTGGGGTTAGATGCTCAAGAATTCTGAGCAGACTGGAAGCTTTGAACTCCAGAAGTAGGTTACTGTAGGAGAGAAATGAGCAAGTATAGATAAGGAATTATAAATTATCCGAAACAATTTCACTTGGATGTTTCCGCTTTTAAGTTTTCAGCAAAAAATATGTATTAGACAGTAAAATGCAACCCGGTTGTAGCTGCAATAGCTTTGTATACTTTCCCCTAGGAAGCATAAATGTAAACTCATTCCTTTCAGATTAGTCGGATGCTTAATTATTTGCTCCGTTGTCTTGCAGCTGCATACCCTGTGGCTCCCCGAGCCTTGGCGGTGGTCTTCTGCGGCAGAGGGTCTCTCGGTGTTCCCTCCGAGGTCCCGGCGCGCGGGACGCTCTTCGGGGCAGCGTGCATGCAAGATTGCCACCTAGCTGTGCTCAGGTACAGCGAGCTGAGCGGGGGGGCCCTGGCGGTCACCGCGGGGTTGATGGCGAGGGACGCGCAGTTCAGATTGCTGGTAGGCTCACGTGCCCTTGGAAAGCTCTTTTTGCAGATGCTGTAAACAGGACAAGGGTAAAAGCGCAGATGCCTGCGTTAGGTGAGCTCTTAGGCCTTTGTGGCTTGCCGGATCCTCAGGCCATCAAGGAGGAGATGTCAGTTTGGAAAGCTTTGAACTAAAATGTTATAAACACATCTCGAGTATATTGCAAAGTGATTTCCATACCAAGCATAACGTTTTCTAAATGCCTTGTTTTCTCTCTGCTTGCACTCCCTTGAGCTTGCGGAGTCCATCTCCGATGTAATATCCTACTTGCATATACCGGAGTGATGCTGTACAGTCTTGATTTTTCCCTCTGTCATTTCTTAATCGATCAGAAACAGTTGCATTCCCATGGAGTTTTTCATCTGTGTGTCTTGAAACAGTTCACAGACTAATTAACCTCTGAACACCACTATGAAACAGGTAAATATTAATTTTCCACATCTGTAACTTGGCATAGTAATAGTTTTGATGAGATTTACCTGCATAGCTCTGTGCTAATAATAAAACGGACTCTGTAGTGCTGCCAGCGCTACTTATTCGTCTCAGCAGGATAACTCAGTAGTAGCAGGAGAAAACCTCGGATCTTTGCATTGCCAAGGAGAACAAGCAGAGCCTGAACTACTGATGCTCTAAGTCCTTCTAACGTCCGACAGTGGTCTTGGAAGTTACAACAGGTCGTACAAATTTGCAGAGCTGACAAGCTAGAGAGCTCTGGCTGTCAGTCACCCGCGATTACGTAGGTAGTGACATGGATATTTGCTATAAGCCTTTCAGATGTTTTATGGTACTGTACGAGTATCGGTCCTGCAGAGGAGCCCTGCTGAGCTTGCAGCCCCCGAGGATGCGCGCAGATCTGCAAGGCTCTCGCTGTGGAGCGGCGCTGGGTGCACTGGCAGGAGGTGACTGATGTACAGTGTGAGACCTCTGAATCCTCAAACTCCGGAGGGGAGCAGAGCAGTGCCCTTATAGGGTAGTTGTTTCTCCGTTTCCTGGCCCGTTTCCACTGGCAGCGTTCTGTCCCGCGGCGCCTTTGAAACGCTCCGTGCTCAAACGCGTGCGTGTCTGGGCGGCGCTTGGACAGGTAGGGTCAGAAGCAGGGAAAACAGTTTCTTAATGTTTCTAGCTGCTTCACTGACTTCTGCTGATAACTTCTTGGAGTAGAAGGGGAAAGTCTGAAGAGCGCTATCTATTTCTGACTCTCCAGCACTCAGCAGTTTTCTTCTCTCCCAGCTGCACAGAGCAGACCAGAGAGAGGCTTTAAAATTCGTGTAGGAGAATCATCTGTGCCTTGTCACCACTCCTTCAGGGTTTTGCTCCCCTTTACCTAACTGAATACTACCGGTTTGTGTTTTGATATTAGCCACGGTACAACTGTCTGCATGGAGGCTATTTTAGAGCAGTTTGATTCTTTACAGTCGTTACGATACCAAACGGTACTTGCCAAGGGGAGTGCTGACATCGGAGCTCTGCTTAAGATACCTGCCTGTTTTAAACGTGTTCCATGTCGTCAGTAAGCTATCTGTCCTCTCCTCTAGCCCTGCCCCGTCTGGAAACGGTCCTTTCTAAGCAGTGGTTACAGCCTCTTGTGCGTGTGCTGCCACGTGCCTGTTCTGCCTTTTTTCTTCCTCCCAGTGTACTTCACTTACACATTAAATAATTCATAGCAATGGTCTGTGCGTAGCCTGGAACGCTTCAAAACAAGCGGTGTGTTTTTCACTGTTAAGGGATATTGACTTGCATCGTCTTAGTAATTTTTAAAAGTTGTATCATGAAGAATATTGATCAAGAAAAAAAAAAGCTCATATCCTTCGTAGGGACTGAATATTCTTGTAGTGTGGGGAAAGACCTGTTACAACAGTTAGCAGCTGAAAATGCCATTACTGCTTTGTTGATATTTGTGTGGTTTGGAGTCTTTTCTATTTCCTTCTGAAAAAAGAATAAAAACTCCAAGTTTCATGTATTTCTTGATGACCTCTAGTGAAGGCATTTCATCACATGCTTTATAGTGACTGAGTGGTGGAACTGAAATGCTTCAGTTCTAAATACATAGTTGTTCTCTAAAAGTTAGAATATTTTTACATATCTTCCTCTAGTGGTATTAGTCCTAAGCCTTTCAGAGATACTTGGTTTAACTAGAACCTTTTTTTCCTTTTTTTCTTTCCCCTTTGGTGTGCTGAATGCCTTTGATATTCAGCTTTTGATGTATGTGTAGATCTCCTTTAGTCCCCTGGAATTCTGCACATTAGGGAGAGCAAAGCACCAGCGATACGCACTAAACGGGGTTCAGAGCTAAGTTTCCCCCATTCTGTTCTCTTCATGAGCTAAAAAGCGATTTATTGC
Organism: Dromaius novaehollandiae; assembly: GCF_036370855.1. Lineage (NCBI taxonomy): Eukaryota > Metazoa > Chordata > Aves > Casuariiformes > Dromaiidae > Dromaius > Dromaius novaehollandiae. The sequence continues at coordinate 1,728,358 of NC_088114.1, read as the reverse complement.
ATGTTCAATATTCAGAAGTGCGATTCATGAGGCTCTTATTAGGATGATATGTGTTTTTCACCAAGGCAGAGTCCCAGTGGCAACTGCAGTGGGTAAAGCACAGACATCTTTTTTTTTTTTTTTTAATGATTTACAGCTGCATGTTAAAAATAGAGCACATTTTCCTTTTCTTCAGAAATCCTTTTATCATGTGAATCGGTATGCCACCATTTGACGTGTTGACAGCTGCTGGTCCTGCTCTTTGAAAGCACTGGGCTCTGGGCTGCCGGCAGTGGATGCGGACGGCAGTTCGGTGTGCATTCTCGTTGGAAATGCGGATCGTGTAATTTACCTCGAGTGTTTTGCTCTCAGCTACTCTTCTGGGCTTGAAGTGGAATAATTGAATGCTCTCCCTAAGTTGGTGTATTGGCATCTTAAAAGTCTCTACCGTGCAAGCCAGCATTGAGATAGGTTTGACGCAGCATCTCGGGCTGCTCCTTGGCGTCTGGGACGCGTTTGGGGTGGACAGGGCGGCTCTCGCGCACCTCCCTGCTGTCCTCGCGCAGAGCTTTCGAAGGCTGGCACGAGTCTAACACTCAGAAACGTGGCTGACGAAGGCAGCTTTATGAGTGGTTAGTGATTCCATTGTGTGAAAAGCATACGGGAAAATACGGTTGGAAATCAGGATTTTCTTTAAAGACGCTTGAGACCTTCCTTTTGTCCGTGGTCTGTTTTCCCGTGATGACTCACCGGATCATTAAGCACGCTACCTGGCTGCTCGCAGGCTCGTCGGTGTGCCGCGTGCTCTGCTCCGGGGAGGTGGTTCTCCCGCAGCCCCCAGCGCTTGCTTGTCAAGTATAATTCATTCTCTTCCCCTGCTCTTTCTGCACAGGGTTATGTTTTAATTTGTTGCAATGCATTATTTTAATGAAAGGTGAATGTATGTGAGGCTCTATTAGAAAAATAGGTTAAAGACAAAGAACTCGTGCTGGAAAGAGCAGTGGGGAGGTCTGCGGTGCCTCCGTGCTGCGAGGCTTTCCGCGGCTCTGTACGCAGACAAAGCAGCGATTCCTATGCAGATGAGTTTCCCTGGTAGTAGCAAGTCTCTTTGTTCCTGAAAAATTGTTGGTTCTCTTAATTCTGGAGCTTTAGGTGGTCTTAATTATCCTGTGCTATGGCAACTGAGCGCATATATGATACAGAACAAGATTTTGAACTTGACTGGATATTCTGTAACAGCTGTAGGCTGGTTAGAATTACTGTTTTCATGTGGTTTAATGATAATAGACCTTTATTCCTAATTTTATGGATCAAAAACCCGGATCTGTTACTGGTCTTCGTGGTGGGCTTGTTGCATTATTTGAGACAAATGAAATAAAATGGGGTAAAACACTAGATGGTATACTGGGACGAGTTGTCCTGGAATTTTCCAGCAGAAGAGACGAGTGTGATCCCCGCTTTTTATGATACAGGTGCTCTATTGTACAAAGGCTACAGCTTGCACTGTAGAAGGCCTTAAAATTGTTAACCAGCATATCTGTGGTGTTTCCCTGAGATGCAGCAAGACCTTGCTTCCAGCTGAAGGTGATTTCAGATGGCGCAATTCAGTTTAAGCATAAATTTGCAATAACCTCCCTGTGATACCCAAGTTCAGCTCTGCCGTTGTTGCATGCCGACAGTCGTGCGGTTTCACAGGAGCGCCGCACGAGCGCTTTCCTGGAACGCTTTCCTCCAGCTCCGTCGTCCTGTTGTCCAGATCCGGCCAAATAAGAAAGATCAGGCGCAGTCTTGGAGGGAGTCAGGAGAGAGACCCGTAAGTGCCCTGAACGAGGACAGAGCGCTTGGCGAGGAGCAGCCAGCCCCAGGCGTGCGCTTTGGCTGAAGCTGCCACCGCCGAGAATTGGAGCCTCCAGCCCTAATCCGTAGGGAGCAAGTCGCTATTGATTCCCATGCACGTGTAACTGCTTATTTGTTTCTCATTATTCTGTATTTATGTACCGCACGTTTTGATAGGGCTTGGAAACAGCTTGATATTTCTGTTTTCTAATTTGCTATTTTGCCTACTAGAAAGAGTCGGCATCAGCATTTTGGACCGAATTCAGGTCTGCTGTAAATAGATGCAGCTTCCTTTCAATCAGTGACATCGTGAGTACTTATATCAGGGCTAAATGTGTCTTTTTTTGGCTTTGCTGTGTCACCTAGTGACTTCTGTTCATCTCTGCTTTAATAATGTTTTTATTTACTCCTTTTAAAAGGGTGTTTGAATCCAATACTAATAAAATCCCAATTAGGAGTGGAGTAGTTTTCTCCAAGATTAGTTTTATTATGGAGTTCCTCATTAAAATATTTTTAATATTCTCTGCTATTAATTAATTGATGTTCTGCTGAAGATCATGATACGGCAGCACGAATGAAGAGGTAAGCTTTAAAACGTCGGGAAGTCAGAAGGACAGAATCGGCCCGTGGGGCTTAATGCCGGTTTTGCTCAAGCCGCCGTCCTGTTCGTGACGACGGGCAGGACTACGCTGGAGCTTCTCCCCGGCCTGATGCCCTGTCGCCCCCAAATTCTGTTCACCGTCTCCAAAGAGCGTCTGGTAGTAGCGCTCGCTGATGCTGCCTCCCCCCTTTTCATCTTCCACGTAGCAGGTGCTTTCCAGCATGTTAAAAATACATCCTGCTTTAATAACACTGATAACAGGGCAGGAAAATTAGAAGCAACTTCAGAACTTCTGAGACTTGCGTAAAGCTGGCGTTTGCAGAGGTTCGAATTAAGAATTTCGTAGAGGCAGATGAAGCGCATTAAATGAATAAATGGGCAGGCGGGGATGGCGTGGGCAGCGGTCTGGGCCGGCGGGACCAGCGTAACCGCGGCCCCTCCGGGCTGGCAGGCGCCTGCCGGGAGACCGGCAAGGGCCGCCCGCGCCGAACCACGTGGGCTCGTTTGCCTTGCTGTAATAAAATAATGTCAGCTGTAATCAGCTTGTGAACATAGTGTCACTGGCCAGGTCGGGTTTAATAGAATTGCACAGGGGAGTTGCTAGCTGTATTTCTGTTCTTGGCCCCAGCTCCATACGCCCAGAGTCCAGCAGTAAGAAATACTGAAGGAAATAAAATCCAGGCCTTATTGAATTTAGGGCGAGTCTTGGCATTGACTTAAGAGTCAGGATTTCATGCAAAACTTTGAAATCAAGTTAGAAAAATTTAATTATTTAAGAAACAAAACAAAAAACTTTGTTTTTTATCTCTTCTCAGCAGAGATGGGTTAACTTTATTCCCTTCCCCTACCTCTCCCCCAGGCTTGTGAAGCTGCCCGTGTCTGGTGGGGGGATGCTGTCTGGAAGCGGCCCTGTTAATTGAATAGTCCCAGACTTTCTGTGCTGAGTCTTCTGGTGCTCAGCTCATCTTGGATAGCTCCTCATCTCGAGTATCAAGTTGAGGCTGAGCTACAGAGTTCAAGCTTCTTTCCTTACCCCTCTTTGAAAGACATTTTGTCTTGCTTATTGGATTTATGGCAATTAATGGCGTTTGACAAACTAAGCTGTTTAAGATTGTCTGTAGAAACAAAATAGGAAAAAGTTATTGTCCAGAGACTGGGGTATGAGAAGATTATTTTGAAAGCGGAGGCGTGGAGCTAGCTGTTCTTTCACGCCCACATGTATTATTGATATGATCCATCACTTTGGTGTTACCAGAAAAAGCTTATAAAAAATACCTCTTTTCTTAACTACTATAGATCCAGTTGTTGTATAAATTATATAGAATAGAAGAAGAAATCTTTAAAGTGAAAAGCTGTCAACATCTTTATTTCATAAGTAATTGCTGGTTCCTCTTATCTGTTACTTACGCTATCATTTTTTTAATTCCTGCTTTCTGTTCTTTGTCTTATTTTTCAGTACGTAGTTAACTCTGCTTATTGTGCTTTTCGTCTCTTCTACTTGAACTTCTCAAAACTGCTGTCACTTATTCAAAGTTACTTCTGTCAATTAGTTTTGCTATTATCTGAGAGCTACAGTTCCCAGCTGATAATTTTTCACTCTGTCTAGAGCACCCGTAAGAGAAGAGCTATCCTTAATGCTGCAAGGGAAATGCAAAATCCCATGTTACAACGGAAGGACAAAAGAGAAGTGTTTTTAATACTGAGAGCATTATATTCTAATTGGAATTGTTTGAATTTGGGACACAGTGAAAAGATAGAAGTTTAAGTATGCTGATAGCTGATGACATTGATGCTATAATCAGACCAGCTGTAAATGCAAAAAGAGGAATGAGTAGTATGTTTGCATTTGCAGTTATGCTGTAAAAGAATAACTGGTTTAAGGTTAGTCGTTCAAAATTGATAAAAACATTGATAAAATGAAGAATTCACCCACCACATCTTTTTGAACTTTTCTTAATATTTAGGTTTTTTAAATTCTTTTGAACGCTGCTCTTGATTATACAGAGTGGCGCTTCTGATTCTGTTTTCCTGTACTGTAAATTTTTAGCGAATTAATTACAAGTCGCTACAAACTGTTGATAAACCCATGACTTGGCAATCTGTTTTCGTTTCCCAGCTTCCCCAGTGATTTTTTTCCTTAATATCACAGTTCTCCAGGCTCCACAGGAGTCATCCTGTCTTTATCAGATCGGCCTTTTACAGCCCCCACATCCTCCTTCGTTCCTTGTCCCTAAACGTCAGCCGTGCTTCCCGAATCTCTCTCGGCCTCTGATCGATTACCCCTTGCAATGCCTCCTTCCTGCAGACCTCCCTTCTTCCGGGCACCGTCGCGCCGACTGCCCCGGCCCGGCCTCGCGGCAGGGTAACGCTGCTCTCGCCGGCCTCGCGCGGCGTTTGCCCCGATGCCGTCGGTCCGAGTCCCGCTGGCGCTGCCGGCTTCCCGCAGCGTCCCGTTTCCTCCTGCCTGCCCCCCAGCACGTCCCGGCAAACGGCGCTTGGCAGCTCTGCGCCCAGGCAGGACGAGGGCCTGGGCTCAGGAGAAAATGTCACAGCTGACACCTTTTCCCCTTGTTTTCATGGAATAGGTTAAAAAAAATACATCAATCACAAGAGTCCCAATTAATTATAAAGAATTCCAACACTCAGCTTCCCAAAATACGACCTGTTGAAGAGAAGGATTGAACTGGACTTCCCCTGAATTGTTTGTGATATGTGTGTTGCTGATGACTTTGAAGATGGCAGTCAGGGTTGCCCGATGCTGCCCAAGCATTAGGATGCACATAGAAACTCTGGAAGAGTATGATTCATGTCAGTCAAATGCAAAATGATCTGTTGCACTCTGGAAGAAGTGAATTTCCCCAACTGTAATGTAATAAAAAGGCTATCTAAATGCAGGCTCTAGCACCTGATCTCACTTTACTGAAGGCAGTTGGCCAAACTCCCATGCAGCATGAGCAATTATGTTGTTAATTTGCACTACAGAAGTATTAATGAACTCTGCAGCTGCCTATCCAGTTTCGGTTTTAGTGTATTTTTCCAGTGTTGAAGCCACCAGACAGTATTTCAGCTGCTGGTACAGATGCTGTCATATAAGAGCAAGAAGTGTAGTCTTGAAGGTATGCAAAATGTGTATGTTCTTAACTAAAAGTTGCGTGGAAAACCTGTGGGGTGAAATAACGTGGTATTTGATTTCAGGGCAGTGCATGGTGTCTATTTTTCTAGGCTGTTGCTTAGAAAGCGTATGATATACCATGCTTCTTGTGGTTTTATTAAAGTGTACCTTTAAAAAAAAATAGAAACCTTTCTTTCAAAGGAAGTTGGTTTATGTGAAATGCACCACTCGGGTTCTGGAACAAGATGCAGAGCCTGTTACATTATCATGTTATGTCCTCAAAAGTTGCTGTGCTTGGATTAGCAAGTTTTACACGGTAGCATTCATCACCCCCTGGTTAGTAAAAATTGTGTCCTAAGAGATACTTTTTTTAATGACTATATAAATTGCATGCTTGTATACAATGATATGTTTTCATACACATATATGAATACTCCTAGTCGATAGGTCTTCAGAGGAAGCTTGAAAGGTCTGTTTTTATATCAACCCAACTGTTATTAAACACTGTTTCTTAACGGGGGATATACTTCCCCACCCCTCCAAAAGAAAATGGTGAGTAGATGGTAAAAGCTGAGGCTCCAATTTATGGGAGTTAAACATTCCCCAAGTATTAGAATATTATTCTTCTAAGTACCTGGATGTTACTGACTTTTTTCCAAGTGTTTTTTCCATCACAACTCTTAAAAAAAAAAAAAATTGGTCTTCATTATTTCCCTTGCTCTGTGATAATTTCCATGCGCTCCCCTGCAGTAGCAGCGGCGGCCGTGCCGTGTTGGGGAGCGGAGCAGACCCTGCTCTCCGGGCCGCAGCCCGTCCCCTGCCACGGCCTTCCTCTCCTGCCCCAGGGCTCTCGAAGGTGGTGCTGAGCCGAAAGAATCACCCTATCTTTTTCCTGCAATACATTCCCAGAGGTCTTATGTATCCTACCAGTGAGTAAATCGAGCATTAGTACCCTCCCGGAGAAAAGGTGTGCTCCGTGCTGTAATTGGCTTTACTGTTGTATTTTTTTAATTATCTTAGATTTTTAAAATGTTGCTGTGATAATTCTGGCCGTCTTTAATGGAAACAGTACAACATCTGTAAAAGTATCTTGCTTCTCCTTGTTTTAGATGTCTCCAATTTTTGCATAGCAATACAATTAAAAAAAAACCTCAGGAAAGGTCTATTAAAGCAGACAGCACAAGGCTATTCCTCCTTGTTTGCTCTTCTTGTGAATCTTTTCTTCTTCTGTGATAATTAAGAAGTTTGGAAAATTTTAGAGAGCGAAAATGTTTGGAATGGCATTGTTAAAAAGTTGTGTTGCTATATTTTCACACTCCTCCCACAGTTGCCTTTGTGCGTTTATTTTTTGTTTGTGGGTTTTTTTGGTAAACAGCCAGTAGCTGGGAACATGCCAGGGATTTTTCTTTGACTGCATTCATTTCTGTTTGTGCCACTCTGTAGTCTCTTAATTACATGACTGTAATCTTTTTTGGTTCATTGTCCAAACAAAAGTTCAGTTAATTCAGCATTATTTTGCTCTGTATTGTTGATGTTTTTGATCATGTTTAAAATAAGAGTTAAGAAATTACTTTTAGTTCCATAAAGCATGTCGTTGGGAAATTCAAGAGTATGAATTTAAACGAATTTTTGTTGTTTTCCGATTTGCACCAAAACCTGGTTTCTGCCATGTTTCCCACGCAGACAGGAGAACACAGGGAAGTTTGTGCTCTCTAGAAATAGCAATTGCATGCGTTGCAGGAAAGGGCTCGGTCGTTCGCTGCAGATAGATGAGGTGCGATGTTGTTGGCGAGGTTTTCGGCGAGCGGCTCGGCGCGGGTCGGCGGCTCCCGGGGCTGGACGTGCTGTCTGGCGCAGAGCGCTGCTTCCCCGGGCGCCGCGTCGAGCCCAGCTCCTCCTCTCGCTCCCTAACAACAGGCAACTTTCCTAGCAGTATTTCCAGTAAAATACAAACTGAGGCAAGCCTTTAGAAAGAAAAAAATCGCCATACTTCCAAATTACTCTTAAGGATTGCAGAACATGTATATTTTTAAAATACTTGTTTACAGAATATTTCAAGAATGATTTCTTTTTTTGAGAATAACTACAAAACTTGAAGAATCTCATAGGAGGGGAAAAAGACCCTCTTGATCTAATTAGACTTCTGTCCTCATTTTGAGAACAAAAACCAGTTTTTATAGTCTTTAGAATATCATCCTTGTCAGCTAAAGTAATCAAGCAGAGTATTTTTACGTCCTAATTACGCCCAAATAAATCAAAGGGGCCTCAGTGAAACATAGCTCTTATATTATGAAATTTAACTTGGGATCCAGATGAAGCTATAGAGAAACTCCATAAAGAGGCTGATAAATCACTTCCAGTTACATGTGAATTAACACTTTTCTTTGTCTGATTAGTGATGCTTCGTCCACTGTGATTAATGGTTTTGTTTATGAGTAGTTTGCGGGGTTTTTTTCTGTAGGTCTTTGATAAAATTAGACAATAGGGAATTGAAGCACATGATTTTCATAACTGACAGTTAAATGCTTTTCTATAGGCACTATTTTACCTTTTTTAGCTTTACACTTTTGGTGTCCTCTGTATCAGCCCTTACACATACTGAAAACATGCGGATCAGTTTGGTGTGTTTACTTGATGTTAAATGATGCAGTATGTGAGAACAATTTTTCTTCCAAGAAGCATTTCAGTCAATAAACAAAGGAAAAGAAAAAAGTTTTTCTTGTATGTTACAAAGTTGAGATGATCATTTGTTTTAAAAAAAAAACAGAGATTTTTATTTAACTAGATGTCATCCCCTTCCTCCCCTGCAGCATCACAAATGCAACATCCAGTGGAAACTTCAGTTTTTGAAGAATCATAGCTAGTTGATGAAAGACAATAGAGATGTACAATACTTACAGAAATTTTTGGTTTATAGGCAAACAAAGCAACCTTTGCTTGTAGATCTCTGGTATAGATGCCACCTTGCCTCTTGGCTGAAGAAACCTACTGCCATGTAATGGTTTCTGAGTATTTTACAAAGATTATACTGTATTAAAGCAATTCCCAAACTTTTTGTATGGTGAACCACATCTTTCATGGACTGTGCTTAAATTATTTCCTTCCTCCTCTCTGATTTGCGTGGACATCTTCCAGTCCCCAAATGTCATTAGGATAACCGTGTCATTTACCTACCTGGACACGTAGCGTTAGGGAAGCGTTTGCTGTGGCAGGGAAGGAGAGTGGGCTGCGCTGCTTGCGGCGGAGGCTGGACACACTTGAGTTTGCACGGGCAAGAGAGGAGAACTTGCTCATTGCAAAGATTTCTTGGAGAACGATAATGTGACAGTTGAGATGTGTGATGGTCATAGATTTTCGTGATGAGTTTACTGGTGGTTGAACATTTATGAAATGACAAGAGGCAGCATATTTAAATATGAAGGTGTTCTTATTTTCTGTGCTGTTGAATTTAGCTTTTAAAGCTGCTGACCTAGCGTGCTCGCCAGCTGAACGTCTGCAAAGGGGCCGGACGGGGCTTTGCCCAGCGGCGGTGGCTGCAGGTGGGGACGCTGGGCAGCCCTGGCCGCCGCGGATGCCTGCCGCTTCCCCAGGCACCTTCCCTGGAAGGTCCCCGTCCTGCCGTCACTGCAGCGTGCGTGCCTGGCGCTGCTTTGGGTATTCTCAGGGTGTACAGATTTTTTTTTTCCTTCTCAGAATGATTTTATGTGGACTGTTTAAGTTGAAATTCAACATATCGGGAATTGTAGCTGCTTTATCAATGGTAACCTAAATCAGAATTGTGTGTGTTATGTATGTGTTATTGTGTGTGGCAATGCACAGCTTTTGCATTTTCAGAGGCAGCCAAGTTACCTTCTTTCCTTCTCACAAACAGACATTTTTGCTTGATGCTCTAGTTGGTTTGATGCTGTAATACAGGGACATCCATTTGAATACGGAGACACACAAATGTGAAATGTGGGTTACATATTCATCAGCCAGAGGATACACTTTCCTCAACCCTATTCTTGTAGTTCGATGGCAGAAGCCTGGTATTTGATCTCACTGAAAAATCAGGCTTCTGCCTGTTTGCTGCCTCTTTCAGCAGTATCTCCTCCCTGCTCTCTTGTGCCTTTCTTACTGGACTAAGGTGGAAATCCGAATACACTAACAGAATTGCAGTTTAATTTTTCTTAGGTTAAGATGGACATCAGTAATGTTTTAGCAGCATTGCTAATTGAGTTGCTCGGTCCTTCGGTTCTTCGTGTCCCTGTGGTTGGTTTTGTCCCGTTGAACTCCACGGGCACAAGAGCACTTTGGTTGTGACGGGAGTCTTGCACCCAGCAGAGTTTCAGCGACAGTAGCTGCTGTGTTTGCTTGCTTGTTGGCTCATCTTTCATTTGAGATATTTTGACTTCCCCCACCGCCAAATTTGCCACAGACAGACAGTTAACCAAAGGCCTGATTTTGTTTTCTTAATGTTGTGTTTTTATATCTCTTGCATCCTAGTCCTCCTGATAGGCAGGAGGAAGGAGGACGTTCAACCCCTTCCAGAGTTGCACTTGGCACATCAAGTGAAATAACTGAATTTGCCATGATGTGGAAACGACCGCTCTGAGCGTGGCCGCCTCGACGCGAGCTGGCCCGAGCTCGCGGGGTGGTGAGCACCGCGGGGCCTGCCTCGTCCGCCTGTCCTCGTCCGCCTGTCCACCCCGGCGAGGGCTGCGGCTGATGCGGGGCTGTACCCTCGGCGGCCAAAGGCCGGGCGCAACCGCTCGCTCCCGCTGTCCTGGCAGGAGCCAGTCCCGGCAGCGGAGGAGGAGGACGGTTTAGAGCCAGCTCACCAGAGCCCTGGGATTAACTGCGCTGTCTTTTCTCGCTCACTTTGTTATTTTAGTTTACGTTTTTATGGTCTTACCTACGAAAGTTGGGTGTGCTTCCCATAAGTACATAGTAAGCCTAAAAAAGGAAAGGTATTGCTTGCCGAAATGAGCTGAAAGCTTGTGCCTTTACAGCTGTAAAGGACTTGCAGATACCCCAAGCAATTAGCTGTGACAGCAGGTACCCGTGTTAAGTAAAGTAAAAGGGTAGTTGGGGTAGCAGATATCGGCTCAGGCATGTGCAAAGACAGTTCTTTTGTGGCACAAAGCTTGTGTGAGGCTGCACTGAAATGCTTAGAATAGAAAAAGGTCACGAGCAGACTGCGGAGCTTATCCTTCACATCGCTCGCGAGGGACCCATAAATATTCTGATGCAATCTGTCATGCTATAAAATGTATTGGAGGTAACATTAACCAGTACTTCTAGAGTCAAAGCGTAAAGGCACTAAGAAAAAAGCGTTCTTATCGCTAAAAAAAAATGAAGGTAAGTCCCTTTCAAATAACAAAATACATTCATTTATACGAATATCTATTTTTTTTTTTTTTTTTTTTTACTGTGGGGGGAAAAAAGCCTCCAAAACTGGTCAGTGTAGAGGAGTGGAAAATTTCAGTACGTTAAGTAAATGTCTTACAAAGTTTCCAGCAGGTAGGAATTGGGATATGCTTAATATACCTATGGGAGATGAGTTATGTTTATAATCTTTTTCTGTTCAGAGTGCTGCAGGGCCACTTATCGTTGTCAAACCTTGGCAATTAAGAATATCTACACAGCTATAAACAATCCACGAAGCTACCCAATTCTCTGTATGCTTTGTTACAAGTTACTGTATTATGGGTGCGTTCTTTTTCCTGCAAAATGTTTGATTTTTGTTTTGCAGGATTTTTGCTTTTTAAAGACTATTGCATGAATGAAATCGATGAAGCTGTCCCTCAACTGAAGTTTTACGAAGAGGTAAGCTGCCTTTCAGCCGGCCTTGGGGCTGCACGCTCGGGGCCGCGGCCGGGGAAGGCGGGCGGTGGGGCAGGGGATGCTCCGAGGAGAGGGAGGACGCGTGAGGACGCGTACTCTTCTGGTTCATTTCAGCTTCCATTCCTGAGTGGTTGATTCATAAGACACAATATTTTATACAGTAATAATTGCACTCAAAGGAACAAACTTGCCATTTAAATGTGTTCGAGAGATTTTTAAAAGTGGTCACATAACTATTTAATCAAGTTGGTGATTTGGTGCAGTACTCTAATAGTGTATATTAGCACAATAGCGTAGATGATTTTTCAGTCTGATTGGTGATGATTATATAGTTTAGATTTAGAAAATGAAATATTTGTAGCAGAAATCCACTTAGCTCAAACTCTGACAGTGCCTTTATTCGCATGTACTGAAACAATGTATTTTTATTAAACATCAGTTAACAAAGCACTTCAAAAGGTCCTGATACAGCTTTTGCCCTTGAAGAGAATGTTTCATTTTGAGGCAGATGTTGAAAAAAACACTTGAAGAGAGTTACTTTTGCAGACACTTAACCATGTATTTATTCCCTACATTCTTGCATCCAAGGATAACTTGAAAAATACCCAGAGGATGATGGGAGAGGGAGAGTCCTGATAGAGATTAAAATATGTTTAGGCTTATTAATGTTTTTTATCCTGAGGTGCACTCCCTGATTATGGGTCACTTGAAATATTCATAAGAAATGAGCTCTAAATTAGGCTCATCTCAAGTCTCCATTTGCTAAATGTCTCTGATACTTTAAAGTTAGGCCAAGATATGTGCTGAGAAATGGGACGTGCTTTTGATCTTCACTTGCGAAGACGGTGATAAATCTTAGTTCAGCTACAAATATAGAGGTGAAATTATAGAAAAGCAATTAGCATGTGCTAGTTTTCACTGGAATTACAGCAGCGGATTCCTTCTTTCAGAAAGACCTGAAAGCAAAACCAGTGGTATTTGCCTTCTAGCCGATGCTGGGCCGGTGTTATCTGTTATGCATAGGGAAGATTTTTCCTTTGAGGCAGAAAGTCTGAAATAAGACAAACCCAGCAGACAAACCCATCTCGCGCTGTCCCAAAGCACATCAGCAGAAAACGGAGCACGGTTTCCCAAATGCAGGCGGCTTGTTGTTGATGGCATCACGGATGGCGGTTGCCATGGAAATTGCTGGCAGCTCCGGCTCGGCTCCGGTCCCTCCTGCGCGGAGGAAGAGGTGTTGCTCTTCCTCCTCCCGCTCCCCCGTCCCTCCCACGCACCTGCAGGCACCGGGTGATTCCTTGTGCTCCGCTCACTGCTCTTGGGTGTGTGGCACTAAGTATAAACGGTATTTAATCCTCTCAGAGGTGTTGCATTTGCCGAAGACACGTGGGAGCGCTTCTGCAAGGCAGCCGGTATTGTTCAGTGCCGATGAGAAGAGCCGCCCCGGATCCCCTTTGCCCGGATTGCTCCGTGAGCTGATGGCTCTGAGCTCTGGTCACCAGCGGGCTAAAAAACCCAAAATAGGCTCAGCTGGTGTCAGTCAGAAGACAAATCCTTAGCAATGTACAGTTCCCCCTCTCAGATGAGATCCTCCCTTTTCACAAAGAGGGATCTTTTTCTACCGTGTCCATCTTTTTATGTATTGAACATATCAGTATCTTCAGCAATCAAAAATGCAAGTTGCAACAGATTGTTTAGCAAGACATTTATAGCTGCCTCCTTATCTCTGAAACAATTCAAAATTGTATTTTTAGGTTATTAGCAAAGTGTTGCCTAAAAAAATTTTAAATGCTTTGTCATGCACTTTTAGAAAAATCCCATTAAAGATATTTAAAGAGAGGTTCATTGCATTTTCTTCTGCGACATACTGGATTCAGAAGAGTTTTCTTTTTTTTTATATATTTGATTTACTTACTGCATTCATTACAAGTAGAATAATTTGAGTACACTGTTACATTAAAAATCGCTTCATGTAGAAGGGCTCTGTACTCCAGGGATTTCATATTATTGCAGCTTAAGTCACGATCAAGCGTTTAGCTGGATGAGTGATTCATCCAAATCCGTTTTTTAAAAAAAAAAAAAAAAAAAAAAAAAGCCTTTGCTTCTAGCTGCTTGAAAACTAATGCACTCTAATTTCAAATTTTGAAAGGATACTTTGTCAGGCACTTTTTGAAGGTGAGCCGGAGTTTGCCAGGGAAGTGTTGAAATGCAAGATGACACAGTACATTATCTCTGGGTCAAGAGTAATGAGGAAACTGCTGCTAGCAGAGACAAGTTACATGATAAATGGTGGCACTTCCTTAGCTCTGCCCATCATTGTATTTTTGGCATGATACAGTGATGTTCTGTTTAACAAATGTGTAAAATTAGCTTAGGACTGTCAGGCGTGCATGTTAAATGCAGTCGCGGTAGCGTGTGTCTTCAGGCCATCTCGCTTGCAGCGGGCAGGCGCGTTTGAGGGGCGCGCGGCGGGAGCGAGGCAGGGGAGCGGCGTGGCGAGGCTCGGGGCTTAACGCGGTGGCTCCTTGGGACTTCTGCGGAGGATGGGGTGGTTTGGCCGGGTGGGAGAGACTCCGAGTGTCTACCGTCCTTTTCTCCAGACCTTCAGAAAATCTCGGTTTGGTTTTAGAGAATGTTTGAAAATGCAGAGGGCAAAGGGACTTTTGCAGTGGTTAAAAGGACGACTGTAAGGGCAGGTTGGAGAGAGGCTGACTTGGTGGCAGAGTGGCGGTGGGGAGGGTGCTTCAGGAGGCCTCTCGCTGCTTTGGGTGCTGGAGTTACGTGGTGTCTGCTCAAAAAATGAAGGAGAGGAGGCTGCGCTCAAGTAAGAGACCCTGACATGCACCAGGGTTTCTCCAGTTCTTTTAATTATTTTGGAGGCATTGCATTAATTTTAAAAAAAAATGCTTCTTTGAGCTGTTTTGAATCATTTTAATGAGAAATTGCTAGAAAGGAGGAAGTCATCACAGATGGCAAAGCACGGTGGAACTGCTGCGTTGCTGTAGCCAGCGAGCGAGGGGACTGCAGCGGGAAAACCAGCGAGCTGGAGCGCGCGGTTAGTGGTGGTGCTCCCCCCCCAGAGACGGACCCGGCCGGGTTTGGCGCTTCGGGAGGCCTGTGCAGGAGTAATAACACTCCCAGCTCGTCCTGTGGAAGGAGCAGCTCCTGAAGGGGGAAGAAAAACAACTTACTGTGAAACGGAGGCAAAACACAAGCTTTTTCCTGATGTTTACTTCTAGAAGTCCTGAGCAGCCTCCTTTCTGTTAACCCCGCTGTTGCTCTTGCGGCTTGCTAGGTGGGGAGGCAGGAGCTGGGGCTCTGCCTGTGGTCCCTTGAGGCCTGACGCCGTGATCGCTCTGCCCTGGAAGGAGATGCTCTGCTGCGTCCTTCTGCAGAGCTCATCCTGTATTCTGGGAGTCCCGGCAGCTCTGATGCGGCCTGTTCCTTCCCAGGCAGGCACAGGTGAAATCCAGCTGAGCCTCAGGCTGCTCCGCTTCTCCTGACCCGGTGCGGGGAGGCAGAGCACATCTGGGTGCTTCGGGTGCCCCTTGGGTCCTGGGACGTCCCAGCCTGGCGCCGGGGAGGTCCAGCGCGAGCCTCAGAACCGAGACTCTTCCCCAGAGCTCTTGTGTTTTCTGCTTTCTTCTTCCTCCTGTCTCTCCTAGAAGAACTTTTTCCCTAGATATACTCCAAAGGACTCTTGAACTGGTGTTTCTTTTCCCCCAGGAAGGCTACCATTATGAGAAGTATGACAGTCTTCCAGTAGTCTTACTCTGTAACATTAATCACATGGGTTGGCTGTTAATTCACGTGGAACATGCTGACTTCCTATATCAAACCAGCAGAAACCCGATAGGTTGTATGAAACCGTCTTTCTAGCGACATCTAGGATTCAAATCCAACCTTTACCTGAACTGTGTGAACATTTTGAAGAATGTCCTTATGCAACCATCTTTGCTTAACGTGCCGTAATTGCTCCTGATCAGGACACTCCAGTTTTGTGCTCAGAGCTGGGTCCGGTTGTGAGTGATGCTTGTGCCGCAGCCCTTGCACCGGCGCGGGGAGCGTTGCTGGCGCTGGGGCCCTGCGCGTGTCCCAGAGCATCGAGCGAGATGGTGTGAGAGCAGGGATCGACGTTCCTGCCTGCAGCAGGAGCAGGGTCTGTGCTCCCTGTCTCGGAACGGAGCAGGGAGGAGGAGACCTCCAAGCGCCTCGCGCGTGTTGGCTTGCCTGGCCCTCCCGGCCCAGTCTGGTCCCATCGCGCGGTTACCTTCCCACTTCCGATAGAGATCCGTAGCATGGCAGATGGTAAAATGAGCAAAATGTGCCTCTTTTGCTCAGTCATTTTCAAATTTTAGAAAATAAAACTTTGTAGCCATGTTAAGCAAGTAAATTGGTTCTTTGCGTGAAAAATTCTAAGATAAAAGGAAAAACCTAATGTGAGTTTTAGGTGCAGAATTGCAGGCAGCTGCTCTTTAAGAGTCTTGACTAAGAATAATAAAGCAAAATAGAACTTCAGCCAAAGCAAAGTCCTATTGTCACCTAATGAGTGAAAAGTATTAAAAATGGGCTGATCCAAGTGATCCTTCTCTTTTGTGTTGCAGATAAAAGAATATGAGAAACTGGATTCTGAGGATGAGCGTCTCACCAGAAGTCGGCAGATTTATGACACATATATAATGAAAGAACTCCTGTCATGTTCACATGTGTGTATCATCTGAATGTCACCCTCTTCTTTTCATTACTTTGAGTAGCTCAGAAGCTGTGGTAATTTAAAAAAACTGATATTCATTCGGAGAGCAATTAAAACTATTGCTGAAGGAATTGTTTCTACAAATATTTGTTGTGGATTTCAGTTTGAAATCCATGGGACTGGGTTTGTCCAAATTCAGCTTTTTTTCCACGAATGAAGCATAAAGATCCAGTTTTTATTAAATTTGGCGATATGCAAAGGAAATATTTGGAGAATTTATCTGTTTTATATGATTTCTTTAAACTAAAGCTATATTTTAAGATAAAATGAGTGTAGATAGTTTGTGTGTCTATACTTGAGTGTGTTTGTGCGCATGCGTGCACGCACACAAATATATATGTATATGAATAAATAAATAGAAAACCCAGCTCTCTCCCTTCCCAAACCCTGCAACAACCCTGAAAGCTTAGAGTAAAAGTTGAGATTTTGTCTAAGACTGATCACATAAAGATTTTTTTTTTTTGGATTTGCTTGATAGCAAGCAATCTATCTTATTGTGCTAGAGACAGCAGACTCTTTAGCTGCAATATGATAAATTGCAGACATGGGGCTGCATCGTGACAGATGCAGCTTTGTTAAGGTCAATGAAAGCACACATTTGCTGCAGCTGAAGCTTTGCTCGCTGATGTACCATTAACACTGTTTAATTTGGTTTGGGTTTTGTTTTGTTTTAAGAACAATTTGCAGAGTGTTTTACCCTGGTTGTATGGATTCTTTGGAGGGAGGGGTTTGAGCAACCCTTTGTTAAGCCTGCGTGTTATTGTCTCTCTAGTGGTAAAAAGTCCACGTCCACGCCTGTATCTGTAGCTGTCCCCATACAGGGTTCTTGTCACAGATTGGATGACGGAGCATCCTCTTGCCCTTTTACCTTCACCTTTCTCCTCATCTGCTTCCCCTCTCCTTGCCTTCTAGCTTTAGAATAATAGCATTGATACTGCATTCAGCACACTTTACAATAATATACTTGGTGAAAGCTTTATTGCATTCATTTTGAAATACATTTATTTTTCATAGGATTAAAAGAATGACCATGCTGCAGACCTTAAATGAAACTTTTAACATTTCCAACCGTTTGTAATTTTTCTTTTTCTTTTTCAATAGCCTTTCTCGAAACAAGCTGTAGATCATGTGCAAATGTATTTAGCCAAGAAACAAGTGCCAGCCAGCCTTTTTCAGGTAGGTTAAGATGGTCTGAATGTTCCAAGTTTTCCTCACTTATTTGACAGTGAGTGACTTTGTACATTTTTAAGGAGACAGAATAAAAAAATTTTGGTAAATATTCCTCTATGTAATAGAAAAATATTCTGATTTCATTGTCTAAGTTGAATACAAATGATAAATTACTATTTTTCTTTTCCAAAACGTTTTTAAGCATGTTTATGAAAACAAAATATACCTTGGTGTATGAATAGAAATAGTTTTTAAATTTTTGTAATTTTAAGCCATTAAATGGCTTAGAATAAATCACTTTACATCAGGAAGCTGCACTTCCTGTCAGCATAAACGAAATCACGAAGTGGAGGATTTGCCTTAATGTTTAGGTAATGTGAAATCTTTGAAAGCAATGAGATTTAATGTAACAACAGATTGTATACATTTTTCCTTTAATTCTCAGGTATATTAATTCATGGCTGATGATGGTGAGGAATTTATCATTTGTACTATCTTACATGTTTTTCTGCCTCTGCAAAAGGCAAAATTGAGTCAGAAGTTACCTTTTGAAATAGGCGTTTCTGCCCCATTAAAATTATGGTGCCTTTTTGTAACTTTCTAAAGTTGTACATTTTTGAAAGAAAGTATAGACTTTGCTTGCACTCAATTTAAATAGAAAAATAAATAGTATCCTGGATCATTTGCTGAATTATTCATCTTTTATGTTTTAATTTTCTTCAGAAAATAAAGAAATGAGAAATTAAATATTTATTGTATTGTTACAGCTCTAAGACAGGTTGAAGTAAGATAAGAAATTCAGACTGATGCAAACTTTTATAGTTAAGATGAATTAAACCAGTGTGGTTTTGCAGATATGAACCTCATCAGTCATGGGAATGTCTGTAGGCTTAACTTCCTTTGCAATACATTTTAAGTATTTGTATACATTGTGAAAATGTGAATATTGCCCCTGCTTGATTTTTCTTACTGTTCAGTGAACTGTGTTTAATGTTGCAATTAGGTGAACTGACAAACTGATAACTACATTGCTTGAGTTGGATCTCACTCCTAATTGGGTTGGGATTTGAAATCACTGCATGGCATAACACATCAAGAAAAAGTATTTCTGTATAGAAAAAGTCACTTATGAATTGACAGTACTGGTATCTTACTGAGGACAGAGAGGAGAGAAGCACAAAAAAGATAAAGTGTGGCAGCAGCTCTGTGGGATGTGTAGACTCCAAAGGAGTGAATGTGTATTGTGTTTAAATGCATGTGAAAGAAAAGAAACTTCCAGCTGGGTGCTGTGATTCTGCTGTAAAGCTTCAGTATTTGCTTCCTCTTGTTGTCCATAGATAGGTGTAATACCTAGGTTTTATACAAGGCCCACAGGGAGAAGGTTTAAGATTTTCTAACACATGAAAATACTACATGTTCAGCACAACTGCTCAGGTTCCAAAAGATAAATGAAGCTTAAATCCTTCAGTGAGCCTAATTCAATGAAATTACAGTAAATACTGTGGTTGCATAGGGCTAATGTTCAGTGTGCAGAGCGAATTCTCAGCACCTTGCAGCATTAGGCTCACTGCAGATTTTTCAAATGACTGGACATTGGCTTTTAAAATTTAATGGTAGCCTGAATTTCTAATGGCAGCAAATTCTGGAACTTTAACACATGAATTATGTTTAATGGATAGTATTGCATAATCAGTTTATTATGTGCTTAAATATTAAATGTGTTTCTTAATCCTTTTTAGCCATATATAGAAGAAATTTGTGATAGTCTCCGAGGAAAAATATTTCAAAAATTTATGGAAAGGTATGAACATAATGTATTGCTTGAACTTTCTACCTAATCTAGGAGGTAGTCAGGTCCCTTAAGTATTGCTGTAAAATAAGGATAAAAATGTTTAGTAAACTTCATGTAATGATTCATTAGTATATTATGAGCAAGCTGCAAATGGCTAGCTTTGTGTATGTCATGCTTAAATGTCAGGATGCATCGGTGACAAATTTCTAAGGGTAGTGGGAGATCGTTCTATTGCTCCATGTAGCAGTAAGAACAGACTGCTTATAGTTGGATCTTAAAGGTTTTAAAAAATTTCAGACTGTTTTTATGGGATATTTTCATGAATAACCATCTCTTGTGTGTGACTGAAAGACCCAGTAATTCTGTTCTGTATCTAGGCACCTTGCAATAAAACAGAAAAGATCTTAAAATCCATCTTAACTTAAACGGAGCTACTCTTGTGTGCAGCGTCAGTGAAATTTGGCCCCTGTGCACCTACTGCCAACTATACCATATAAAATGGTATGGTAGTATTCTACAGACAAACTGAAATAGTTGTAAAAATGTCTTTCTTTGAATATAAATAGTTAATAATTTATTTTGAAATAGAAAAACATTTTTTTTAGCAATACCTTGCAATAATACTGATGTTTTTCCTATTTTAAGATAAAATGAGTTTAAAATGTTCCTGGGAGTATACCGTGGTTCATTAACATACATTAAGCTGTTTGTGTTTTCTTAAAATTGTCGTCTTCTTTCTGTAATTTAAATGCTTATTAGTTCCAAAGTTAGTTCGTTAGTTGCCTTAAAAAATTAAAAATAGAGTCTGAAAGATATAAGGAAATATTGAGCACTTCCAGTTGCAGGGATAATCTCGTATGGTATCTTTCTCTCATAAGGATGCAAAATATTAAGTATGCACTGTTGAGTAATTATTGGGTGGAGAGATTACAATTCTTTATAAAGAAGGTTATTGATTACTAAATATCACAACTCGCCCTATGGTAAATTTTGTTTTCAATACCAGAGTGTTGACATTTCCTATAATAGTTTAAATAGTAGTCTCAGGTAACTTTTAAACTTTTTTTCCTACAGTGACAAGTTTACTAGATTTTGTCAATGGAAAAACGTAGAACTAAATATTCATGTAAGTACTTACAAGTGTATTTATCTTGTCAAAGGCTGATATGGGAAAGAAAACGTTCAATTTTGAATACTGCTTCTTAAAAGGCCTTATTAAGAAGTACAGTGAATGTTGCTGTTCTGCTGTTCTATTCTTAGATGTTCAGTCTTAACAATTCCTTTCTGGACATCTTTTCTGCCTGTCTTGAGTTAATAGCCTTACGATTTTGTAATAGCTGAAAGAAATTGAAGTGCTGGAAGTGCTTCTCTTTAACAACCCCACACCATCCTCTCTTCTTTTTCCCATTACAGTTCAGACATTGTCTCCAGTATTCTTAAACTTAGCTCCTGCTTTGTCCCTCCATGCACCTCTCGTGCAGCTGCTTTGTCTGTAAGAACAGCCATCCTCTTCTGCAGCCTTCGTTGTCAATGAGACTGTGTCAGTGTGTTTGCTAACAACAGTCTTGTTTTTGTCTTACTGTTTTTTGTTACTCTTTAGACTCTAGTGCTTGCAAGTATGTTGAAAAATAAACATTAAGGTGCTGTGTTTTCTAAAGCAATAAGTACTATATGAATAATAATAGTTAAGCCTCTTAATACATTAGTAGATTATTTAGAGATTTTCACAGTAAGTTTCGTAATATTGAAAAATGAAGCCTATTTTTTGTACTTACAGCTGACCATGAATGATTTTAGTGTACATAGAATAATTGGAAGAGGGGGATTTGGTGAAGTGTATGGCTGCAGAAAAGCAGACACTGGAAAAATGTGAGTATATACAACTATATTTTAAAGATAATTGTAAACTCTGAACTATGTTAGAAATCCTTCCAATAATTTATTACAAAATCACTGCAGAGCAGTGTCACATTACTGTGTACTTCATTGGAATTAAATTTTATGCCAAGAGGTTCTGATTTCTGAATCATCTTTAAGTTTCATTTGATATTTGATCCTGTTATGTCCCAGGCAGTGAGGCTCCAATCTAGCAGAGCTCTGAAGCACATCCCTCATTTAAATGGTCTTGTCCAAATTAATGGAGACTGCACATGTGTTTAAAATTAAGTATGTGCTTAGATGATTTCCTGGATCAGAGCCTGACAGTGCAGAACCATGTTCTTGTGGAAACTGGTGACTGTGTGAGGTGTTATCCCTCGTCTGCTGAAGGTTGCTGTTCTTGCCATGAAATGTGTCACATAGCTGGTTCTTCCCCTTCTCCTTTGGGTGAAGTGTTCCAGCTCAGTTGGAGCCACCTCCGTTAAGGAGGTGGATGGTAATCTCGCAGAATGGAGGTGTTGAGCAGGTGGGAAATGAGTCACCGTAAGGTAAGGTTAAAAGATGATATGGGAATATGACCCCAGTGCTTTTCAATTTGTAGGATCATGCCTGGGCAGATTCTGAATATGGCATTCTGCATTTGTATAAATTAAGAAAGTTTTTGTCCTCATGAGCATGCATTTTGGTGGTAAAGCAGTGACGCTTGCTTACATTGGGAAGAATGGAGTTCCGGTTTGAACTTCTGTTAAACAGAGCTTTAGGGAGGAACTCAAGATCAACCCCTGTGTGTTTTGGTTTTCTCCTCATGCTGTCATTCACAACGCCTCCTGTCCTAATCAATAGATTTCAAGTTTTAGGCATAATTGTCCCACTAGGTTGTGTTTTAAACATTTAGGCACTAATTTGCCAAATTGTTCTTGGTGGGGTTTTTTTCCCTTTCATCTTGCTCTTCTCCTAACAGTTCTAGTCCAAGGACCATCCTTAAACATTTCTCTTCTATATGAGCATGGCATGTTTGAAGAACTGAGTCTCTGCAGTTATAGCTGGCTTCACTGGCAAATTGTGTGTGCTTAGCATCCTTGATAATAAAGTTCTGAGCTATTAAGAAGTGGAAGATCTCTTAGTTTCTTTCATTCTCAATATTTTTGCAGTGACCTCAAGTATACATCGTACTACTACCACTAACAATACTGTCTTTATTCTTGCTTTGGTACTTTCATCCATGTGCAATTCATTAATTTGTCTGTGCACAAAGCTAAACGTTTTATTTAGCTTGAGCCACACTAGACTTCTGCCCTGAAGAGGTAGCTCTCAGCTTTCCAGTCATTCTGATGTCTGACTTTTGCCATGGCAGGAGGCGGATAAGCCTTGGGACTAGGAGGGCAAGCAAAGGACAGTTTTTCTCAGGTATAAATAGAGTGAAGGGAAGTGAAATGCAGGAAAGCCAATTTTTTCAAACTTGAAGTAAAATGTTAGATTAGGCTCAGTTTCTGGGTAGAGGTTTGGTTTATTTCTTTCTTAATCCAAACCTGTTTGCCCATCCCTAATCCAGATCCGTCCACTCTAGATGGCTGCCTCTGCTGTACTTACTGTCTGCAAGGAGCTTGGGAAGCCGCCCCTCTAAGGTAAATGCCGTTGGTGTTGCACTAACCCACAAAGATACACCTGAGGCTTCTTTCACATCACCTCCTTCAAGGACACGTAAATAGGGGCAAGAAATGTAATTGGAAAGCAATCTAAAGGGAGGGAAAGCAGTGCTTTTTTCAGCACGTAATTTGATATAAGATTGACTGAGATACTTGATTTCAGTCAGCCCTAGATGGCCCCAATCATTCACCTTGATCAGTAACGTCAAAGCTTAAGTAAAGGGTAGCTTGTAAATGCTATTTATAGTTGCTGTTTACAGACGTCTCATCAAGAACCCGTGCTGCAAATATATTCCTGGTTTTTAGAAACTTGTAATTCCAGTATGTTCATTCTGACTTCCCCCCGCTCACAACACGTGCGTGGCAGGCGGTGACGCTGCTCGTGTAGGGAGCGCTGGCGGCGACGTGCACAGAGCAAGCGACACGAGGCCTTTTCTCTGCGCAGAGCTGTCGCAGCGGGCAGTCAGCGCGCACTGATGTCGTGCTGTAACGTGGTGTTTTCCAGAGAATATTTTGAAATGAATGGCCTCGTCCTAAAAATCCATGGCTGCCCATGTCTAGAAATCTTCTGTGGAAGAAAATAAATGTCATTCTATGTCATTCTCTGCTGCTGTCTAATAGGAGGCTCACCGAGCATTTTGAAAAAACATCCACTGACCATGATATATCCTACTCTTGTTAGGGTAATGTTCTTTTTCAAGCACAGCTTTATTACTTTGTAAAACTGTAGCTTTATTGTTCTAACTACAGCATTTTATTTAAAAATGTGATGGTAAAAAGTTCGTGTCATCTTTGGCCTTGCATCTACGGAGTGGGCACGGCCTGGCGTCAGCCAGGAGCTGCCTCCTGACTGTGCTTCCCGCGGACAGGGCTGCAGTCGGGAACCAGCCCCTGGCTGTCTGCAAGGACGGTACCAAAAGCAGGGAGGCAGTGATGATTCTTGTGGATCTCTTCGGAGGTATTTTGTAATAGCTGCTCATTAATTTTGTGTAATACAAATGGTAGAAGAAGATTAAAAAGCTTTCTTGAGTGTATCTGACCATCTTTTGGGAGCAGAACGCAAACTTCAGGAAAAACATTAAAAAGCCTAGTGTGTGCTTAGGATATTACTTTCCCGATAGAGCTGAAAGTGTTAGAATTAAATGGAGGTGTAATGGGATCTGTATTAATTCAAGTCGCAAATCCTTGTTTAAAGGTGTTGAAGAATGGACCTATGATACATAATTCCCATATCGTTATGGTATCTTACTGCTGGACTCAGAACTATTTGTTTAAGCATATTTCTTTGTTAAGAGGTTTCTGATGAAAATTATGTTTTCTTTCTGTGAGATTTCGGAGGCTTTCTTGTTTAGTCATATAATATTTCTAATATCATCTGCAAGTCTTTAAAGAGGCTGCATACAGGCTACTGTAAATATACATTGCATAACTGCTTCTAAAAAGTACTGTGCATATGAGGAAACTTTTTCTGGTGCTTTTTCTGAATGGTTAATATTTTCAGGTATGCAATGAAATGTTTAGATAAGAAGAGAATCAAGATGAAGCAAGGAGAAACATTAGCCTTAAATGAAAGAATTATGCTGTCTCTTGTCAGTACAGGAGTAAGTATCATTGATTTGTTTTTCTTCATTATTTTTGCATATAATATAAAAACTGTTGCATATAGTACATATTCCATTAATTCAGTTGTGTGACATGCAAAAATACTCCCCAACAGGTTCTAGCAATGTGTCTAAAGTGAGGATGGAAAAATAAGCTTGCTTTTC
This sequence comes from Dromaius novaehollandiae, assembly GCF_036370855.1. Classification (NCBI taxonomy): domain Eukaryota; kingdom Metazoa; phylum Chordata; class Aves; order Casuariiformes; family Dromaiidae; genus Dromaius; species Dromaius novaehollandiae. The sequence continues at coordinate 1,703,999 of NC_088114.1, read as the reverse complement.
AGTTTGGGTGCATGTAGAGATTAGCATCTCTGATAGAAAAGCTTGAGGAGGAACCCATTCCTTAGCTAATTCTCTTACTTTTTACCATCTGAGTTTTTAAAAATTCCTTTTAAACATATTTGTATTTGAAACTTTTCCAAAATAGTGTTCTGTCTGGTAAAGAAAAATTTCTTTTCTGCTATAGTTATGTAACACTTTTATAAGAATATAAGATGCTATTTCAGAAAAAAGACTTAAAGTTACTGGTTCTTCCGTCTCCTCTCATGACCATGACATTAGCTCGTCTGACTTCCCCCCTCCCCTTTTTTTTAGTGTACTTTGGCAGAGTAGCTATCAATATGTACAAAGTGGATGTGTCTAGGTAGCATGCAAGTCTATTTAAAGTTAGGAGCATCACAGACATACATAAAAAACAACCTAACCGGCTTTGGTTCCACCAGACGGTGCCTTGTTACCTGTAGCAGAGAAGATCAGTGGTGTCCACGACATGTTACTCTCAGACAGCTTCAAAGCAGGCTTTGAAGTGCCAGAACCTGCTGGGTACGCTGACCTCATTAAACAAAACTTGAAATCAGCTCTTGTCACCATGGTTACGTGGGAGGCTGGTGAAAAGGTTAATTTTGATCACGACTATTATGGTGTTGAAATGAAACGCTGGTTTGCAGCCCAGTGTAAGCACGTCCTCTTCTCCCAGCCCGGTTAAAGCACGGGAAGGAGTTGCACGCGGCGTTGTGGTCGGCCTGTCAGACGGGCACCGTGTACCTCTTCTGCAGGAACGCAGCCGCTTTTGCTTGTAACTTGTAACTATTGTGCTTTTCTCTCCAAGACGAGATCCGTAACTTTCGTAGATTACAGAAATCCTACCTTTGGTTCTGCGTTGTCCAGGTGGATTAGTAAATGCTAATTTCTTTTTTGAAATCTAGTTTATCATGCATTTAGTATCACTTTGGCCTTTAAGTGCATTTTCAGCATCCTTGCTGTCCCTGTTGCTCAGGGGACCCATCAGTTTGATGAGGCTTTGGGACGGGCTGTTTTCCCCCAGCCGACAGTCCGAAACCCGGCGCTGGGCTGCTCGCAGGCCCCGTCCCAGAGCGAGCTTCCCACGGCGTGGCCACCCCTTGTCCTCTGCAAGGTTAGGTTTAAAAAATGGAAATGTTCTTCTGGGCTTACATGTAAATACAGAATTTCAGTTGCTAAATAATGCCCTTTTATGGCCAAATTCACTATGAATTTGACCACATTTGTTACTTTCTAGCCTCCTTGTAGGCACGCGAGTTGCTTTTTTGCACAAATTGACAGAACAACGAAGCCGATCGCAATTTTGTCCCTCGTAGAGCAGCTCTTGAGCTTCTGCTCTGTTGTGATCGGATGGTTTTTCTCTGTTGTTGGAAATACTCTGGTAGGGTAAATTATAAAACAGAAATTAAGGAAGCTATGCATCAAGGTTTTACCGTAAAGTTTAATTTTTTCTTATCGGAAAGCCCCTGAGGAAAGAGGCCCTTTCAAAGGCAGGGGGGTCTGTGCGTTCCTTGTGCCTTGCTTCAGAAACTGTCACCCCCTCCCCTGCCCCAGCCTTTCGCTGCAGAGGGGGGAGCATGCACTGGTAGGAAAAGTCAATGCATTTCCTTTAACGTGGAATTGCACCTGCGTTTGGCTTGAAAATGAAGCTAGAGAAATGATTGAAACATATTCCTTTGGTTTTTTTAATCTGTGAAATTAACAGTTGGAACAGTCTAGCAAGAGATGTATTGGATTTATCAATTAGACTTTTGAATCAAGTTATTCTTTTTTCCACCAAAGATAAGTTTCTGGCTTCTCCAGAGCTGATTCTTGAAGGGCAATTGGGTAAAATTTGTAGTGCAGACTAGGCAAGAAATCAGACAAATTAATGATAATTGTCTATTTAACTTTAATTTGTGATTCTTTTGCTTCAGTTCTGAACATGAATTTTCATGTCTAATGGTTCAAAAAAAATCCTTTACAAGGTTGCTGGTGGTTGGAGCAAGTCTTCTGACATGGCAGAGCATAGCTAGTCATTTAGCAACAGAAAAGTAAGGCAAACCTTTCTTTCGTTGTTTTTCTCTTTTGTTTTGTTAAGGGTTATCAGCTCCTTGTAGTGCAGCTTCTGTTAGAGTCGCAGAAGTTTGGAAAAGACTTTGAAAAAGACAGGCTGCCCGTCCCTGCCACTTCCTCCCAATTTACTCCTCCATTTTTCCAATGCAAAGAGAGGTTTTGTACAAAATGCTATCAGTTCAGGTTGGATGTACCTGCCATTGCATCATAGTCTGGAGCATTTTGAACATGCAGAATTAAATAGATTTTGAAAATGGGAAAATAAGATAATTCGTGTCGGTGTCGTGAATACGAGCTGTTAGGGTTGTGCGGTGCTCGCCTTTGCGGCGGCAGGACTTCGTGCGACGCAGAGCAGCGGCGGCCCTGGGAGGTTCATCTTAGTACAATTAGTCATTTAACTGGGAATCCAACTGTCTGCAAAATACATAAGAACAGCTGTGCAGATTACACATACATCTGTGTAATCATTTGTCATTAACCCACCTAAAATTTTGGCATTTGCAGCTGCTGCTCGAATAGGGAGCTGCCGCGTTGGAGCACGCTGCCGTGGCTTTGCCGGAGCTGCTTTTTCCCGGTGGCGTTTTGTTGCGGTGCCGCTCGGAGCCCGGCAGCCGGGGGACCGGCCTCGCGGCACGGCACGGCACGGCACGGGCGCTCGCTGGCTCCTGGTGCAACAGGGCAAACTGCTCCCCAGCTTCGCTTCTCCCCTCCGGCAGCATACAGCCCTGTTGCCTGTGCGACAGGTGTTGGGGCTCCAGGCTCGAAACGCCTTTTGAAATTCACAGAAGATAGGATAGCAGGGATAATATTTTAGTTCTGTTAAAAAAAATATTTATTTTCTCTAATGCACAATATTTGCCTAACGCTCAGAAACCATAACTTTGAAATCAGCCAGCACGTCGCTGCGGGTGGGCTGTACCAAACCAGTCTGCCCCAGTGCACGCTTTGAGGACGGTTGTTGTTTAATGACCCTTTTTGCTCGGGGGGAGCAGGTGAGGACACAGCCCCCGCAGCCGCCGGCTCAGCAGCCTTGCAGGGATGCAGCTCCACGCCGCTGTGTCTTTTGGTTTTCTGATTCTGAGAAAAAGAGGCAGTTAGGCTGTTCATCCCTTTTCGATAATTTGCCTAAAGGGAGACGGGATTCACGTTTCCCCCAAGGGACGATGAGCATCAGGTACTGCTAGCAAAAGTGGACTAACTGCACCATTAAATCTCTGAGATCGGTGGTCAAATATGGTTTTGTTTTGGGGTTGGGTTCTTTTGTTTGTTTTTTTGTGTAGAACAGGCACTTTGTTGTCATGTGTACCAAGATTTGTAGGACTCTTGAGTTCAATGGAAAAACAGAATCTACTCCCAGATTTTTTTAGTGACTTCAAGGACCATCTGTTGAAGTGGCAGATAAAATCTCTGCATTGTGGAAGCATCGACTTCTACGTCTTCCTAAAAAAGACCCGTCAGGACAGAGCTGCTGTCAAGTTAAAAGCAGTACGCAGATGCTTTACACTAGGAGCATGGGTTTTGCTGTTTGCTGTCCTTTCTGCAGTCACGCTGTGACGTCAGATGTTTAGGTGTTTACAGGAAAAAGTCGGAATCAAAAGGTTTTCATCTGAAGTCGTCTTTAATACGGCAGCATCTTTAAAACATGATGCTCCTGCAGTTTGTGACAAATAGTCTGATTTTTCTTCTTCCATGTAGTGTGTTGCTAAAAATTTGTCTTCTATCATTTATTTTGGATTTAATGCAGAATTGTTTAGATGTAATGGACTGTTTCCAAACTGTTCTTAATTCATATGTTGTTGTCACACTCTTGTTTAAATTTTTCAGAGCAGAAGCTTAACTAAAACATAGTATTAGAAATATTAGTCTCTTGGGAAATTTGCTTTATTGCTTTATCTTTCATTTTAGATAAGTGTGCTTCATTTAAGGTAAATACTTTTTGTACTTTTTTATGCTGGAAAATACTCTTTTTCTGACATATAAGCTACTGCAAAATATGTTATGGTACCATTACAAAGCTCTCCTCTCTGTTAAACAATGAAGAGGTACTGATTAAATCAGGAAGGTTTACACTAAAATGAATTATTCATCACACTTATGCTTGCAGATTTCTTTTCTTTGAAAAGCTGCATTCCATTAAAATCGAGGCACTTTGTGTTCTGGGATGGAAACACTTATTTTTCTATGTTGTAGTGTTTAGATTCTAACACTAAATCCTTCTAGATGATTTGATTGCTCTGAGGTTTTAGGAAGCTTGCCTGGGAGATTTCTGAATTACCATTTGATTCAGGAAATCAACTTAAACAGTCCTACTAAAGCTCTCGTTTTGAAGTTGAGTGGTAACCATGGTGGTCTGCAGTTACGAGCAATACAAGGTTTGTAAGGAAAGTAATATCTTTTATTAGATCCCGTATTGCCTTGCCTATAGTCTTGTCTTTGCTTATTTCCAGGACATTTAGCAGTTAGGCATTTGTCTCATGCATGTTTCTGCAGAGCGCTTCAAGCGTGTGCCTGTGTTTTGTCGAGTTTCCTTGGAAGTCGTGTTTGTGCAATAAACAGTAGAAAAACAGCTAGGTCTGGGCAGTACTGCAGGATCAGTCCAAGCAATCGGAGAATCATCTGTGATTAGAGATGAGCACATCAAGCTTTATGTGTGAGCCTTGCTTGGTTTTCCCTTATGGAGGGATGAACTGACTTGAACCGACCTGGAGTGGCAGTGAATGTTATGTGGCCGTTTCCTCCTATTTCCTATTTTGTTGAAGACCAGCAAGCTGCCGGCACCGGGACCAGGGAGGGGTCCCGGGGACCTTGCTGCATAGCTGCTATCATCTGGTCCAAGGTCATCGTGTTTTGCTGTTTCTAAATTGGGAAGGAAACGAATTCCTGTCGCAGATTCCCAGAGCTTTCACTATCAATACTGTAATAATTAAGACATTGTTTAAATTACGTTAGGTCGTGTTCTTGCTTCCTGTATGGTATAGTGGCTCATCAGCACTCGAGCTTCGCTTCCTGTCAGCTTCGGAGGTTTTGGTTCAGGGCTTTACACATCAGTATTTACAGTTCAGTCAAATTTGTTTTGATAGCACAGCCGTTCTTTAAGTTCTCGCTGTGGACTAACAGAACAGCGAGGGTTTCGTGTGGCTTCTGAGACGGGCTCGGCAGTGCAATAGCCACCTCCCGCTCATGAGCCGTGCGCGTCAAGGGTGGGCCGGAGCAAGAGAAGACCTAGCGAAGGTCTGCTGTCTTTCCGTCATGGCTTTCTTTAATGTATGTGCATTATAGATGTATCAGCACACTGAGCAGGTGATTAGCATTAAAGAGGTGTTTTCCCAGCTGTATTTTTTTATGGCTACTAGTCGTAAACATCTGTATAAATTAAGGCTAACTGCATTAAGAGGTAGAAATGTAATCCATCCCGGGGAACGGCTTCTCTTCAGTGACCTTCTTAAATCTGCACTTGCGCCTCGCTTCATTTCTAGGTTACTGATCTTGCTTCCCGCACGTCATGTAGGAGACAGGCTTGTAGTTTCCTTTCTAGTGTATTTATGTTCCTCCTACACATCTGTTGCAAATGCTGCTGGAGAGCTGAAACGCAGGGTTACCTGGGCGGCAGAGGACGGCAGAATTCTTGGCTGTCGCATTCGTACAGCTTTGTAAGTGAAGTGCAACTTGGTGGACGGTGCATTAACAGTGTATCTGTGTTTAATATATAGATAAGGATAAAATTTTCTTCCCTTTGGCATCGCCTTTGGAATTTCCTATGTTATATGACTCAGATTCTTGATTAGCATTCCAACAGCTAAACGTTTTCCCTGCAATTAGGGAAATCATGCGTATCCTTTACACTTCATGGGAACAGGATTATTTTTTCTGAGCTGCCATAAAGCTTGGGTTGTTTTTTTTTCTAATATATCTTTCATTTAAGTCTAGTACAAGCTCAGGTAAATATTTCTAGAATATCTTATCTTCTGCAGTTGGAAATCTTTAGAAGATAGTTATGCTACCTGCATTTCTTTTAGTCTTTGATTTATTGTTTTTTATTTTCAAATTTAAACCTGATAGCAAATTTAAGATCTCTAAACTGTGCATGAAACGTCAGAGTATGTAGCTTAATATAACAACTTGTTTTAACAAATTATTATGAATATTGGCAAATATCATAGGAAAAATATAACATATGTTTTTAGGTTCTGTAAATAGTACTCTGTTTATCATTTGGTATAAATTGTTTGCTCATTCCCTTCCTAGGACTGTCCTTTTATAGTGTGTATGACCTATGCCTTCCACACCCCTGACAAACTCTGCTTCATTCTGGACCTGATGAATGGTAAGCAAGGCTAACGAAAGGAGGATGGTGACAGCGTTACAGAAGCTGCGGCCAGAGGACTTGCTGAGATCCTGGGCAGAATGGGGGGAAAAACTGAGGCATCAAAAAACACCCACCTGAGAGCAAGAGGGGGAAATGGAGCTAAGCAAGGGAATGTGTAGAACAAGCTGAAAAATCTCGGTTTCTGTATAACATTAGCATATCTAAATTAAGAGGAGCTATTAGGCTGGAAGCTGGAGGAAAGGTTGGGCACATGGAAAAAGGTATGAGGAGATTTAGGTGGTAGAATTTTCAGGAACAAAAGTAAAGGGCTAATACAAAGAGTGCTGCAAAGAAGATAGATGGGGAAGCATTCATCAAAGGAAAGAACTCATTTCCAGAAGCCTTGGCATAACTCTTAGGAGAAGGCACAGCGAGAGTAGTTGGCAGTGCCAAGAGAGAAGGTCTTGCAGCTCTGCTACTGCAGAGGATGCTCCGTGCTTGTGGGACTCCCACTTGAACTCTGAGCGCGGTCCTGCAGTGAGCACCTGAGGATGTTGGAGTACATTTACACATCCATGTTGCAAAGTGAGAAATTTGATTGAGAAGTAGGGCTCACATCCTGTAAGCAATTGAGACAGGCTTTGGTGTTTTGCACGTGAGGAATCTCATTAAAATCTGAACAGTAGGCCAAATTCAGATAATTGGTTGATTATTTTAAATTCGTAGCTTGATCAGAAAGTGTGTTCTTGGAATATTCACTATTCATTGTGTTGATGGTTTGGATTAGTTCATAGAGTGACATTGTATTGTGTCTATACTTTGATTTAAAAAGCGTGAAAACATCCCCAGCATGAATATTTGTATATGCTAATTTATTCAGTTCTTCAGAAACTTGTATATATGACTGCAGTTTAGTTGCTGTGAAAATCCTTTCCATTAAGACTCAGTTGCTAGATCGTTCACTGGATGCAAACATGGAGAAAGTAAATGTATTTTTAAAATGGAGTTCCAAATTGATCATTTTTTCTCTATTAACTTCCTCAGATATTTTGTCAGCTCATATACTTGTAGAGTGTACTTGCCTGCAGTTGAGTGTGCAAGCACTTGAATCCCCTCATGCTCGGTTATTAAAACCTGCAATTGCTCTGCTCCCCGTTACCCCACACCTGCCCCTTTTCCTCGCACTCTGTATCTTGCCACCCCTCAGTGCAGCAGATTTTACTCTTCTTTTAATTGTGTCCCAATTCTTCTAATTTTAGGAGGAGATTTGCACTACCACCTCTCCCAGCATGGAGTGTTTTCTGAAAAAGAAATGAGGTTTTATGCTACTGAAATCATCCTGGGCTTGGAACACATGCACAATCGCTTTGTTGTGTACAGAGACTTAAAGGTAATCATTAGCACAGGGGCTGCATTTGCATAGATTGTTATGAGATAGCAACAAACAATCCAGAAATACTGGTAAGTTAAAGGAAGTTCTTGTGTACACCCAGTATCTTACCTGGAACCTGTTCTTGGCGAGGATATAGATTGTTTGTTTACCTTTTTGTCTGAATTTCTAGTAGTTGTTCAGCATGGTTCTAACTTGTTATTACCCAGTTAGACAGCCCTGGGAGATGCTTCGTTGGTTGTGTTACAATAAATCCTGTTCAGTATATTCACCTCATTTACCGCTTTAATGATGTTATTAGTTTACAGAATGTACTAGGCTTTGAAAACGCCGAGAGGGGAGTGTGTGTGATGGGAGATACTGACGGGAAGGCAGTAACTCAAGAGTGTGTTTCGCTGACAGTTGGGACGCTGAGGACTGTCCTAAGGCAGGGGGACATGAGGCAGGTGACCAAAAAAGTGGAAAAAAATCTGCGTGGAGAGAGTAGGATGTAGAATGGGAGGAAGGGGCATAAGCCGCATCCCCACTGTGGAAGAACCAGGAGGAGCGAGGACTCGAGGCCAGATTGGTTTTGTTCCTCTGCGCGCCTCACGTTTCAAGCCTTGTCTGTTTTTCTTTTCTGTTACTTTTCAGATTTTCATAATCTTTGCATAGAATTGAATAGTATCACTCTGCTAGAATGGTGTGGATACTATTTATAAAGAATTTTGTTGTATTGACTTTGAAAGTTGTGGTTTTGTTTTGTTTTGTTTTTTAATAAAAGTAGCAATCCAGAGGGTATTGATGTTTGAGACTATTACTGTGTTTTAAGGATTTGTACTGTCATCAACTGAAAAATACTGAGCAGTATTCTTTCTCTGTTTATGCACTTTTAGCCTGCAAATATCCTGTTGGATGAACATGGGCATGTAAGAATATCAGATCTTGGACTGGCCTGTGATTTTTCCAAAAAGAAGCCACATGCTAGTGTGTAAGTATTATCTGAGCTCTGTTGCACATAAAATGATTGTTAAATAAATTCTTTACATGTTTTTTATTATTTAACTTTGCCTAAAGGAAAATAACACTTGTGTGGCATAGACTTTCTCTGTAGCAGAGCTTTGCTGGATACACTAATAAGGTTTTTCAGTCTCCCTTTTCTGTTTTCCTGCGCAGTTGTAGCAGCTGCTGTGTAGGCATGGCTGGAAGATGACACATTATTTCAAGATGATTCATTGTTCAGAGAAGATAGGAACTTGACTGAGTTAAAGTTCACATTTGTTTTAATTGTCCTAAATGGATAATTAAATATTCTGAAACTGTCTGAAAAACAGGATTTATTGTATCTTTCCTTTTCTGGATTTTTCTGTAACTTCAGACAAATTGTGTTCTTGTTCTATCTATCTCTTGACATCAGATCATAACTGGCATCTGAATTTTGTGTGTCATATGTGGATTCCATAACTTATCTGGCATCTTATATTCTTAGGTCCTCATATGCCCCGATTTAGTTTCCGAATGTATGCAAAAAGGAAAGCTTGATCCTGTCATATTTTGAAAGGTTTGCACTACCATAGCATCTAGAAAAGTTTATACTTTCAAGTTAAGTAGAGGGTGAAAGCAGTACATGGTAACTCCGTTCCTGGGGGTGGCCAGCACGCGAGGAGATGTTCTGTTGGCTACTTCTGTTTGTTAAAACCGGTGCATAGGTGTCAGCTGAAAGAGATATGTGAAATAGGTGTCAGAGAGCATAAACCAGGCCTGCTAGCCCTGTGTCTGGGGTTGCCCTGGTCTCACAGGGCCCAGGGCTGGAGCAGTCTGGCCCCAAAGATCAGGAGCCCTGGCTGCCTCCTGATGTCTGCCTTCCCTGTAAGCCCAGTGGACAGGATACGCTGCCTTCCTAACTCTTTCCTATTCCACACTCAGATAGAAGATTACTTACTGGCCTTTCTTCCAGTTCTGTTAAATCTCATTGTAGGTGCTACAGTTTGTCTGATTTTTCCTCTTGTTTCTGTTTTAAGGTATTGCATTGCCCCTATAGATTTATAGGAGCAGAAAACATGAATATGCGTGTGCGGCCAAAGGAAAAGCAAAAGACCAATGGCGTTCAGAATACATTCTTTTTAAGTTAGACTATCTTTTTAAGAAAATACAGGAAAATTTTTACAATGATAATTCTGATCATAGTCAAGATTATATTACTTTTCGCTCGGCAGAGGTACCCACGGATACATGGCTCCGGAGGTGCTCCAGAAGGGAACGGCGTACGACAGCAGTGCCGACTGGTTCTCCCTGGGCTGCATGCTTTTCAAGCTGCTGAGAGGGTGAGTCAAGTCTCCTCACCTGTTTTGTTTGTTTCTTTTTAACATGTGCCTGAAACTCATACCACATCTGCACATGAGACTAAGATAAGCTTGTTTTCCTTCCAAAACAAACAATAAACAAAACTCGAGCCCTGCTTCCTTTAGTAGGCGCATGTATGGGGTGCTGAGGAAGGCTGAAGCTCCCATCCACTCTTTAGGCGTGTTCTCATGACTTCTGCTGATAGGCAATCCACTCATCTTTTGGCAGTAGTTCAGTATTTTAGATGATGTGATGTTATTCATTGCTTAAATGTACTAGCCGCCCTTTTAAATTAGGGACTTCATCTTATGCTTAGGACCTTTTCTTATGGTGAAAAGACTTTGCTGCATTATTCCTTTTTTAGCATGATGCTTGGTCTTTCCTTCTGTAGTTTTGGGTAAGTTGTAATGTGTGGATGCTTCCAGTTACAGAATTTGGCCTGTGAACATATTGATGTGCAAAAGTATAATAATTACAGCTTTGTTGACTGTTATCTCATCAATAAACTTACAAGCCTATGTAGAATTTGCTAAGACTGACAGATTTATCTGAACAGTCAATACGTGGTGGTTGGCAAGTGTTTCTTGAAAATAGCTTCCTCAGTGTTACTGGTGAACCAGAAATAATTTTTTAAGCTTTTCGGAGTGTTTCTCTGTAAATATTGGTCATCAGTTAGATTTTTCTGTGTCCTTGTAATAAGTCATAAATAATTATAAGGTTTTACCCTTATACATGCCAGGCACCATACAAAGGAAGGTAAGCTTGTATTTTCCAAATTGAAATATAAGGCTGTATCAATTTAACATTAATTTTTTTCACAAAATAACTAAATGTGTGTGTCAATAAATAAAGAAATGGCTTTTAAATACTTTTTTTCTCTTTGCAATTTAGAACTGTAGACAGCATCTGTGAGCAATACTCTGTGTCTCTATCACTCACTGAAGAATTTTATGGGTAGCAAGCTATGCAAGTTTGGGTTTGCCGGGAGGAGAGCGAAGAGCGTGTTTCAGAAAGAGCAGCAGTGGGGACTCCTCGCTTTCTTTTGGGCCCTTTTCCCTTTGAGTCGCTTGGGCACAGAGGATTAGGGCGTCCATCTGATCCTGATACGGTTCCTCCTTCACGTGTTTAAAGTTGCTTGATGGAAGAACTAGCCCCTAGAAGTAAATGGTCCCGTTGTGCAGCAAAACTTGGCCTTGTGGGGAGGGGAGGCTGCAGCCTTTGCAGACTGATTCTTCCCGACAGAGGTGTGTGGGGTGGTGTCAGCGGGAGGGCAGAAGGCAGAGCGTTATTTGTTGTGGGCTAGCCTTCCTAATCAGTTTGGAAGTCTATTAAACAGCTCGGATTGCAAAACAACGGTTGGGCACATAGTGCCGTTTCTTAGTGTTTAATAAATTCAGTCGGTCATAAAATCCTGTCGGTAAGTCTTCAGTCAATCATTTGCTTTCCTGATCTACTCAGAGCCTCATTGTCAAAGTATCTGAGACCATATTTCAGCAATTTACTCTTGCCCCCTTACCTATCATGCTTAAAAACACAAAAGTAAAGTCCTGATCTGTCCAGCAGATCTAGTCTGCAGAAGGAATTTGACGACAAATAGGAAATAACTCCAGAGTAGCAGGCTGCCAGTGAAGCAAGCCAGTACACACTGCCATGTAGTAACACAGAATGCATTATAATAGGTAATTGATGAACTAATAGGTAAATCACACTTTAATTTTGAAAAATAGCACGCCTTTAAGGTTTTGAAGACAGCAAGGAAACAGGGAATACACCTTAAATTGAATTTAAAAAACACCACCTCATAATAGAAAGTTTCCATTTTCTCATATGCTGCTGTTTAAATATTGCATGGTAAATCTGTACTATTCGAAGGTCTTCTGTAGTTAAAAGAAAAAAATCAAACTCACAGAAACAGAAGTATTAAGCAGGAAAGGGATAGAAGATGAAAATTAACCAGGTATCATCAGATACCTTCCCGGTCACTAATCCTGTGGTATCCGTGATGAAGTTATGTTTTGTGTATATACTTCAAGATCTTGCTTCATTCTGCCCGTATAGATGAGCGGTAAGTTCTGTAGGATGTTTTCAGTTTCCAAGTATAGATCAATGTTTTTACTCGATCAGTTCAACTTACAGATCAATTGCTGTTGAGAATTTTCTTGTTAGATGGAGTGATTTATTTTATTGGAGATGTAATTGGTAAGGAGCTTGCAGCGCAGTGTTTCAGTACTGCTCAGGATCATTTAAGAATACACTGACCCACTGCAAGCCTTTGTATGGATTAACTAGATCAGGTTTCTCTGATCTTAATAATCCTCACAAGGAAATCTGTGTGTTGTCTGGAAAGGAGTCGAAAGGCTGCTTTTCTCTGGGTTTGATTTTTATGTCCACCATATACAATCATGCTGAAAACAGGAAGGATGTATTTTTTTGCAAAGTGGCACAGCTTTCTGCAGTGAGAAAAGAAAATGACGTGTTAAGAATTCAAACATTGGTATTTTTGAGGTGTGACTAGTAGTCACTGTGTTGAACTGTATGTTAGGGTGAAAAGTCTAATATTTTATTGTAAATGTTAAGTGTTTCACTGCTTATGTTATTGTTCTGCAGGACAGGATTGATGAGGTGGAAGAACGGGACTAGAAGGATGCTACACACTCCTGGGGTTGCCACCGCTGAAATAACCTGATATGTTATGGCTTTACATTTATTAGTGCATTTTCTTATTTCTACAGTCACAGTCCTTTCAGACAGCACAAAACCAAAGATAAGCATGAGATCGACCGGATGACACTCACCGTGGTAAGGATCTTGGTGGCAGTTGCAGTTACATTCTTCTTGCTTGCTAAACTGCATTTTTGCTAAAAAGTACATCAACTTATTCATAACCTGCTTTCTGAGAAAGAGCTGTATTTACACATGCAAGAGTTGTATTTACAAATGCTATTAAAGAAAAGCTACTTTCCTGTGTGGTGAAAGCGGATCAAAATACATCTATAATTTAATGCTTTTTTGGTACTACTTCTTTTCATAGAATGTGGAGTTACCAGATTCGTTTTCTCCTGAATTAAAGTCCCTTTTGGAAGGGCTTCTGCAGCGGGATGTTAGCAAGAGACTTGGCTGCCAAGGGAGAAGGTAGGTGTCATCTTCTCCTTGGACCTATGACTTTAAAAACTTCCACTTTTTTTAAGTGAATGACTTAATATGAAGTAAAAATCAGCTTCCCGATAATTTTACTTAAGGAAAGAAAATATTGAAAAGTGCAGTTGCATGATAATGTGTTTCAGCTTGCTTTGATTGTGGGCACATTACAATATTTCTGTCATTAAAGACATTCTCTTTTCCCATTAAGTTCTTTGTAATCATGTTCATATTTGGTGGTGTTTATATATATAGCTTATTATGGATGTTAGGACTTCTCATCCCGGTTTTGTTTTTATGTTGTTTTGCCTGATCTGTTTTGACATGAAGTTGTGCTACGTGATTCAGGCATTCTGATAGTTAAAGTTATTATTTGTGTTGTTGCAGCTGTAATGATATGAGGTTATTCCACAAAAGATGCCCTGAAAGCCCCAAATACTTGCTTCATTTTGGGTTGCCTCTATTTCAAATGACAAATATTGTTATCTCTCATATTCAGAGAGAAGCAGGGTCATTGCCATGAGTCTCTAAGGTGTTGCTATCACCTCTCTGAAAAGCAGTATTTGCCTGATGTGAGACCAGGAAAGAAAACTGTGGGAGGAGTAAACAACTGTTGAGAAACTGTTGGCAATGTGTGGTACCTCTTGAGTAACAGTCAGTCGTACCTAAGATGGGTGCAAGATGTTATTCGAGTGATGTATTCAAAGGGTTTTATATCATGGAGTCCTTGATGATAACCACCAAGTCTGAGATTACTTTTCAAGCTCAGGCTTATCAAGAGTGATTGCTTATTTTGCTATAAAATAAGTATGATATCAAATGCAATGGAGTAAGCATGTTGCTTAGAATTAATGTATAGGATCTGACAGCAGAAGAGTACTATTTGTTATTTGAGGTAATGGTTTATCATAGAAAAATGAGTGTGATTGCTTCCCAGACCTGCAGCACTGCTTACAGTGTTTCCATATTAGTCTTCTCTTCTGTTGTTTATGTAAATTTTTTTTGAAAAACAGAGCATTTTACTGATGTTTTCAAGTGATGTAAATGCTTGACCTTTGAAAGCTTTAAGTTTCTCAAATGAATTTGAAAAGCCCCTTCATTTTGTTGACTTCAGTTAATTTATTTTGCAGTGCACAAGAAGTAAAAGAGCATCCTTTCTTCAAAGGGATCGATTGGCAGCAAGTCTATTTGCAGAAGGTAATGGATTAAAATAGTAACTTTACTGCTTTACTATCGGAGCTAAAAATAAAGAAGTCTGGACAGGTAGCAGATAGAAAACTTGGGGATTCCTGTCCCCAGCACAGGTACTCACTTGCACCAGCACATGGAAGATGGTTGATGAAAACTCTTATTTCTTTATTAGTAGAAGTCTTCGTCTTTTATAGCACTGAATTCTTTCTTTTCTTTCCGAAGTCAAATGGCTGCATGGTTTCTTCTGCATGGCTCTCTATAAACTAGGGTTTTGTCCCCTAAAAAAGATAGGGAAGACGTTACTAAAAGAATGGAGAACTTCTTTGTACTGAAATTTACTTTGAAGTGACATGCTGTTACACAGTTATGTGTAATGTGTGCAAAAATAAAAAGGCCCTATTTATCTACAGAATGGATTTAAATAATGTACATTAATTTGTCTGTAATGATGCTACTTTTATTTCCAGTATCCTCCACCACTGATTCCTCCCCGGGGAGAAGTAAATGCAGCAGATGCTTTTGATATTGGATCCTTTGATGAAGAGGACACTAAAGGCATTAAGGTACCTAACTTTAAATGATAGGTAAATAATGATACTTTGCTGCGCTCAACTTTCACACGTGCATGCCATTTCTTTGCTTCGGGGGCTACTGACATGGATCCACTAAGTGCACAAGGAATGGTTTTTGAGTTTGGAACTTTAATCATGACTAATTTAGAGCATGCTGTTGTCAGATGATAGCTTGGGCTCAGGCTCATTTGTTGGTTTGCTTTTGCTTGCCAACTCCCTATCTTCTGTTTATGTTTTAGATTGACTGAAATCTACCTTCCTATCAAAAGGTTTATATGATAAAGCAAATATATCAGGTGATCAGACAACTTCAGCAAAATCGTCAGGTTTTCAAGAATAATTAATGTTTTGCGGTTTTAAAAATTCTAATTATTTCCTGCCATGTGGGGAAAAGAAACATTTACCATTCCTAAAACACTGAATGATTTAAATGCACATTCAGTAGTAATCTTAAAAAAAAAATGCCATTTCCTACATATTTAGGATGAAATCTTTTGGCTTTGTAATCACAGTAACACTTTTATTGTCAGTGCAGTTCTTCCCTGGGTTAGCTACATGTATATGCCAGATATCTGTGACAAAAAAGTGTAGCAAATGAAGGCAGAATGTGCAGCACAGACCTCCTACCATGCATTAAGGAAAACAGTTTTTCTCATCGAGTTACTGTTTAACCCTCCTGTTGCATATTTCAACTGCAGAACATGTTAGCAACATGAATCTTTTTGATGTTGCTAAGGAGGCCGTTCCACCACCTCCCTTTCCCCCCACAGGGGAAAATGCAGTTGATAATTTAGGAGTTGTCTATGATTTTGTAGAAATTATTTTCAGAAAAGGAGTTTACCTTCCATTCTGTAAATATGATGTTTTAAACAAGTTCCTGTATGGACTTCAGTGAAACCTGGTACACCAGTGTCTGCAGGACTGTGTACTATAAGAAGGACCCCCAGTCATCTGAGAACCTGTTCTGGAGAACAAATACTGGCTCGTGAAAGCTTGGAGAAACTGAACTAAACCTTATTTTAATAGTACTACCTCATGCTCAGAGAGTGCGATGGAAAGCTCTTAAAAATGAGCAACTATGTATTAATGCTAATATTTTTATTAGGTTAGAAAAGTGATGTAAGTAACTTTCAGGTTATGACATTTCAAAATGTTATGAAAACAGCTTAAAGGAAAAAATCCAGGAGTTAGAGCTGCTGGCCCATTCTGTCTTGCGTGGAGCTAGTGTGACATGCCCTACGCCTCTTCCAAAGCGTCCTTGGTGCTTGGAGACAATAGGTGAATCAGTGGTTGTCTTGGGTATATCCCGTTCATCAATTTTGTCATACCGCTCTTCAATAGATCCAACTTTATTCCTGTTATTACAGAAATGAGTCAGGAGAGAAAGTAATTGCTCTAAACTTTATAAGCAAAAACTTATTAACTGCTCACCGTGCCTAAAAGAGGAACTTGTCTGTCAGTGTCACCTGCTGTAATTACAGAAGTTGGCATAAAGAAGATTTTACGTGTTTAAAGAGAAACGCGAAGAACCCAAGATGTTTTTTTGTCCCACAAAACTCCATGGCTTCAATGTTAGTCTAACGAGATGTCGGTGTCTGAAGCTGCGGGACGCTGTATTTCCAAGGACCGTTTTGCAAGGAGAAGCGAGGTTGCCTTTTGTGGGCTCAGGGGGACATAGATTCCCAGCAAGGCACAGACCCGTAAATCGTGTAGCCCAATTGCCTCTGCGCATTATTTATTCAGGCTGCCTGTAAGATTTATTCTTAGTCATGAGTCAACGCGGGGTGTCATGTACTGCTGCTTTGCTCTACTCCTTGGCTAAGACGTCATAGTCCTGTGGAAGGGACTGAATAATTCCTTAGCTCCGCATTAACACCGCTGAGCTGTCAGCTGGGAGCGCGTGCTCTCTCCTCCGCTAACGCGCGGGATCGTATTTATCCTGCCACGTATCCCATGACACCTAGGGGAAACATGTTCTTCGAGGTTACAAGCGAAGACAACAACAGCCAGTGCCCCGACAGTCCCTGGTTATGGTGTTCGTGTCTTGCCCTGTGTGTGGAGTCCTTCAAAGACGTTTTCTCAAGATTTCAGCAAAGTCTACTGGCTCCGGGTGACCCCGAAGAGCGTGTCCCCGCTGTGGTCCGGCCCTGGCTCTTTGCAAACGATGAGGACACTTGCTCGGGCCGGGGTCGGGGAGACGCGTGCCTCGGGCGGGGGGCTCGGGCCTGGCCCTGCCGCGCTCTGCCGGCCGCCGGGCCTCCCCCGGCCGCCCGTCCCCGGTGGGACCGTGCGGTCTAGCGGGCTGGCCGTGTACTTCAGGAGGCCGAGCGGGCGCTTCGCCTTGCTTCCTCAGAAATCCTGTTTCTCTCCTGATTAACAAATGTGGAAGCAGTTCAGGAAAGGCTGTGGAGAGTTTAAAGTCATCTCCGGATTAAAACCTGTAATAATCTTACTGGGAAAATATTGGTCGCTTTTTGTACTGCATCAAAGTGCCCGATGGCTAAACCCAAAATATTGCTGTTACCAAGGCACAAACGGTCCTTGCTGGGCATCCTGTAACTCTAGGTACCTTCCAGGCAATTTAAGTACTGTAGTTAGGTGTGGGAGGAGAAGAGAAGCTATCTAACACGGGAATTATGAGATCTGCAGGATGCATTAGTGAATTTTAAAGGTGAATTTTTAACAGTGTAAAATTAAGCTGGGGAAGCATGGAAAGTGTCTTGGTGTAAAAGTGCCCTTTTCATGTTAGAGTCCCAGTACCATAGCCTCTGTTTTACTTAGCGTTTTCATATCGGAGTTTTTCTGCTGAAGAGGTTTTTAACACAGTTTGGCATTCTTTTAACACGGATTATGCGACAAAGTTAAGAATGCGACAAAGTTAGGAATGTAGCTGTTTATGTTTTAAATAATTATTTAAATGCAACGACTGCAGAACAGGGTGGGACAACGTTGACTAAGGCTTTTAAAGCTATTAAACCACTTTTTGAACAGGTGGACTGTTCTCTATATAAATTAATATGCTTGTTTAAATTAATATCTCTACTTCCTAATGTCTGTCCCCATTTGTTCTGGTAAGGTTACGGTTCAATACGTCTTCTAAAATAACGCTATTATATGGGAAACCATTGACTGTTGTGGTTAAGAATAGTCAAAGTTATTAAAATTTTTTTTTGTGTTATTTTTCCTATTGCAAGTTGCTCGATAGTGACCAGGAATTATATAAGAACTTTCCTCTGGTAATATCGGAGCGCTGGCAGCAAGAAGTAGCAGAAACAGTTTATGACGCAGTGAATGCAGACACAGATAAAATTGAGGCGAGAAAAAGGGCTAAAAATAAGCAGCTTGGCCATGAGGAAGGTAATCTATCAAATATACTTCTTTGTCTTTTACTACTGCACAGTAATTCCTGTATTTGAAGCTCCAAACAACCGACTCTCATGTTACTCTGATTCACCAGTATAGAATTAATTTAGTCCATATCATGTTTCTTAATGTTTTGAAATATAGTATGATGGTATAACGTTTTGGAAAATCTTTAGCACAGTCTTTAAATATTATTGTGTGCAGCCCTTCATTGGTTTTGTTTATGGTGTATGCTCAGAAAAGAATATTCAGGATTTGATTTCATGGCAAAGAGGATTGGAAAACTTTATAGAAAACTTCACTTGTTTGCACAAGGATGCTGCGTAGCAGATTCTGACCTTTGGATAACACTGTGCAACACTCTCAACAGTAAATCAGATATTAGTTTTTTGGTTTTTGGTTTTTTTCCAAAGAACCAAATTCTGTTTGTGGTTACTCCATTGCAGTTTTGCTCGCTTGAGTAACTGAGGCAGAATTGGCTCTGTGTGTGTGTGTGTGTGTGTGTGTGTGTGCGCGCACATGGAAGCACTGTTGAAAAGCTAGTGATGGCACACTTGGTCCCACTGTGTTGTGGAGTTTATCCTCTCTCAGCGTAGCACAGCTGCAGAGTGCTTGAAGCGGTACCTTATTTTGCATACTAATGTTCCCTGTTATCGTAGATTATGCACTTGGGAAGGACTGCATTATGCATGGATACATGCTGAAATTGGGGAATCCGTTCCTGACTCAGTGGCAGCGTCGTTACTTCTACCTCTTCCCAAACCGACTTGAATGGCGAGGAGAAGGAGAGTCACGGGTAAGTGTGATTACTCCAGGGAGCAGCAACATCAAAAGGCATGAAAAACAGGTGGGCGCTAGGGCAAATCTGAGCTCCCCTACTCAAACGTACCTCCCATGGAAGCAGGATTTGGCCTGAGTAAATGGCCAGTGGATTTGAGTAACTATTCAAGGTAACTATCCTTGCTTTAGTTAGTGGGAAGCGACATTGCACTGAAGAAACATAAAGTTGACTTGAGAAATCTGTTTGTATTGTTTTGTTTATATTTTTTAAGGAATTTGGTAGTTCATGGTGTTGTTTTCCATTTAGGACTTCTGGACTATTTATACAAAAAAACATAAACTGGTAAGGTAATAAATGCTATAGCATTTTCTTTGAAATAAAATGCTATTGCAACTTTAGTTTAGTCCAGCTGTGATCATGTGCTAGGTGAATCATTTGTATATTTAGTTACGTAAAGTTTCGGGATTTTCAAAATGTTGTTCTCATGTTACAGTATATGGGGAAAGCTTTTCTGCAAACTGTTTTTTGTGTTTTCTTCTTTATAAGTGTATAGAGCTTAAGTATTCCCTTCCAACCCTTTGATAAAGATAGTAAGATTGTCCAGTTTGTTTGTTTTTTTACAACAGCAATACTTGGAAATACATTAAATTATATGCAACTCTCTTGAGGGAAAATAGTGCATATTTTGTTTGTAGCCACACCTATTTGTAGATTCCTATTTCATACTGTCATTGCTGTCTCTTTTGGCTTATATTTTATTGTCTCTGTTTAACCAACCAAGCCACTTGCTAAATATCTCTCTTACCTTATAATCTATTTTTAGTTCATGAATCAGTCTTCAGAAATAAAGAAATGTTTGTGTAATGACTGTTCATGTTCATAGCTTCATATGGGTAGTCAAAAAAATATTAGATATTGACTTCATTTGACAAGCAACATTATCTTTTTTTGCCAAATCATCTCTCTGCTTTTTTTTGTTTGTTTGCAAATACTCTAGCAAAATCTACTGACAATGGAACAGATAGTATCTGTTGAAGAAACACAAATTAAAGATAAGAAATGCATCTTACTGAGAATTAAAGGAGGAAAACAGTTTGTCCTGCAGTGTGAGGTGAGATGCTTGGTTTTTGGTGATTGTGGGTCAGATGTTTTGCATGTGATAAAATGATGAAAAACAGTTGTTCTGGTCCTGCCATTATATATTGACTATGTAGCAAATCTAAGTCTAAGCAAAACTGGGGAAGTCCTTACCATACTTTATTTTGAAAGTAGGAAACCTGCAGCTATATCAGTTTATCATCACTAAAAATACGGATTTCAACATTACTTGCACCAAAATGAATTTTGTTTTTTGAAGCTTTTAGCTTTTTATTACTTCTCACCTAGGCAGGCTTCTAAGGCCTTGTTGACACAGGTGACTAATTGCAGTTAGTTTATGGCAACTAATATGTTTGTAGGGGATGAAGTAGGCAAGTGTTGAAACCTTCTGACCAGCTTTAGTTCCTGCTGACTTGCCTTGTTTTGACTGAGTGATGGAAGCAAATGGCTACCTATTTTCAATATCCGAAGGTACTCATTTCCACAGAAAATGAAAATAACTTGCTTAAAGTGCTATACAAAAGAGAAGACAGTATTGGCAGTTTATTACGAAGTGCCAAACTACTTCTGTATCTCTTTCAGAGTGACCCAGAGTTTGTTCAGTGGAAAAAAGAGCTGACAGAAGCTTTCACTGAGGCACAGAGGTTGCTGCGTCGGGCTCCGAAGTTCCTCAATAAATCTCGCTCAACAGTTGTAGAGCTCTCCAAACCACCCCTCAGCCACAGGAATAGCAATGGTTTGTAGAAGAAATAGAGAACAAAGTTCATGTAGGGAAAGCTACTTTGCGAACATGTCACGTTCCACAGAATCATTATTAATGAATTACTTTGTACAGTCCTGGAAGCAGGACGTACTTAGGAGAAGAAGAATTAGATGTTTACAGCATGGGATAATGTCAGAACTGGGAACCTGGCGGCTGTGAAGACGGAAACGATGGCAAGTGAGTTCGTACTCCGACAGTGGTGGGAGTTCCCGGACGTGGAGGCTGCCTGTTGCTCCCATGCATTCCCGCACCCCGGCGGTGTTGAAAAATGGTCCGTTACTCTAGAACTACTGATGGAAGGAAGATACTGTTTTCTCTGCAATACCTTTGTTTGGTTTATACCAAACCTGGAAACTGAAATGGTTACTGCTGGCTAGGATTTACACTTCTGCCTGATAGCGACAAATCCCTCAACTCTGGAAGGAGCTGCAGACTTGCCGTGTTGGAGAACACTTGATCTGTCGTGTTGCCATGTTCTTTCCGACCATTACTGCTGACTTTGCTATAACCTTTCTCCATACTGCTGATAATCAACAGTGTGACTCTTATGCACTTCGAAGTACTGAATTCTAACTGTCCTGTGGTTTAAATGTTATTGCTACTTCATGGAAACATTGAAGTCAAATTATTCACTTGGTTTGTTGTACTCACTAATAGTAGCTACCACCGTTTTGCTTCTCCTACGTATACGCAGTACTATAACTGACACAATAGAGTAATAATTGGTGAAGAGGAATTTATGGTAGCTTCATCTAGTGCTCTGTTGTATACATTGACTATTTTAGCACAGTTTTTAAAGAGCAGATTCCTTTTGACAAGTTTACAGTGAATATAAAGACAGTTCTTTTCCATTTCAGGTCAACTGCACTTTTTAAAAATTAAAAAGAAGTTGTTCAAATCCAGTGCATTCTAGTGCATGTACATGGGTTAAAATGTATGGGTACCTTGGTACGTATTCTGGATCACCCTTCAGTTACGGGACTTGTGGATCCTTCTCTGTTTTACACAAAAACATAAGCAAGTGTGTTCTCATAGCATAAATATCCCTGACTTTCATGGTAGCCAAGCTCAGAAGAGTCACGTGTACATCATAGGGGTCGGCTTGCAGAAGGATTTTTAATTTTCTTTTCTAGAAAATTCAAAATGTCCACACTGAAAACAGCTGGAGAGTACTGAGAATGGAGCTGACAGAATGAGTTGATGAAATGCCAGAGCTATATTAATTTTACTGAAGACATCAGTCATGTCAGATGGAAACTGTTATTTTGCAAAAGTAAAGATATAATCTCTGTTAGACAACTTTAAGCATGTCAAGTCAGCCTTTCCCTGGTTGTTATGATTTTTATGAGAGAGAGAGAAGTCAGGGCTGAGTTTAAGCGTTCTTGTGATTCTGTAAACACCTTAAGAACATTTTCTGCCCAATTACAGTGGTACAACTCGCACAGTCCCTCAATATAGTGGGAATTGTGTCTCTGTAAATGGGAGAAGAAGTTACACCAACAGCCTGCTCTGTTTGCCTCTTGTGCACGGTTCGTGTCCAGCTTGTGTTGCTAGCAGATCACCAGAGAGTTTCCGACCTGTTTCCTTCAAAATATAAATTGGCAAAAACACAGGATTTATTTCAGAAGTATTTGCTTATCCTGAACACACTTGTGATAAAATCAGATGTATTTGCTTCTGAAAGTGGGAGTGGCAAAACTCTTTGCATAGCATGTGCTTTGACAGCTGTGCAAACTCTTTGTTATAATCTGGCATAGCATACAAGGAAAAATGCATATTAAAAAATACCTCGTGTCTGTCAGATAATATTTTTAATGATATTCCCCATTTATTTTTTTAATTACTATATAAAAAGAGTACCAAGCTATGAGTCCTTCTCACTGGTAAGTGATGTTTAGTGTCTGAGCATCCTCTGTAAGGAGTAGTTGTGGTATTTACTGAAGTCTGGAATAGAAAATGTCTCATTTTATTGGCACTGACTGTGTATTGGATATTTTAGAGTTTTTTTCTACAGTACCATGCAATGCTCTTATTTTTCACGTTGATTTGAAAAGAAAACTCAGATTATGATAAAATCCACTCTTAGTTCTCATGTAACTTATTATTTTGCTCATGTTTTCCAAGTTCACTATCTACTCCATATTTCTCTTTTAATTATTTTCCGTAGCTGCTTTTTATGGTAAAATCGTTTGGGAGCGGTTGCTGGTTTCCGACACAATGTACCGTAGATTCTGGGTTGCTGCTATCCGTGAGTAGGGGAGAGATGTTCTCTGTTGAGAAACTGCCTCAAAAACACAGATTTTTCTATGAAACCAAGGCTGTGTATTGACTTGCAGAAGTATGTTGGTTTCGAGGTGTAATGGCGTTGGGGTGGCCCTGGAACACGTTCATTACTTTGTCCTTTATTGCCTCATTTGTGTAAGTAGCGATTCGAAACTCTGGCAGCGAAGCTGTGCCGTCGGTCAGCTCTCTGCGGGCAAGTGTCAGGTGGCAGCGGACTAGTGAAGGAAATGTAGCGTCTGTTTCTCTTTAAGTCTGACTTAAGACAATTTATAAAAAGCTTCATGTTTATGACACACGCACAACTGTGCTTTTGTGAGTGAGAGAAGGGTTACCCTAGCAAAAACCTCAGGTGCACGTTGGTAAGATTACTCTCCCAGTAACAAGTGGATTTCTGTGTGGAAAGAATTGGATCTTCTGATGTAGAGAGAGCTTTGAAATTCAGCCACTCAAAACAGAAGATTTGATAGATAACTGCTTTTAACTGCTAATTCCTATTTTAGATACCAAATTCTCTAAAGTTCCCTCCCCCCGGACAAACTTTACTTTGCTTGATGGTCATGAGCGTTACAGTTTATGTATTTTAACCACACTCGTGTTCTGTGTTTTTGTTAGACTTTCAGGAAGGTAAAAACAAAAGAAATTAGAGCTTCAAACAGTTTTTTAAACAAGTTAATCTGAAAGTCTTTTTTAAATTTTCAGCTGTAATGAAGATTGCACGTAGGGAGATTGTCTCTTATATTTTGAAATATAAGAAAGACATTCTAGATGGGGTCGTTTAAACGCTCCTCTGACATAACCCATGTTCCTTCAGAGTTGCAGGGATGATTTTCTCACCGTTCTTCGTCTCTAACGTTACGGCTGATAAACGTGGTAAGACCAGATTTGAGAGTGTAAGTTCGTGAATTACATGATCGTAATAAGATGTGTGATTTTGGGAGGATCTGGACTTACAGGGCTTCGCAGTGACTTTTAGAAGAGTTGCAGCTCCGTTCTGTGTGCTTTTCCTTCTTTTTCCCACCGTGAGGTCAGCAGCATTTTTGAGACGCGGGAGTTACTGTAGGTTAGTGCCACACTTCAAGACAGGGACACAGCAAAATCTCACCAAAATCAGCGAGACTTTTCTGCATTGAAATGCAAGTGCAGAAAAGGCAAAGCCCCAGTTATCCATACTGCGGCAAAGCTGTGGTTGCGGCACCGTCCCGGGTTGGGGTGCGCGTGGTTCCCTGGCACTGCGAGGGGGCTGCGACGTCCCCCCGCTGCAGGAGGAAATTAGGCACGCTTTATTATTTAAATTCAGTCAGTACTTTTGTTGCAAATCTGCGAAACTGTTAAAGGAACATTTGTTAATGTTTCTTCAAATCCTTCCTCTAATTCAGTTTTCTGAATTGAAAGGCTGCTTCATACGAGCGTGCTCTGCCTTTATGTCACTGTCCCTGGTCCAGTAAGATTAAAGGCTGCGGTTTCATACGTTTCTTCTCATAATACTGCCTTGAGACAAGTCCTGTTGTTGTAAATACAGGAGTTGATGCCACTTTCTTTGACATTTCTGGTATTACACCCCCCTGTTAGACCTCAAAACCCGGCTGTGAGCATGCTGACCGCAGGTGGGTGGTGCATGGGGAGGTCTGGCGCGTACGGACGCTGCTGTGCCCTCCTGTGCGAGCACGGCCCCACGCGCAGATCCATGCAGTATACCTCAACTGAGTCAGGGTCAAATTTTCTTGAATTTCAACAGCTCTCCTTTAGAGAAGTGGCAGAAGTTTTGCTTCTCTTGCTTTTACTGGAAAAAAAAAAAAAAAAAAGCAAATAGGGTCATCAGATTGGTTTTCAATATAAATGCAGGTGTTTGCAGTCCAGTGAGTAGATAATAGGAAATATTGTGTATTTGGTGCTAAAAAATGTTTTACCTAAGTTGTGATCCTGTGAAAATGGATGCTGTTGCTGCCCAAAAGAACTGCTTCGGGTGTTGATCCTGTGCTGCTGGAGTCAACGGGAGCGTTGCCATCAACCCGAGCAAAAGCAGGATCAAGCCCTGTGTGCATACGATTACTCATGTACTGATGTTTTTTAGGTTTACAGTCTCGGATGATAGAAAATTTGCTCATGAGAAGTGAAATACCTGGAGCTCTGAGTGTGTTGCTCTTTTCCTGGCAGCTGGTCAGTTTGAGTACTAAATTCTTCAATTCTTCTAGTTACATATTTACATACTGTAGATGTTCACAGATCACGTACTTATTTTACTGTTCCCCACACAGCAGATGTCAGTGACGCAGTTACTCTTAACTATGAAATGTTCACACTCTAAATATATATGGAGGAAGGACTATTTTGAACTGTACAGTAGAAAGTAAATACTACTAGTTGTGTTGATTAATATAAGAAATGAGTCAATTCTACAAATTAAAAAAAATCTGAAAAACATATTTTGAAAAAGCATAGTATTAATTTTAATATTGTAAAAAAATGGAAAAATAGCTAAAATATACAGAGAACATATGTATATCCAAACGTCTGAGGAATTTCAAGATGATCTACTTCTGTTTTCTGTTCATTTCTATTCCATGGTGTACATATTGTGTGGACTGAACATTGGCTGTTTTAATACTATTGTCAAATTGTATTTTTATTTTGTGTTAAACTAATCATCACAGACTCAGCTTTATTTTGTTTATGTAAAGGTTGCTATGCTATGTAGGTATAAAACCAAGAATTCTATTTTAACAAAAAAAAAAACATTTTATATTATTTATTAAATACATGTTTCTCCAACTTCTGACATTCCATAGAATTTCTGCTCCTTATATGTATAGCTTGTGTGAAGTGGCAGTTCCTTTCAAATAGGATCAGTCAGCTTTATTCTGTTTTTCATAATAAAGTCGAACTAATTTCAGTCAGTCTGTCCAGTTTACCATTTTATTATAAGCACATTGAGTTTAACGCATTAAGACCATCTCTAAGTGCAATGGCTTATGAATGCAGAAGCATCTAAGAAGTTATTGCAAGTCAAACCCCCTGTTTGGCTGGTGCTTCTGAATTTCCCCTTTATTCCGCAGCGTTCCAGCGAACGAGGTTTTATTAACCAGGAGACGGTCTCCGAGCCTGTGCTGCGTTGAACGGGCAGCAATGACCTTAAATTGGGGCAAGGAAGAGTCAGCTCAGGTATTTGAAAAAGAGCTCTTTAGTTGCAAGGATAAGGAGATGGTGGAACAGATTTGCCTCGGGATGTTGCAGAGTTCCCAGCACCGGCGCAGAGCAGGTGAACCTCAGTTTGGAGCAGTTTAGGGAAAGCTCGTCCCGCTCCAGGGCAGGGCCTCGGGCTAGCTGGCGCCTAGCACGGGTGAGCGCAAGCCTGCATTTCCACTGGAAATGATCCTTGACGTTTCAGACTGATTATTTTTCATTAAAAAAAGATGAATAGTCCCTAAAATGGCTTGTGAAGACAGGAGACGTGTCCCGCAGGGACCCTCTGGGATCATCTCGGCTGACTTTAGATGTCGGGCAGCCGGCGGGACGGCGCTCGTCCCGCTCCTTCGCCCGCGGTTAAGGAGGGGAAGAGGCACCTCCACCCCCTCGGGCAGCGATTCCTGCCCGAACGCGGGTGTCCCAAATGTCTCTTCCTCTAAACTAGCCAGATCCTTGGAAAGGGTGTCACGAGCCGGTCGTGCCCTGGGAATAGCATGCCGGCGGGGCGAGCGGTTTCGCCCACCGCCGTCCTCCCGGGAGCGGGGCTGCGGCGCCCGGAGCTCCTCCGTGCTCAGCACCCGCTTGGCCTCTGCCCCCAAACGCCTTCGCTGGCTGCCGCCGGGCAGCTCGGGAGCTGACACAGAGACCTCCTGCCCCAGCGAAGTACAAAAATAGCACTAAATTCACCAGATAACTCATCTGCTAAAAATAATTCCAGCGCTAATGACGGCCTCTGCAGTCGGAGGAATGCATCAAAGCGCTGAAGGAGGCTCCGAGCCTCCCGGGACTCGCGGGGGACGCCTGTGCCGTGCCATGCTGCGGAGCAGCCCCGCCGGAGGACGGCGGCTGGCTTTTCCCGTTACCATTTTCCATATTCCCGTTCTTATGCTTGCCTCGCTGTATTTTATTTCCGTGGTGGAAACCGGAGCGGTAGCGTTGAACCCTTCCGCCCGAGAGCAGCTAGAGAGAGGCAGCGGGGAGGACGATGCCGATGCTGTGAGCGGGCAGCGAGTCCCCAGTGCAAATCTGCTGCGACTTGGGCAGTGCCAATTCCAGTGTTGCCAAACCAACTTCTCTTACGCGTCTGGGGGCCAAAACGCAGCAAGCGGGTTTTACGCCTAGACTTAGGGTTTGCTCAGCTCGCGGGCCGCCTTGCTGGGCGGGGGCAGGCGCAGGCGGCAGCTCGCGGGGCCGGGTCCGGCGCGGCCGGGGCTCCCTGCTCTGCCGGCACCTCCCCGTGCAGCAACGGGAGAGGCCAACCAGCAGCTCAGAGCGGGACGAACTAAAAATGAGTCTGAAAAACAGAATAAAGTAAGAATATCCTAGGAGAGGCATTTTTATGAGCACTGTTTTAGTGACTAAATACGGTCCTTCAAAAACAACAAAAAAAGAGGAGCAGATTCACATGAATAGCTACTAGTGATTTTAAAAATATATATATTGAAAGAGAACCTGTTTTCAATGTGTAATTTAATGGTAAGAAAAGCCAGTATCTGTAAATAGATATTGTATCTATGAGAATCACTATTTGTTTTATGTACTTTGCTCTTTTCATATTTATTGCGCCGAGGAGGGGCTGTTCCTGCCGATCGCTGCGCCCGCACGCCGGAGGCAGCGCGTGGCAGAGCCTGTGCTCGGTTTGCAGTCCTCAGCAGTCTGTGACGTGCCGCCCTCAGTTACTTATTTTTTTAAAGAACTCTTTTGGAAGAGCTAAGCTGCTTCTGTGTGTTGGTCAACTGCTCTCGTACAAAGAGAATCCCAATAAAGTCGTTTGCGTGTGCGATGCCGTTTGGTTCTTTCCAGCCGCCCGTCCCCGCCGGTGGCCGGCTCTCCCGCGCGGGGACAGGTGAGGCGAACCCGGGCGGGCTCGGCTCTCCTAGAGAAACGCTTTTTGGGGCAGAAGAAGATGGAGGAGCTTAGGAAGCAAAAAATCTGCGGTGAGAACCTGTGACAAAAAGCGTGTGACTGGAGGGAAGTTTCTTTCTGCTCCCGCGGGAGTCTCTCGTCCTCTGCCGGGTGCCGGTAAGTCGGGTCCCTTCCCGGTGCCACTGTCACCGCCGGCTCGCCTGCGCTGGGGCCTCGCTCGGGTGCTGCCGCAGGACACGAGGCCCCGGCGCAGGTCAGCGCTGCTGCAGGCTGGCTGCGGGGAGCCGGGGGCCGCTGCCCGGGAGAGCGGCGGAAAAGCCGCGGGGGATGCGAGGAGCTTTCTGCATCCTTGGGCTGCTCCCGGGGCTGCAGCGTGGCCCGAGCTGCCGGAGCCACCGGCTGCAGCCGCGTCCTTGCTGCCACGCACGGGGCTGCAGCGTTAATTGCTCCTGTGCCGCTCTGCTCAACTGGAGCGTGCAGGCAGCGCGGGGCCAAGGTGCTGCCGGGGCCGGGTCTTTTTCCGGCTCTGCCTGGCTCGGCGGGTCGCCCCGAGCACGGCCGTGGTGCAGGAGCTCTGCTGCCCCGGGCACCCGTCGGGGCTGGCTCGTGGCTCTGTGCGACCTGAACACGCGCCCTCCCCGTGTCTTTTTTGCAGGTGCAAAGCAGGAGAGGTGCCTGCGCGGAGAGGAGCGACCGCGGACATGTCCGCGCAGCGGGGCTCCATGCTGGGTGCCCAGCGGCCTGGGCAGGGTGGGAGCCCGGGGCCCCGAGCCCCCGCGGTGCAGCCCCCAAACCCAGCCCTGCAGTGCTGCGACCCAGACGCTGCCGCAGCCGCCCTCCTGGCCCCCTCCTCCTCGAGCGTGAGCCGCGTGTGTCTTTATCAGGTGTCGGCGAGATGCTTTGGGCAACCGTCGGTCCCATATTAGGTAAGCGGAGCCTGATGTTCCCGTCTCCTCCTGAACGGGGCCTTCCGATCCCTCGGTGCCGCCGTCCCGGGAACGCCGCAGGCTCTTTGCAGCGGGATCTCGCGTGGCAGCAGGTAGGTTCCGTTCTCGCCGTCGCGCTTGGCCTAATCTGCTGCCCGCGCGGGGCTGGAAACACACGGCAGCTCCCGCGGCTGGGGCCGGGGTCTGCGGGGGCCGCGAGCCCCCGTCGCCTGGCGGAGCAGCTCCGGGGGCAGCGGGTTTCTCTAAAAGCATCGTCGAGGGGAGCTGCCGGCTGCGGGGCCCTGCCTCCCTCCCGGCCGGGCCCGGGGCCGCTGCGGCGTCGGCATCAGCGTCGGAGCGCGGTGACTTTTTCTTTCCACCGCGGGAGGCTATTTTGGGCGCTGCTCTCGGGTCACTTCCCTGGCTCGGCGGCTGATCTCACGGCCACGCGGGGCCCGCGGCGGGCTCGGCCCTGCCACCCCGCTCCTGCGCCGGGGCCCCCGGGCTGGGACGTCCCTCGGGCTCCGAGGCCGCCCGCGTGGGAGCAGCTTGCAACCCCCAAACGGCCCCGGGGGGCTGCGGGCGGGTGCAGCAAGCGGCCCCCGTCCCACTGCCTTGCTCTTCTCTGCGGCACCATCCCCAAGCACAGCCCGGGGCCGCCGCGAGGAGGAGGAGGAGGAGGAGGAGGAGGAGGGTGGATGAAGCCGGTTTGGGGAGGAGGATGGCGGGTGGGTGAAGCCGGGGAGGCCGCGCAGCCCGAGGTCGGCGGCCCACGCGCGCAGGGGCGTTGGGTCGGGCCCCGCGCCCACGGCCCCCTCGCCGAGGCCCCGCGCCGCCGGCCGCCTCGCGGGTATTTTTAGCGGTGACATGTGTCGCCCCAGCTGCCGCCGCGGCAGGGGAGGGGAGGGGAGGGGAGGGGAGGGCGCTCGGCCGCCCGCCACCTCCATCGCCGCCACCGCCGCCGTCCCGGCTCCGGAGGGTCCCGCCGCCCCGACTGACCCCTGCGCCCGCACAGGTACCGCCCGCGCCCGGGGGCCCCATGGACCTCTACGGGGGGGACCGCGGCCCGGCCGGCCGGGGGCTGTTCTAGGAGGGAGCGAGGGGCTGCGGGAGCAGCCCTGGCTTGGCGGGAGGAGGCGAGGGAGGCTGGTGCGGGCCGGGCCGGGAGCCGCCGGCACCTCCGTCGCTGCCGGGCAGCGTGGCGGATCGACGCCGGGAGAGCCGGCTCTGCTCCGCGCCCCTCCGTGCCTCGGCTTCCCCACGCGTGGAACAGGGCCGACGATCCAGCCGGCCTCCAGCCCCAGCGCTGCGGCAGGCCGCGGGGGTTCGGGGGCCGGGAGGGCTCCACGGCCCCCCCATCCGAGCTGCCCCCCCGTGACAGCACTGCCAGACCCCGCTCGGGGGGCCGGGGGAGCCAGGGCACGCGGGGCCTCGGCCCAAGAAGGTAAGTGGCATTCATCAGCCGGGGCCCCGGGGGCCGTTCCCGGCAGTCCTGCCCTTTACTGTACATGGAAATACCGCCCGCTTCGCCGCCGCGGTTCCCGGCCAAAGCGCCGGCTGGGAGCGATGAGCCCGGACGCGCTCGGTGCATGAATGATCTGGACAGGTGAAGCCCGGATCAGCCCTGGCCTCCCCCCGACTCCCCGCCGAGGGCCGCCGGCTCCCGTGAGCCCGGGGCCGAGCCGTCGCGGCCGGCGGCTGCTGCACCGTCCCCTCCCCGGCGCTGTAAAACGACCCGTCCGGCTGCCGGCGCCGAGCTCGGCGCGTCCAGACACGGCCGCGGCCCCGGGCCCCCGCGGCCCCCTCGCTAACGCTCTCCTCTCTCTTCTCTCCCTCTCTCCGGACCCGCGTGCCCGGCGCCTCCGTAAAGCGCCCCGGTGCCGCCGGCATGGCCATCTCCTCGCGCCTGGCGCTCTGGGAGCAGAAGGGAAGTGTCTGTCGGCACCGCCGGGCTCGCGCCCCCCCGGCTCGGCGTCGCCCCGCCGCCCGCCTGCGCCCCGCTGCTGCCGCTTCCGCACCGCCTGGCCCCGGGCACGGCGGGGCTCTCCGGGCTCCTCCTTGGCTCCCGAGCGATTTCTCTGCTCCTCGGGGCGGGCGAAGGGCCGGTCCCCGCTGCCGGCGTCGCTCCCTGCGAGCTGGTGCATCAGGAGGGCGAGCGGCCTGCAAAGCTCCTTGCTCGAGGTTGTGGGGGCTCGAGCTCCAGGGCCCGGAGGAAGGAGGAAGAGGGGATGTGAATGCTCTGCGTCTTTTCTGGGATGCAGCCTGGGCCGGCCCGCTGCCCGTGCACGGGATGGACCGCACCAGCGCCCACGCATGGCTCGGAGCAAAGGCACGGGCAGCTCCCTAGCAGGCTGCAGCGGCCGGGCGTGTGCCACGGCCCCCCGGATGCTGCCGGGCACAGGGATGGCCCCAAGTGCTGCAGCCCTCCGGCAAGCTGCCCGGGACTCGGTGGCCCCGTGGGGCCCCTGCTGCAGCAGGAGCTTGCGGGAAAAATCCATGCTGCTCTGCAGGGCAGTTTTTCTTAATGCTTCTCCTCCTCCTGCTCGTGGAGGCACCTTTGTACTAGCCCGGCTGCTGTGCCCACCGGCACCGGAGCAGCCCGACGCTTGCTAGCGAGCTCTGGGAGCGCCCACAGCGCCCGGCCGTGCTGCCCTTGCTCCTGCCGCGCCGGCGCGGGGCTGGCGGTGCCCGGCGTGCTGCAGCCTCGGTGCCCGGCGTGCTGCAACCTCCGCCTGCGCCGGCCTTGCCGTCCCGCCTGGCGCCTGGCAGAGCTCGGGGCGCGGGGGCTCGGCCCCGGGGCGCGCGGCTGCTTCGCGGGGGTGCTGGAGGGCTCGGGGCAGGGCTCTGCCCGGGCCGCGGCAGCAGCCCCCGTCCTGCCCCTGTAACGCGGCCTCTGCTCCTGCAAACAGATCCGGGAAGAGGACCGGAGCCCGGCCCCGTCCTCCCCCCCGCTGCTCTTCTCCGTCATTCCCGGAGGCTTCATCAAGCAGCTCGTCCGGGAGACCGAGAAGGAATCCAAGGAGGCAAAGCTGAAGAAGAAAACCAAGGAGAACGCGAAAGAGGACGTAAGTAGCGAACGCACCACCCCTGAGCTCTGCGCTACCGTCCGCAGCATTCGTGCGCCCGGGGCCGTCCGGACGGCGCGGGCGGCTGCAGCTCTGGCTCGAGGCATCACTGCCGCTTTCGCATGGGATGTCCCCGCTGTCCCCAGCTCCTTGCACCTGGGCCATGTCTGCGCCTGACCACGCTAACCCGAAGGCCCCGCGGGTGCCGGCAGCAGGGCAGGGGAGGTGCCGGGGCAGGGAGGCCGGGGCGGTGCTTTGCATGGGCTGGATTAGACGTAGAGGACCGTGTCTGCGGCACGGCGCACGCTGCAACGAACCCCAGTCCCTGCCGAGGTGGTGAGCTGCCAGGCTTAAGCGCTTGGGAGCTCGGGACCCCATTAGCACGGTTTGCCATTCTCGATTTGCTTAATTGCAAGGTAGTAATTAAGCAGAACGAAACATTCCCCGTTTGCTTTGTTGGACAAGCGAGGTGAGCGTGTGGGGCTTCCCCGGTCACGGCACCGGGGCAGCGAGCGTGCCGCGCGGCGGGAGGGTGACACGCATGGCGTCCCCGCGGCCGGGTCCCCGGGTGGCCTCGCGGTCCTTCGCGGTGCCGCGGCCTGCCGCGCGTCCCCCGGCCGGGCTGAGGCTCCCGCGCTGTGCTCGGCAGCCTCCGGGGACGGACGGCGCGGCCCGGGACACGCGTGCCGACGGAGGCGTGCCGAGCGCCAGGCAGCTGCTGCAGAACGGCCCCGGCGCGGGGAAGCAGGGAGGCGACGCCGCAGCCCCGGCCCTGCCGCAGCTGCCAGCGCCCGAGCCGGCCGCCCCGAGGACCGTCCCCAGCAAAGCCGCGGCGCCAGCCGCGCCGGTCCCCGAGCCCGCAGAGACCCCTCGGCCGGCGGCCCCCGAGGCCGCGGAGCCCCCCTGCACCCAGAGGAGCAGCCCCCCAGGCCAGGCGCCTCCGCGCAGCAGCCGGGGCCCCGCGAGGGACGGAGGTGTGCCCAGGAGGAAAGGTCCCGAAAGCGCCAAGAAGGAGAAGGTGGCACCCAGGAGCCGCGAGGAGCCGCCGGCCAAGGCCAAGAGGGAGCCGGGGCCGGCCAAGAAGGAACCAGGACCAGCCAAGAGGGAACCAGGACCGGCCAAGAAGGAACCAGGGCCGGCGAAGAGGGAGCCGGGGCCAGCCGAGAAGGAACCAGGACCGGTCAAGAAAGAACCAGGACCGGCCAAGAAAGAACCAGGACCGGCCAAGAAGGAACCGGAGAAAATGAAGAAAGAAGCAGGAGGAGGCAAGGAGGAGCCAGGGGACGTCAAAGAGCCCAGAAAGGCTACGAAGGAGGTGCAGGGCTCCAAGGGGGAGCCAGGAGGCATCCAGGGAAAGCCGGGAGCTGCTGTGGCAAAGGAGGTGGGGAAGGCTAAGGAAGAGGCTGGAGAAAGGCAAGAGGAGACTGGAGAAAGCACAGACCAAGACCAGGTAATGGTGCCCATGGAAGTGCCCTGCTGCTCTCTCGCGTGGGCACTGATGTATTTTTTCCGGTATCATGCGGCACTTCGCACCTGCGTGGCCTTACCCAGCATTTCTGGCCAGTTTTCTGGCCGGGGCAGGCCCAGAGGGGCAGAGCGAGGGGCATTTGGGCGGCCGGAGACGTTTCCATAGCTGGGGTTTTTCCAGCCCGCGGCATCGGGCTCTGCCCGGCTCCGCTCTGCTCTCTCCGCAGGGGCCGAGGGACGCGTGGTACGAAGCCGAGAAAGTCTGGCTCGTGCAGCAGGACGGATTTACGCTCGGTAACGTCCCTCCCTCTGCCTTCGCTTGCCGGTGCCTGGGATAAGGGCGTCCTTGGCATCTTTGCGGGATGTGGGGCTGCTGCAAGGCCGAAATGCTGCGAGTCGCTGAGCTTGCACCCGCCAAGCCGGGAGCATCCCCGCCAGCCCGGGATGAGCACGGGAGCGGGGGCCAAGGCCAGCCCTGCCGGAGCCGCTCGGCCGCGGTGCCCGGGCCGGGGCTCACGCCGCGCCTCCCTTGCAGCCACGCAGCTGAAGCCGGACGTGGGGACCCCCGAGCTGCCGGCCGGCCGGGTGAGGGTCCGTCTGGAGGTGGACGGCAGTGTCACCGAGGTGGACGAGGACAATGTGCACCGGGTGAGTGCCTGGCCCGCTCCGGCCTCCCCTGCCCAGGGCTGTCTGTCCCCAGCAAGGGGAGCATGGGGCTGGGGGTGTCCAGGGGGCCCAGGGGGGTTCATGGGGCTTGGACCAGCCTCTGAGGAGCTGGGGGTCTGTGGGGGTCCGTGGGGCAGGGGGCAGCCCCTGGGGGTCTGTGGGGCAGCCCCCAGGGGTCTGTGGGGGTCTGTGGGGCAGCTCCCAAGGAGCTGGGGGTCTGTGGGGTACGAGGCAGCTCTGGGAAAGCTGGGGGGGGGCATGGGGCAGCCCCTGAGGAGCCAGGGGGCCTTGGGGGGGGGGGTCCATGGGTCATAGGGCAACCCCCAAGGAGCCGGGGGGGTCCATGGGTCGTGGGGCAGCCCCCAAGGAGCCGGGGGGTCCATGGGTCATAGGGCAGCCCCCAAGGAGCCGGGGGGTCCATGGGGCACAGGGTGGCCCCTGAGGAGCCGGGGGGGGGGTCCATGGGGCACGGGGTGGCCCCCGAGGAGCCGGGGGGGGGGGGTCCATGGGGCGCGGGCGGCTCTTGTAGGGCGGCCTCCCGCTCCGCCCCGCAGACCAACCCCCCCAGCCAGGACTTCGCCGAGGACCTGGCGGCGCTGAGCAGCCTCAACGAGAGCAGCGCCATCCACACGCTGCGGCAGCGCTACGGCGCCCAGCTGCGCGGCACCTACGCCGGGCCCAGCCTCGTCGCCATCCGCCCCGGCCTCGCAGCCAAGGTGCCTCCCCCGGCCCGGCCCGGCCCGGCCCGGCCTCCCGGCCTGGCCCGCCCCGCTCGCGGGGCCCCCGCGCGCCGGCAGGTGGCAGCCTGCGACTGCCGCAGCGGCCGGGCCCGTCCATGGCCCCCGGGCGGAGCCGCCCGTCTCCCCGCGCGGCTGCGTTTCACCCCGCTGAGAAACGTTCTCAGCGTTTTGCCCTCGTGTGCGTGTGTGTTGGTTGGGGGGGGGGGGGCGCGGGGGGTCCCCGCGCGGCGACCGCGGCCTGCCCGGCGCTCTCCCCGCCGCAGGTGCCCCAGGCGAAGCGGGACGGCGCGCCGGGCCTCGTGTGCGCCATGGCGCAGCGGGCCTACCGGAGCCTGCTGCTGCGGCGCCGCGACCAGGCCCTCCTGGTGCTGGGCCGCGCCGGCGCCGGCAAGACGGCCTGCTGCCGCAGCGCCCTCGAGTACCTGGCGGCCGCGGCGGGCGGCCCGGACGGCGCCGTCTCAGGTAGGGGCACGGGAAGGCCGCGGCCGTGCCGTTGCCCGGCGGCTTCGTGGCCTGCGGGTGCCCTGCGCCTCCTGCCCGGCCCGGGCTCCCCTCCTTGGTTAGTACCAAAGCCGCCACCAGACGGGATTTATTTGCCCGCCGTGGCTCTCCCGGCGAGGGGCGCAGGGCCGCCGCGGCCGCGGGGCTGGCGGCACAGGGCCTGTTGGTGCTGGTTTTGCAGTGGAGAAGATCCAGGCCATGTTTACGGTCCTCGGAGCCTTCGGGTCGGTGACCACCAGCTGCAGCAGCAGCTCCACGCGCTTCTCCATGGTCCTGTCGCTGGATTTCAGCGCCGCTGGCCGAATCACCGCTGCTCACCTCCAGGTATCCCCGCGGTCCCGCGCCTGGCGAGGCGGGAGGGCTGCAGCCAAAACCCGCCGCGGGTCTTTGCTGAGGGGGCACAAAGGTCCCCTGCCTTGCGCCCACGCTCCACGGCAAGCCCGGGCTGAGGAGCAGTGCTGGGTGCCGTGGAGGGCAAGAGGAGCAGTGTCCTCTGCTTGGCGGTGAAACGGGCTCCATGCCCGGATGCGTGCGCAGGGAAGGGCTGGGTACGACTGAGAACCAGGGTGAACCTCATAGCAACACGTACAGCTTCCCAGGGGACAGCCCAGATCTCCAGTCACTTTCTGCACCCTTCAGCGGGTGGGCAGAGGAGCCCTTTAGCTCGTAGGAGAAAACTTGGCGTGCTCGTCCCGCTCCCTGTCCTTCCGGCTGGAACAAAGTCCCCCCAGCTGCAGCTGAGCAGCAGCTCTGTTAATGGCATAGCTGAGTCCCCCAGCAGCCAGTCGCCGGCCACCGCTCCGCTGGAAGGGAGTGCTGAACAGCACTAAGATGAAATATTTATGAGGAAATGCATAATTCAGCATTTCATTAACAGCACCTTGCATGTTAGCCTTGGAATTAAACAGAAGCCTCTGGGGGGGTTTTGTCACCATC
This sequence comes from Dromaius novaehollandiae, assembly GCF_036370855.1. Taxonomy (NCBI): domain Eukaryota; kingdom Metazoa; phylum Chordata; class Aves; order Casuariiformes; family Dromaiidae; genus Dromaius; species Dromaius novaehollandiae. The sequence goes on along the minus strand of NC_088114.1, from coordinate 1,667,369 downwards.
GCCACAGCGTTACACAAAGGCATTTTAATCAAAGACCTGCCTGTGCTACCTGGGCCTGGGTTAGAGGAGGGGAAGGCTTGAGGCAGTGTCTGCTGGTAGGGAGCCACAAGGATTTCCCATTTCTGCCCTCTATTCACCCCGTATTCACCCCATACCTTGGCAGGGAGCAGCTGCCTCTGGCTCGGAGGCCTTGCTCAGCCCTGCGAGCCTTTGTTGGATCCCATTCCTGAGCATCGGCAGTTCCCTGAGATGCTCCTGCAGGACAGGATAGCCAGGGAGCTCGCAGCTCAGCGGGGACTCATTCCTTGGGTCAGGTCCAGGAGCGAACTATCCTGAGGAAGGAGGAGTCTGATTTAGGCTTGCCTCAAGCCCTGGCAATGGCTTATCCATTGCAAGGGCACAGACCGTGTAGCCTCTTTATTATGGCCCTCGTATTGCCCAGCCTTCCTGCGGTGTGGATGGATCGTGGGATACCGCACGCATGCGGCTGCAATTTTACCCCACGAGGCATGCCCGGGGCAGAGTCTGCTCTTGCTTCTGCTTCTGCTGCGTGCAGCCCCGACTGCCCTGGTGCAGGAGGAACAGTCTCCAGACACGAGTCCTCTGAAGCCCCGTCTTGGCCAGACGAGTTAAAACCCAGCCCCCTCCTCAGCAGCTCCTGCTGGTGTCTCCTTGTTTCTGGGTGTGCGGGCGCTGCTGTCCCCGCCTGTCCCCGGGTGCAGCTTGTCCCCAGCTTTGCCTGGCTGCGGTGGCCAGCCTGCTGCCCTCCCTACGCCGGGGGGCTGGCAGTCGCGCTCGCGGGGGCTCGGGGCCGCTGCTCACGCCTGCCTCTGCCCCCTCCGCCAGACCATGCTGCTGGAGAGAGTCCGCGTCGCCCAGCAGCCGCAGGGAGAGAGCAACTTCAACGTCTTCCCTCTGATGCTGGCAGGCCTGGACGCGGCTCAGAGGTGAGCGTGCGGCTGCGGGGGCCTGGCGGGGTGTTGGGACCCTCCAGCGCGGCTGCGGGAGATGCTGGGTGCGGGTGGCCGTCCAGGAACAGCCAAAGAGCTGCTCACCACCCCGGGCTCCTCCTTCATTGCGCGGCTGGCAGGATCGCCCACCGCCAAGGGTGTCCCCCATGATTTACATTCAAAACGTGGGCTTTGACTCCTCTGCGGTGAGAAAGGAGCACAGAGCAAAACGGATTGGCGCACAGGGCACAGATCACCGGGGTACGACTTCACACATCACTCCTCTGCTGATAAGGAAGGTGGAAGAAAAAAGTCAGCCTGAAAGGCCTGTTGTTCACAAGGATATTTAAGGCAGCAGCCGTGGCCTTGGCAGCAGCGTTCGAAAGAGCCAGGGGCGCTCCGGGGCGAGGTGGGACCGGCGGCGGGGATGAGCAGAGCAGAGCAGGCGGTGACGCTCGGGGACGGCTGGACGAGGGGCCTTCCCTGGCTGGGGAGTGGGGCGCCTCCGGAGCAGCTCCAGTTTTGGGGTGGGCTCCTGGCTCGGCCGGGGAATTTCAGACTGGGGTGCCCGGACAGCAGGAACAGGGCCCTGCATGGCTGGCAGGTTGCGTTTGGTTCTCTTAATTGGTAGTGAAGGGGCAGATTTCAGAGGTTTTTGTTTTAGAGCCCCAAAGGATCACTAATTGCCAAGGCAGTCACTTTAGTGACGTGGCAGGGATTTTTAGGCATTCTTGTTTTAGAGATTTTCCTGAAAACGGAGGCACTTTCTGATGCTTATTTTTCCTCTTCACTAAAACTTAAATTGGGCTAATCAGCAAAAATGGGACATAAATATAGCTTAAAAATAGGAACACGGTGAGCGTGTATACATTCACAGAACTCCTCTGGATGCTGGCGCAGTGACGTGTCGTGTTATGTGGTTTCCTCTGGGATCCTGGGGCAGTTTGTGCTGCAGCTCTGCCGTTGCGATGCCTGCTGCAGAAATAGCCTGTCGGCTGCGGGCTCGGCTGGCAGGGACCAGCTCCTCTCCAGCCGGCGAGCTCCTGGCACGCCGTTCGCAGTACGGCAGCGACGACTGCCCTGAAACCAGCCGGCCAGGCTGAGTCTCTGTTTATTCTGGTGTTCCCCACAAGCCGCACGTCCCTGGACTGCTCCGGGCAAAAGGTCCCGGGACGTTTCTGGTGCCAGGCTCTGTCCCTCGCTGCTGCGCAGAACCACGGGAGCCTTTTCCAAGAAGGAAATGAATGCTTCCCCTGAAAGCTGTAGTTATGATAGAGAATTTGGTGCTGCACCGATCCCTGCAGTCCTGTAGTGAATTCACAGGGCAGTGAAGTAGCTCGCTGAGGCGCAGAGAGCAGTGCAGTGTGCTGTCTCATGGGGTAAGACTGGAGGAAGAAATCAGCCCATACCATGGGGCATTTACTGACTGTCTTCTTCCCCCAATCAGCCTCTCACTGTAAAGGCAAAGGAGTTCTGTGAGCTTTAGGGCCCAGAGAGGACATAAGAGATGTCCCCGAGGACAGGGCAGCAGGAATTTGGGGGGTGCTGTGGTGCAGCAGAGGAGGGAAACCCCTTTGGATGGTGGTCTGGGAGCCACTGCCAGAGAGGTCCTTCTCTGAGCATTACCTGACGTCCCCTTTGGCTCAGCAAGCCCTGAGGTCCGAGAGGTCGTGTTTTGAATCCTGTGGTGCTTTAGAGAGGTTTCGGGAGCCCATGTGGGAACCTGAAGCGAAAAAAAAAAAAAATTCTTCCAAATGGTTGTGGTGTGGCAAAGGAACTGCTTTATTCAAGCTCCTTCACTGATGCTGAACTCTACACAGTGCTGTGGATTTTGGTATCATTTTCATGCGCCAGCCTCTCTTCCCTTTGAAAAGCAATAAGCCCTATCGTGTTGCACTGAGGTATAGCTTCATTTTCATTTTTCATAACTATTTTCAGGACAATGCTGCATTTGCACCAGATGGCTGAGAGCAACTCCTTTGGAATCAAGCCATTCGCAAAGGTAGGGATAGACAAACCAGCTGCATTAACTCCTGCTCTGCCTGTTTGCTTTCCTCCATGCTGAGCAGCCTTATTCAGTGTGCACGCTCTCTCTGCACATGCCAGTTGGCAAGGGCCCTGCAGTTTTCCTATGGCTTCCTTCAGCGACATATCAGCTGTGGAACAGCATGAAAATAGCTTTTGGCTGAAATATTAGCCCAGACTTACCAAATCCTTCCTGCAGAGTTTCTCAGAGGCTTAGCTGTGCGAGTCCCAGGTCATGAGTGGAGTGCATGGGACGTGGGTCGTCCTTGCACTGGCTGAAGGTGAAGCGACTGCACATTAAAACTCGGTGAATGTTGAGGATGGACCTGTTCAAAACCTGCTGAATTACATCTGTAATTCCCCCCATTGACCTTGGGATGGGCAGGCAGTTTCCTCTGAAGCCCTGCTGTTGGCCGTGGGATGCTCCGGGTCGGGGCGAGTGGGGTGTACGGCAGGCCCGGCTCCCGTGGGCGTGCATGGGCTCTGCACTGCGCATCCCGGCACATCCCGGCTGCCCGGCCTCGCAGCTGGAGACCCGTGCCGGCGCTGCTGAGAGCTGAGCGGGCAGCCAAGCTGCTGCTGCCTGGCGTCCGTGTTAGATTAATCCACTTCCCTCTCGGAAGTGAGTTTGTCTTACGGCATTTCAGAACGAGACACGCAGAGCTGCTCACCAGGGGAAACACACTGGTTTCTAATATCACCCGTTCAGCTCAGAGACAGAACGTACTGCTCTTAAGTGTGAATAATTTCTGATATTTCCCTGCAACAGCAGCTCTCGCAGGGGTGAGCGTCTCCTTCGGAGAGCACAGAATGCTATTTTTAGGGGCTGAAAATACTGCATTTGATTTCCAGCACCAGCTCCTTATTAGTGTGAGCCGTTTGCAAGGATTAGGCAGATTGCCAATGAGCCAAAGCACTGGAATGAATTGCAGCAATTTGCAGTTACATCATCTATTGATGAATTCAATATTCAGTCTTTCTCATGTAGCTACTGCTCAAATTCAATGGCCAAACATATTTAGCAGTTTGGACAGTTGCTCCGGTGCCCACGGCCTGGGTGAGGTTTCCAGCTGTTGCCCCTGCTCCCGGCCGATGCCTGGTGCCACCGGGCTGGCTGCGGGGCTGCGCTGCTCCCCGGCACACGGGCAGCTGCTGCGTGGCCGTGACTGTCCTCTGCGCCGCAAGCGCCCCGGGCAGAACTGAGCAGCCTTTGCATGGAGCCCATTGGCCTCTGGATGCAACGAGCGTGTTTGCCAACTCGTGCTCTTGGGACATTTAATCCAGGGATTAAGGGCTTCCTCGGGATCAGAGACGCACCTGGGCGTAGCCTGGGCTGTGCCTATCCGAGCAGCGTCTTGGCCCGCTGGGCGCCTCAGCGGGAAGAGCGTCGGGCGGGTTTTCCCGTGTCGGACGCGTGGGGCTAGTCCTGCCCGGGGAGCACCAGCCCTCCCCGCGCGTTTCACCTCCGCGAGAGGCCCAGCTCCGACCAGCGCCCGGGGGCTGGCGGCTGCCGCGGCACCGACACGCTGGGAGCACGGAGCTGCGGCTGGGCTGGGACCTGGTGCTCTGCAGCCAGGCAGCCGGGGGGGAAGAGAACAAACGGTTCCAGGGTTAGCAAGAAGCAAAGTGCTGTTTTTGTTCCATCAGTCCAAGACTCCTGGAAAGAGGGGAGGGTGGAGATCTTGGGTCTGTTGCTAACAGCCTGATGAGACCAGCTAATGGGGGTGGGTGACTGGTGACAGTCGTATTTTGCAACGTGCAAAGGGCAGGGAAGAGGGTCCCTTGGCTCCCACCGCCATGCAGCGCGGGAGGGAGGTGCTTCAGCTCATCTCGCACAGCTCTAGGGGTTGTTCACCTTCCTCCCTCCCGCCGAGTACAAGCCTGCCCTTCCAGAGGGGTCGGGGTGCTGGAGCCGAAGCTCAGGGTCTGTGCAAACAGCAGGCATGCTCGGGGCCTCGGGTTGGAGCCGCAGCGGTGACCTCCGTGCTGCTGGCTGCCCGACAGCCCTGCCGCAGTGTCCTGCGGCCGTCCTGGCACCTCCGCAGCCGTGGAGGCAGAGCACGGCACCGTGCGGGGCCCTGCGCTTGCGAGGCCGCTGGCGTCCCTTCCTGAAGGCTTTGAGCGAGGCACGTCTCGGATCCAGGACTCGCTTCCCCCTTCCTCCCCGTCGCGGTCCCCGTGCTCGGCTGCGTGCATCATTGCTATGGTTACAGCTGGGATTTCTGTTGTTCCGTCTCTGCAGCACCCCAGGTACGGGCGGTGAGCGTGGGCGTCCTCTGCCAGGCCCACGGCACTGGCGGGCTGCTCAGGTCCGGCAGGAGAGGCGGTTCTGGGCCGGGCAGGCACAGGGCATTAATCCAGGCTGGCAGGAGCACGGCTCTGCGCCGCGTGCCTGCTGATGCCGCAGAAGCATTAATACTGCCTGTGATCTCCACTAACTGGCAGAGGGTCAGAACAAGGTCCCACCCTCAGAAATGGGTGTCCCTGCCACAATTTTTTTGTCCTTCCCAGTGGTGCCAGGGATGTTCCCTGCGCGCACAAGTGTCCCATGAAAGCCCGATTCAGATGTTCGGCTTGGAGAGGGCTCCGGGAGCATCCCATGCCAAGCGTTAGCAGATGGCCCGTTTGATCCGCCTGGTTGAGAGCCGCGTGTCTTCCTAAGGCAATGTCACTTGGCCTGTGCCGGCGAGGCCGCGCGTCCTTTCCCTGCTGCCGAAGGGGTCATCCGGGGACTGCACCAGGACTCGCTGGGGAAAAAGGAGCGTGAGAGGTCGAAAAGCTGCTTTCCCGCCAGGGACGAGCAAGCTCCTGGCTCTGGAAAGGCACTGTCACTGCAAGCTCGTATTCCAGGGATGCTCCGCTTTGGGATGACAGCCTTCATGGCCTTCCTGGGCTTGAGGGTGACCTTTGGTAACGCCCATTCACAAGCATTTAAATTAGGCGAGAAGGAAGGCAAAAATGCACAGATCTGTGTTGTGCTTTGTTTTGTTTTAGTTTGGAATCTGGTGAAATTTATCCTTTTTTTTGATTAAAAACTGGATATATTTTCCATTCTGTATGTACTCTCCGTTGTAATCCATTCTGTGTAGGACTCTTGTTTTTCAGACCGAAATTCTGCTGGTGGCCTCCCAGCCTTAGTCCTGCTAGTCTGGGGAATAACTCCGCACTGCCTGGTCGCCTGCTGTGACACTGCAGTCACAAATATTTGGGGTGTTTGAGTCTGGAGAAATTGCAGACTTCGGCTGTGTTTTCTCATTAGAAGCTGCCTCGTAGGCCTTTGTAGGAGCAGAAATCCTTTAGATCATGCAGGCTGTTTGCTGCCAAGACAGGGATGCTGCCTGTCGAAGCCCCGTGTGCTGTGTCTAGCCTCAGGGCTGCATGTGTCTGGATTGAAAATCCTCAGTTCAGGGGAAAAACTAATTTGCTGTGGGGCTGCTTTTGCAAAAAATATTCCAGGACTCATCGGATGGGATGAGGGAGCTCCTCAGCCCTGCCCGGGGGCAAATCCTGGGTTTAATGGACTTTGCTCAGCTTGCCCTGCCTTGGGACCACAAGCTTCACTGCTTGGATGGTGGAATGGGCTTAAAAGAAGGGAGACTAGACCACGATTTCTGATAAGAACGGGCCAGCCCAGCCTTCCTGCTGCACTTGGACTCTTTGCTGGTGCTTGATTTTGATTTCTTCCCCCTTCTCCCTGGGGAAGGAGCGCTCCCAGGAGCGCAGCACTGGCTCTTCTGTTGGTGCAGCAGAAACCAGCCCCTCTAAAACGTGCTGGGAGCTGCCTGCTCCTCCCGCCCAAGCAGCCGGGGTAGCTTTCCTCAGCAGGTGCTATTTTTCTGTAATCCAGCCAGAATAACTCAATGACGAGTGAGAAAAAGCTCAATTTCCCTTCCCCGTCCTGCTCCTGGCATGCAGCTCACACAGACGCAGCCACAAGCTGTGCTTTTCCTTACAGTGCACTGTGGGGCACTTGAGTTTTTGCTATTTATTATGTCAGAAGTATAAAAATGCAGCTTTTCCTGTGGTTCTGACATTTGGCTGTTCCCCAGTGCATGACACAAATGGCTCCTACTAGGATTAAGCTCCTAGAATAGCAAATGGCGAGTAAGAGTTGTTATTTGGTGCTATCGTACCACAGATGTGTTACTGCTTTTGAGGTCTACAGGGCAAATAGCGTATTGAAGGTGACTAGACCAGGTCCTGCTGGATGACTTGCGGTTGTTTGGCTAACCCTAACGTACCTGCAGGTTAGTGTGTTTAGCAAGAAGTGGAAAGATCTAAAATGTCGGACTTTAGGAGCTGCTGTTTAACATCCTTTGCAAACACTTCTGAGGTGGGAAGTATGCCTTGTCGTGTGGTAAGAAGAGATCACCAGGCTTGCTGCTAATACCAGGCTCTTGCTGAACTTGTCAGTGGATTCTCCCGTTGCAGCCTAAGCTATTCTTTGGGTCCCTTTTTCTTTCTCTTTCTGGGCTATGTTTTTCCTGTGCCCTTTGGCTTTCCCTTTGTGTGTGTTCGTGTGCCCTCTTCCCCCTCCAAGGGCCCCACAATGCTGCCGGGGAGACAGTTATGTTCATCCCGGTGTTTCTCTTTCCTTCCAGCCCGAGGAGAGGCAGGCGGCCTCTGCAGCGTTCGCCCAGCTGCAGGCCGCCATGGGCACGCTGGGCATCACAGCGGAGGAGCAGCAAGCCGTCTGGCGGGTGTTAGCAGGCATCTACCACCTGGGCGCTGCTGGGGCCTGTAAAGGTAAACGAGAGCTCCTGTCCCTCGTTTTCTTATTACTCTTATTTGCTGCCGCTGGTGCTGGGGCTTAAAGAGGAGGAGGGAGGGAAAGCACACCTGCAGCGGTGCTGGGTGAAGGAGGCAGAGCCTCTCTGCGCTGTCTCCCATGCTTTGCCACGCCGGGAAGCGGTCCGGGAGATAGCGTCGGCGTGGACGTGGCTGCGGCTGCTGTGCTTTGTCGGGCTGAGCCCTTCGTCCTGCGCGGGGGACCCACGCTTTGGGCTGCGGGCGACGGGTGCAAGTGTGCGCGTCTGTCCCCGAGCCGGGGAGCGCAGACCCAGGTGGCCGTCCCCGTGGATGCCGGGTCCCGCGTGGGGCTGGGACCCCGCGTGGGGACCTCCTCTGAGCACGGCCTCGCCGGTGCAGGGGTGCCTCGCTGCTCGGCAGCGCTTGGCGTCGTACCAGCTTGTTCCAAAGGACCGGGAAGGCGGCTCGTTGGTTATCTCTTTCCGTTTACCCTCCCGGTTACGGCATCTGCAATGACTGTGCGAAGGGGCAGTTTCAGGTAGCAATAATTTTCTCTTCTTTTGAGTGTCTAATACAGTAACTGAATTATAATAGGATGAGTCTGGGTAAAGATTGTATTTATAAAGACTTTATTAATACAGTCTTATAGAAATTGCCTTATCCCTTAAATTATTTTAAGATGTTCTCTAACCCATTTTAGAGACAGCCACACTGATTTACACACTTCAATTTATGAGGGCTGTATAAAGCCTGCTATAAACTAAGGCGTAGACATTTATAAATGTCTCTGCAACATGTCATAACACATCTTATGGTAATTTATGCCATTAATCATTTATTAATTATTTTAAAAGGACGAATGCTGTCCTCACTTGAAGTGTGGTCTCTCTTTTTCCCTATGTCTGGCTTTTTCTTCCCCCATCTCCCCTAATGCCCTTCCAACTTTTTGAAAGAAGTTCTGCTCTCTCAGGCCGAAGCTGAGTTGTGATAAGGCTCTTGTTGGAAAAGGGAAGTCCTTCTGCCTCAAGACTTTTCAGGAGAGCAAATCTTGGAGACGCTTCTTTTAAAATTAGCTGACTTAGGTACAGGGGTGCATGAGTGGGAAGCTGCTGTGTTGGTGGAGGAAGGTGCCCGGTCCCGTGGCTGCGCCCGGCCGGCGCGGGTCCCCGCGGCGTAAGGCAGGTCCTGTCGCTGTCTGCTCGCGGTCGCGCGGGCCTTCTCCAGCCCGGCTGTGTTGGGATGCTCTTGACTTGGCGCAAACCCAGGCGTCTCAGAGGGGCTTTTCCCCTCCCCGTTCCTGGGCACACGTGCTCTGTGCGTGTGGTGGCCAGGCCGTGCAGAGCAGACCTACTTCATTAAAGGTGAGGAAGGCTTTTAAATTTACTCGTATAATAACCTAAGCTGATTTACTCAAACTTACTGGACTTTCAGCAGGGACTTTGTGTCCCAAGCATCCTGTAAGCCAGCCTAAGGTCAATTGACTGCTATATTCAGAAAGTCTTGTAGCAGTTATTTCAGCATGAATAGGAATATTAAACAGTGGGCCCGGGCAGGGCTTGTGACTTCGGAGCTGGCTTGGGTACAGGATTAGCAATCAGAGCATGTCTCGGCAGCACTCGCTCGCGTATTGATTCCCCCGTCATGTGTCAACAAAAGGGGAGAAATGAAAGGAAGTGCGGATGAAAAATGGATCAAAGCTGGATGGAGCAAAAGTCTCGGTGGGGGCCATGACTCTCTTAATGTGGTTAAACCTATCTCCCAATAGCCATCTCTTCCCTTCCCCTTTTATAAACTTTGAAGTTCAAAAATCCTCTCCTCGAAATCTCACCAAAGAAAGCCTCATCACTGTTTTTATCACTTGCATTCAGGAGCACAGCCAGAGACTGCAGGCAGCATCACAGCCACTGCCGCTATAATCCCAGCAACAAAGGCACCTGGCACGTGGCATGCTCCGGCTTTGGAGGCCCCGGGGGCAATTTATATACATTTTTTTTTTTCTTCTGCTGATTGCTATTATCTTGTCACATACTGTTTGCCTGGGAATAAAGCAGGAGGGACTAGCACCATCCCTCTCTGGCTGAGAGTAGAAAACAAGTTTGTAGCTAGAAAAACAACAAGAAAGAAAGGTTGAATTTCAAAAGCCTGCTCTGTTCTGGTGTCAGCATTTATCATTGCCTTTGAAATGTGTTAAAGCAGTTCTTTTTGTGAGAAAGCAGCCTGACAGCCAGAGGCCAGCAGGGCATCTTAGGTACCCATTCACCTAAGTGCTTTCGGTCCTTTTGTGTGCTGCAGAATATTACATATTTTCATTTATTCATTAGCTCTTTAACTGGGAAGGAGGTTTCAGGCACAGCTGGGGGTCAGCATTCAGCTCACTCTCAAGCTGTCTGTTTTGCTGACTGCTACAAAAATAAAGCACCGCAGCTCCATGCTTTCTCTTGGCTTCCCGCTGCGCAGCTTTAATAGAGGCGACGGTGTTTCTAGCGGCTGCGAGTCACTGAAATCTCCCTGCCGCGGCAGCCTGGCATCCGTGGCCGCCTCCCCGAGCAGCCCGCTGCCGCCCTGGTCCCTCCTGGGAGGCCGGGTTGTCCCGCGAGTGGTGCAGCTCCCCGGGCCCGTCCCCTGCGCCAGCACCGCCCGGGGCAGCGTCGCCCTGAGCTGGCCGGCATGCCAGTGGTGGGCTGCTTGCGTTGCCGTGTCGTGACGCTGCTTGCGTTGCCCTGGTTAGCCCTGCATTAACAGGGCTGGATGGCCAGCCGAGAGGCAGGATTTACCGCTCGGGCGCTGGAGCTGCTGTTGGTCATAGGATGCGTGGTTGGTTTTTCCTTGCGGTGTTTTTGGCCGTAGATTGGTGCCATTTCAGAGGCACACGGGGGGACGGAGCTGGGGGACCCTGCATTCCCCGCCGGCAGTGCTGTGCCTTGCTGCTCTCCTGCCCAGGGCAGGGGCCGGGGGAGGCAGGCCTGCCCGGGACACGCTCCCGTCCGGGGGTGTCTGCCCGGCGGTGAAGCATCCTCCAGGCGCCGTGGGGTGGTGGGTTTGGTCGTCCTGCCCGGCTGGTTCGGTACTTCAAAGTCTGCTGTAGGGTCAGTGGCCAGATCCTTTTGGATGGAGGAAAATGAGAAAACCAGAAAAGCAAAGTGTGCAGCAGAGAGAGCTGCTGCCGCTGGTCTGAGCGAGTGGCCCTGAGCACCGCGCGGCGCTCTGGACCCCTCCAGGCAGCATCCTGCTTCTGCTCACCCTCCCTGCATCGTGGCGGGGCTGGTCCTCTGCTGAGGAGCTGGAAAAGCTCCAGTCCCAGCTTCGAGGGAAGAAGCAGAGGCGTGGAGTGCTGCACTGGAACAGCCTGGGGTCCCGCAGGGAGCTGGGGGCAGGGGCCCTGGCGTTTCTGAGGGTCTCGCCGTGCCGGCACGCGGCGGCTGGCACTGCCCCTCTGCTGCTGCTAGGCAGACGTGGCTGGCGGGGGACGTGGGAGGTGAGACCCCCTTGAGCATCCCCTTTAGCTTTCTGAAATGGAAAGTTTCCAAATGGACTAGAAGCCATTTAGCCAAGCGCAGTAATGGGGATGTCCATCAAAACGTAAAGGCAGAGCACCTGGCAGGATCCGGCAGGCACTAATTGCCCGGTTCCCGCTAGCGCCGATGCCATCAGGAATGGGCTGCGGTGACCACCTGCATCGTCACGCAGCTGAGAAAAACCCGTAAGCCTGCATTAAAGCCGCTGTTTTACAGCCTCTGAGGTGTAGTGACCTTTCAGTAATTGATGTGGAAATGACACTTTGTTCTTAATTCCACCAAAACTCAATGCCCAAATCTATCTTAATTTTTCGTTACTGCCTGTTGCTAAAAGGATGAGGGAACAGTGTATCCATAATTAGCACTGACTCAGAGTTTCCCTTTTATGACAAATTTATCTGTCCCTGGGGTGGTCACTGTTGCAGAGGGAAAAATAAACTGGTAAACTGCGGCGCGGTGCGTAGGCTGTAGCTGCATTGTTATTTTCGGTGCAGCCCGAGCCCCGTGCAGCCGGGCACCGGTGAGTGGGCTGCGAACCTGGCAGCGGAGGGGAGCGCGGAGGACGACAGGCGGAAGGCCTTCAGCATGCAGTGACACCGTGCAACTTCACGCAGGGATCGTTCCTCTCCCTCCTCCTCCTCCCTCCTGTCCTCCCCAGCACCTTCACCTTGCAGTGTCTTCAGATACGTGCTTGCATAATTGAAGTCTTCAGAGTTTGGTTATGGACGTGTCTGAGCTTGGAGAGGCCATAGCAGGCCCCTCCTTTCCCCTGGGATTCACTAAGAGAAGAGGACACAGATCTGCAAGGAAGCCCTGGGAGTAATCTGCTGTGTTTCCTGGTGCCACCCGCACGTTCCCCAGTGCCAGCTGCTCGGGCAGCTCTGCTCCTCTGTGCTGCAGGCGCAGCGGAGGCCGCGCAGCTCGGCTGCCGGCGAGGGCTGCCCTGCTTCCCTGCACCGCTCACCAGAATGAGTCGCGGAGGAGACGGCGTCAGGCCTCGGCCTCTGGGTCTTGCCGTTTGTTCTGTCTGCGTTAAAGCCTTTTGCGCCTCAGCACCTGGGTTTTCTTGCTGCACTGGGACGTGCAGCTGAGTTTGCGCCTGTTTTCGGTTCTCTGTGTTTATTTTGTGAGTTGCAGCAATAACTGTGCCGTGGTGGCACCGTGCCTGCTCCGAGGGGAAGGCCTTGAAGAAGCCGGGGCGGTCTCCAGGGGCTGAGCCTCCGCATAGCGGCCTCCCAGCCACCAGCCCGGAGGAGATGCCTACCCAGCGTTTCGGCTTCCCAGGCAAGAGAAGTCAGGTCAGAAAGGAGAGCGTGGCCGCCACAGCTGGAGCTGGCGATGTTTCCCGAGGTCGTGCGTATCAGCGCTGAGGTCGGGGCTGCCTCCCAGCAGCAGGGTTTACCAGCGGCGCTTGCTCTGGGAGGGCGTTTTGCAGACACCTGGTCGGGCCCCGCTGCGTTGGTCGGAGTGGTGGAGGCTGATGTGCGGCCCCCGGGCTCAGAGCAGCCTTTTAATCCTTGGAGAATCCCAGCTGGGTTTAATGAAGTCGTGAACAAGGTGTTGGGTTCTTGCCCCCTTCTGCTAGTGGATATCTGTGTGTCCCAGACAGGCCAGGAGCCGGGGAGAAGCCTGCAGCGCGGGGCGGAGGCTGCCGGGCGATGCCTTGGGCCGCGTCGGAGCGGAGCGAGCCCCGCGCTCCCCGAGGCAGGAGGACTCTGCTTCGAGTGCAGGCCAGGCAGAGCCCTGAGCTCTGCCGTTTGGGTCCAGGAAACGGGCAGAAATGAGGCGTTTTGTTGGAAGTTGTGCTTTGAGCAACCGAACCCCGGGGTGGGGAGTGGAAGGCGCTCCAGCCCCGAGCGCGGGAGCCGTGGGGAGAGCCGCAGGCTCGGCCGTGCAGGGAGCGGGCTGGGGTGGAGGTCAGCGGCTCTGCGCCCTGATTCCCCCCTCGCCTCGGCGTGGGGGTTAGTTTTCCTCCGTGTCCTGGCTGTGGTCTGGGGTTCAGCCCCAGGGAGCAGCGGCCGGGCTGCCCTTGCCCGGCTTAGGGTGGCACGAGGGGTCCGGCTCCGGGGGCTGGTGCTGAGTCTTCTCCGCGTGGATTTTATTTCTGCTGCCACGCTCCCCGGCCCGGGCGGGCCGTCTCCACGTGCAGCGAGTTATGGCACTATCTATTCAGCGCGCTGACATCTTTATTACAGACAGTTGGGGAAATGCAGCCAGAATGGCAGATTTCTTTAATCATGCTATTACACAGCTCTCCGCTTTGTTATATATAGGCTTTAATATGTCATACATCAGACGGTGGGTCAACAGAGAATAGACTGGAGAATTTAGTGCAAGGCAAATAAATTAACCATTCGAGCCAGAGGCAACCTCCTCTTTCCCCTTCCCCACCCAGAGGAATAAAGAGGGACAAATGGCTTTTTTATTTGTCCCATTGGCAGTGCAAACGTTCTCATGACAAAAGAAGTGAGAGGAGGAGGAGGAGCGGAGAAGGGGCGCGCGGGGCAGGGCTGGGACGGCAGGTAAGCGGGGGCAGGCGGGCTGCGCGTCCCTGCCCGGCGCAGGCGTCCGAAGGGGAAGGCTGCTCGGTGGCAGCAGGTAGAAGTGCTCTGGGCAGTTCCCGTAGCGGGAGGCCGAGGTCCCTGGCGCTCCCTGAGCATCGGGGCTTGCGGCTGGCACTGCGCCTGCCTCCCGTCTCTCCTAGGCAAGCCGGGCGGTGGGTTTCTGGGCACGTTCTGCCTCCCAGAATTGCCCCCGTCCCGTGCACCGACGAGAGTGGAAACGTGAGGCTCGTCGGCAATGAGCGCCGCATGTCTCAGGGCTCCTAATTAATGGTTGTAAAGTCAATTCAGTGTTGTGAGCGTGTGCTGCAGGGGCAGCGGGCTGCGGTGCGGGGAGCCCCGCGCATCCCTGAGCCAGCGCGCTCCCGTGCTCGTCCTCCGCTGCAGCGCGCACGGCGTGCAGAGCCGACACGGGCGGTCTGGCCCCGCCGGAGCCTCCGGCCTCCCTGCCGCCCCGTTCCCGCGGCTCCCGGAGTCGAGATGCTCCGGCTGCAAGGGCAGAGGAAGCCTGGTGCTGACACTGTATTTTCGTACTGTCTCTCTTAAGTATTAAATGTGCCAAGTAATTACCTCTTAGGTGTTAGAGCTGGCATGTTTGACAATGGTCAGATTACACCCTGGGCGGCTGCACGCTGCTGCTATTTATATTTTATGACGTGTGCAATGCCGCCTGGGCTCTCTCGAACCGGCCGGGGTGGGGGGACAGCGGCAGGCACCGCGTCCGGAGGGTCACGAGCGCGTGAGGAGTTCCCGGGGGGGGCCGTGCCTGTCCCTTTGCTGATTCAGTGCACGCCAGCAGCTTGCAGCTGAGGTGCAACTCAAGGAGTAGCTAAGTGCAGAATCCACGGCATAATGAGCGTTTCAGGACTGTTTACCACTCGGTTAGATACGCTCAAGCAGAGGATTTGGCGTGCAGGGCCGAGCGGCTGGGGTGTATCGATGTGCTGAGCAGCGCGCCTGGTCCACAGCAGCTCTTCCCCGTGTCCGAGCTCCTGAGCCGCGGGGCAGCCAGGAGGGCTCCACGGGGGAGCAGCAGCAGGTCGGGAAACGGGAAGGCCTTGCTGTGCTCCTTGGACGTGTTTGTGTCGAGGCAGATTGCGCCGAGACGTCCGCGTTGGAGCGGGTTGGTTGTGCCGCCGCGGGCAGTGCGGGGCGGCACCGGTGCAGCTGGGCAGGGGGCTCGGGGGCAGCACTGGCGCACGTGGGCAGGGGGCTCGGGGGCCCCGCCAGGCCCGCAGCAGGGTCTCCCCACGTCCCGCCTGGCCTTTGGCCTGTGAAGCTGCGTGCAAGCATCTTCGAGCAGGTGCAGAAGCCGCTGTCCAGCAAGTGCGGTAAAATTAAAACAAGTGGAAACAAAACAAATCCAAGCCTTGAGTGTCGAGGCAGTTTGTCTGCTCCAGCACAGCCCTTGATGTTCGAGGCTTTCAGTCGGAATAAAAAGCAATAGGAAAGATCGAAGGGGAGAGGAGGGGAGGGGATGATTCCCCTGAGGGTTCAGACAAGCAGGACACCTGGTCCGCAGGCAGCACTTGCAGCGGGGACAAGACGTGGTTGCCCCGTGCCCGTCCCTGTCCCCTTGGGAGCCCGGGCGCAGCACCTCGCCCCGAAAGGTGCCCATGGGTCCAGCGCTGGTAGCTGGTGAGCACCGAGGTGGGGGATGCGGCCGTCTCCTCCTCTCCCGCACAATCCCTTTCCTTTGTTGGCGGCTACTTGCTTTATTTTGAGGGCTCGTCTTCGCTGTGAGATCCAGGGCTGGCTCCTCGTTAGTCACCACCTAGAAACGCTCTGTCAGGTCTCTGGACGCCTTTGCTCCTCTGCTCCCGTTTCTGCTCGCTGCGCTCCTGTGCTCCTGACTTGGTGCCAGCTGGCTGGCTCCGGAGCATCTCTCATGCCCGGATCTGTAAAAGGATTTATCCTGCAGATTGTCTCCCTATTGATTTTAATCATTAAGCTGGAATTGCTATGCTGGATATAAATAATTTCCTTTGAAAGCACGTGTCAGCTCTGTTTGCTGATGGGGCTGAGAGGAGTGCTGCTCCCCGGGTCACAGGGACAGCAAACATTGCGGGGTCTGAGTGCGGTGATCCTGGATTTGGAGGGATTGAGTCGTAATCCCATCAGCATCCATAAGCACATCTGCTAGTTCGGTCCACCGAAGCTTTTAAAATACACAGAAAATGTTATTCATGCCTTGCTGAGCCCGCGGGATGCTGTGCGCGGGAGCCCGCGGGACTGCGTGTCGGCCAGGAGCCTCCGCGCCTGGGAGCGGCAGCCAGTGCACGGGGCTCTCCTGGGGGAGAAGCTCTCGTAGCAGGGTAGCAAGCACTGCTTTGAGATCCTCGCTACCCTCTCCTGGCAAAAAAAAAGGGAAAAAAATTCTATGCCAGGCAATTTACCCCAGGGCCGGGCTGGCCAGTGCAGCCTGAGCAGGCGGTGGAAACCGCCACCGGAGGAGGAGGCTTTCAGGCGACGTTAAGAAGGAAAGAGCCTTTCAGTTCAGTTCGAGCTGATGCTCAGAAGGGGAATCAGAGCCCTCAGAGTGAGGTAAGCGTCCAACCACATCCACTTTAATTGAAAATTAAAAGGGCAGACAATAAAGAACTGCGCAGAGCAGTAATACTGCAATAAAAGGAATTAGAAAGAAGTATATGGTTGCTGACTTACTAATGCATACAGACCGCAGGCGCGGATAGCTGTTAAACCAGCTGCAAATGCTAGAATAGCAAAGCAGAGTTTCCTGAGTTTGTGTATCGCTGTAGGTCACTTTTAGCAGCCACAGAGCCTGGCTTTCCCGAGGGCCCTGCGGTGCCAGCCGGCTGGGACACCACGCGTCCGCCTGCGGCGAGGGCCCGCTCTGCCTCGTGGAGCATTGCTGCCGGCCTCCCGCGGCGGGTGCCGAGGCTGTGCGGGTGCTGAGCGTGCCCCCGGCACCCACCCCCTCGCCCGGCTCCCCTGGACCTGCCCGCTGGCCCGAGCGCTCGCTCCCCCGAGCCCAGCTCGCCTTTATTTGTTCCTGAGCTCTGATGGTTTATGTGCTGCTAACGAGCGTCAGTGCGTGCTGTGCCGTGATTTCTGATCGAGGGTTATGTAATTAAAACCATCCAAATGAGCTGGTGATTAGTAGCTCCGCTCTGGCAGGGTCTCGCCCCGCTGCCTTGCTGCTGCCGCTCTGGCCCGTTTTTGCCCAGGCCGATGCATCCTTCCAGGGACACGTCTAGGCCGTGGTCGGGAGCTTCGTCGCTCTGAGCGGGTCGGCAATGAAAACCTGTGCTTGAAAACCGCCCGTGAAGGGTGTGAAGGCAGAGGGAGGGCAGCTGGCGTGCGCCCTGCGAGACCCCTCCTGCCTCCCCATCCTGCGCTGCGAGCAGCGCTCGTCCTTGCTGTGTTTGTTTTGGTCTTTGCTCGGGGCTGGACGTGGCCGCGGGGCAGGGAAGCGTGCCGGCGGCGGCGGGTGCTTGCGGGGGCCCGTCTGTACGCGCTGCCCCTCTCTCCCCTCCCGGCAGTCGGCAGGAAGCAGTTCATGAAGTTCGAGTGGGCGAATAAGGCCGCCGACGTCCTGGGCTGCGACGTGGAGGAGCTCACCACCGCCGTCTTCAAGCACCACCTCAAGCAGATCATCGAGCAGGTCGCGGCTCGGGGCAGCCGGCTGCCCCTGGATGAGGACGGTCCTTCAGGTACCGGCGTTTTATAGTCCGTTTTTCTTTATTTATAGGTGGTGCAGAAGTACTGCGCTCTGCCCTGGTCGTGAGCGGGCACTGGGGGAAGGTGGGGCGCTTGGCGCTGCGGGGAAAGGCAGTGCACCCTTCTCTTTTCAGGCAGTAAGATCCATTTAAATGTATTCATATTAAATAAATTGTTAGGTGTGCTCAGTGGGGTGACTGTCCTGAGCTTTGGAGCTGGCTCTGCCTGTCGCTTCCTAAGGACACCTGAAGATCCAGTGAATTCTGGTAACGTCAGGGGAAGATGAGCAGTATGGCATAGTAGTCAGGTTATTTGCCAAGAGCCCTCACTGTCTGAGAGGCCCATCTCCGAGCAAGACCTTGCAGAAGCACGAAGAGCACGGCCCTTGCAGCCCCCCCGCTCCCCTCGCAGACCGGAGCGGTGCTCGTGCCTCTGCCCGCGCTGCCGGAGGCTGGATGCCGCCAGGCCGCAGCGTCCTTGGGCCCCGACAGCCAAACCTCGCGGTTTCCGTGTGCGTGTGTCACTCGCGCTTTCTCTTCCGCGCTGCAAACCTCTCCTCCTGGGCTGGACGGAGCCAGGGACTCCTGTCAGATGGGCCCGTGCTCCACGGCGGGCCGGCAGCCTCCCTGAGCCCAGGGGAGGGAGAGGGCGAGCAGCGTCAGCAAGCAGCTATGTTAACTGTAAATATCAGGCACTTTTAAGCGGAAAGCAGAGATCATTTGGCTTAGGGCACAAGAATATCTTGCTACCTGCTGCTATCTGGGCACTGAGAAAAATTCGCAGCCGGCACCAACCTGATTCCAGTGTGCATGTGTTTTTTTTCTCTCTTTCGTGATGATATTTTTCTTTTGCAAATTTGTTTTTCCCCTCTGCGTGTTTGCAGCCGGGGCTCGTGGCTCTCCGACATTTGCTGCAAAAAGGACTGTCGTGTTTGCGAAGGGTGCAAGGAGGTTGCCTGTTCCCTAGCAACCGGCTGGATTTCAGGGTTAAAGAAAGACCATGAAATGCTTTAAGAGCTCCCTCCAGGAAAGGAAGAGGAAGGGATAAAGGGAAAAAAAATAGCAAAAGGGCAGCTGGCCGGGAGCTTCCTTCCACCGTGCTCACAAATGAAGCAGCGCTGGTGCCGTGCTGCATGTGCCCGTGTGGCTCGGGGAGAGCCGGATACGTGCGGTGCCGCGCGCCAGCACTTGACAAACTGTTGCTGAACCAGTATAAAATTCAAACTAATGCATGGACCTAATTTGCAGAGGCAGATCCAGCGCGCACACGTTGGGGAGAGTATGAGATATCGCCCAGCTTTAAGGTCAGCCTTTCCATGCCAGACTAGTCTTGGCGACTGAATTATAGCCGGGCTGCCACGGGCTGTGCTGATAGAAGCAAGAACTTGCAGCGCTTGCCCTTAATATGGTGATGGTTTTATTTCCTAAATATAAATTAGGCCAGGAGCACCAGAGGGACTGAAGGTATACACCTGGGTTTTTATTGCTGGTGTGACTGGAGTTAGGTAGCACCTGCCAGGCAGAAATTAGGAGCAGCTCAGGTTATCTTACCCTGAGAGCAAGGGAAACGCCAGCTACGGATTGTGTCTCAGGCAGGTTGGACTCAGCGGGAGCTAAATGCCGTGTCTCTGTCTGCTCATCTCTTTGCATGCTCTAGGGCCGAAGATGACGGGCGTGGAGTGCGTGGAGGGGATGGCTGCGGGCCTCTACGAGGAGCTTTTCGCCGCCGTCGTCTCCCTGATCAACAGGTACGGGCGCTGCCGGGGCCGGTGCCAGCGGTGCCTCTGCGCACCCAGAAACAAGGCACGTTCACGACAGCCGCTGCTAACGTGTCCTTCTCCCGGCACCAGCGAAGAGCAGCCTTTACTGGGAGCTCTCTGGAGAGATGCATGTAGCAGGCCACCGCTGCCTGCTGCAGAAAGGTTTTCTGAAAATATCTGTATCAGAGAGTCTGCTGGCAGATTGGGATCTTCTGTGGGCCCCTGGTGAGCTTGGCAGCCTGGACCGAGCGTCCCCAGAGAGCAGCAGTTAGGTGCTCAGCCCGACTGGGTGTTGCATGGGCCTCCTGTCCCTCCTCCCTGCTCTTTGCCTGCTGGCTCTGGCCTGGGTCACCCGTGTGCCAGGTTGTTTCTTCTCTCCTGAGCGCCTTCATGGTGGGACGAAGCTCTGAGCTATTTGCAGTGTGCGGGGCCGGACCCGGTGTCTCGATGCCCGTCTCCGGTGCGCTGGTATGGCACTGCGTCCCGGGCTGCCAGCTGCTTTCGGCTGCCCTGCTTCGCTCCGAGTGCAAGCCTGACGTTCCTGAAGGTGGAGGCTTGTGCTGCAGCGAGGCGTATCTTCTGCTGGCGTGCAGCCGCAGCAGCCTCGCCGCCTTGCTTGCGCCTGCTCTTGGCTCAGCGCCTCCCCAGCTCCTCGGGAGCTGAAACCTCCATGCCCGTGGTGTTGGCGGCCAATTAGCACGTTTTCTGCTGCAGCACACACCTCTGTCAGATGCTCCTGTTCTGGAGACACTTCCACTAATCTCATTTCCCAGTAGGCAGCACAGTAAGTGTAAATATCAAGCAGCTA
Source organism: Dromaius novaehollandiae (assembly GCF_036370855.1). Taxonomy (NCBI): domain Eukaryota; kingdom Metazoa; phylum Chordata; class Aves; order Casuariiformes; family Dromaiidae; genus Dromaius; species Dromaius novaehollandiae. Next base: position 1,647,321 of record NC_088114.1, on the reverse strand, counting down.
AAATCAGAGCATTGCAGCACTGAGAGATGCAGCTTGTTTACTTATTAATAATAGATGTGACTTTGCAGATTGAAATCAAGGTTACCAGTATGTACGGAGCAGTAAACCAGTCGGGGAATCCCATGGTGAGCCATGCAGATGCTTGCTAGGAATTGCTTCTTGATAAAAGCTTGATTGCAAGAGAGGATCAAAATACCCAAAATTAGAGGGTCTGGCACCAGAGATGCTTTATCAGTCTGTTTGTGTCCTGTTGTCTGGGGACTGGTGAAGCTCAGCAAGTCTTATTTTTCCCTGTTTCCCTGGGATCACAGCAGCATGTCCTTGGTCTCCTTTCCATCTCAAGAGTCAGGACAGGAAGGATATCCTCTGTGGTCTGATGTCTCCTTCTTCAGCTGGTGTAAATCTGAATGATCTACTCAAATGGAGTAATTTAATAGTGGGGTAAGAGAAGAACCAGGCTCCCAAACCATTTAGTTTTCTTAACTCTGGTTCACAACTGAATTCCTCAAAGTCAGCATCCACATCAAATCTGGTGATTGAAAATACCCTACATCATTGTCACAGGTTTATTTCAGCCTGCAATTGAATATTTTCTATTTTAACTTACAACAACCAGATTTCAAAGGGAAATTGCTGTAAGGTCTTAGCAACAGCATCAGCATCATAAGAGCAAAATATTGCTGGTTCTCTTGAATAACAGCATTAGCTCAGAAGATATATCCTATGTCCTATCTTCCCTTTAAAGCTTGCTTTGCTTTTCCTGATTTTATTTTCCAAACCAACCTACCAAATTCTTTTAAACTGTTGCAACAAAGATCGTGTAGGTCCAAGTGAAAACATATGTTTCAGTGTAGTCAGGAAAATGTTATTTTCCTCAGCGAGTTGATAATGATTGTGAACTTGAATTGCTTTCAGCTTCTGCAGCACCAGAAGGCAGCACACGCTGGTGTTGCTGCAGGAAGGTGCCGATATGAAATTCTTTAAGCGATTCCTAAATACATTTTTGTTTCTTCATTCAACCTTGTACTTTCATCGAGGCGCAGGAGCCCTCAGTGGCCTGCGCCATGTAGAAGAAATGCATCTTCTTAAATCTCACCCGAGTGCACTGCAGAGGGCTGCCTGCCGGCAAGCTGCTGCAGGAGGAGGTGATGGGAAAGGCCGAGGAGCTCTGCAGCCGGTCAAGTGCGGAGTAACGCGATGTGATGGCTGTTTCAGAAGTGCTTGTTAAAAACAATCTCAGAGATTTCTCAGGGTCGTGCTCCCATGCTGCTCTGATCTGAAACACTGGGAACGGCTGCAAGCAACATTTTGAGAAGTTGTAAACAGCATCTCTTTCTCCCAAGAACCGACTTGATGCCTATTCCTCAGATTGCGCCTGTTACCGTCTGCATTTCCAATTATAGATTTCATCAAGTACTAAAAATTGGCAGTCTTCTCCTGTGCAAACACCATATATGTCATGGTCCTACAATTTGTGTTTTGGAAACTCAGCTTGTCGTCAGCGTTGGCATCACGTGTCAGTTTAGCCACTTCTCAAATCAACTGTTCTATCAAACCTAATATAGTTGGATCAAGACTTAGTACTTTAAATAAGTAGAGTGTCAGGACAGGAACAAACGTGGAAGGGGATGCATCTCATCCTGTCGTTAACAACTTCATGCTGAATGAGTTCAGCATTCATTAAGCCAGGTTGGGAATAGCCCATGCCGGGCGGGCTGTGTCTGGGCTGGGAGAAGCTGCTCAGCTGGAGTAGGTCGAAGAAGATGTGGGTGAAACTCAGGCTGTGAGGTACAAGAGAAGAAAATGTGCTGCGTGGCTGTTAGTGCTCCCTGGCTGGAGACGTAGGCAGGTGGTGTCCGACTGGGTGGCTGGAGGGCGGAAAGCGCTGGGATGGTTGCTGGTACTGGAGTGACCTCTTGGAATGGTGCTGATGAAGGGATACGCACGCTGGGGAGGAGACGGCGGCTCTATGAAAGCCGGACTCAGGTGTGTGTCTGTGGGTAAAACCCCTGTGCTGTGTACTGCTGTTTCCTCAGGTCCTTTTCGTCCCACCACCTCTCCATGGCTTCCATCACGGTGGTGGACACGCCTGGCTTTCACAACCCGCGGCATCAGAGGAGGGAGCGAGCGGCCACTTTTGAGGAACTTTGCCACAACTACGTGCACGAGCGGCTGCAGGCCCTCTTCTACGAGAAAACGTTTGTCTCTGAAATGGAGCGGTACAAAGAGGTGAGGCCCAAGGGCCGGGTTGCCCTAGGAGCCGAGGCCGTGGTCCCAGCTACGCATCGGCCAGAGCACCCCTCTTAGCCCTGGGGGCACGAGCTTGGCATTTGGCTCCACGGGGCCTTGTCCCCTGCGGTGGTGCGGCTCAGTATCTCCGTCAAGGGGCTTGAACGGGAGGAGAGTTGCAGAGGTGCTGGGGATCTGAACTGGGAGCCAAGTCTCTCTTGCCCCCCAACGGCCCCAGGCCTCTTAGATCATCATGTATTTCTTACATGCTAGAAATGCCAGGCTGTCTTGGGCATCTGTTTGGGCAACCTTTTCCAGCTCAGAAAGCTTTGAACCCTTCTATTGATGCAGCTGAGTTTTTGCTAAATTTCTTCAGGTGTTAAATAGAGAATAAAAAGGAACATGGTAAATTACTGCAGAAATAAACTGCTATAAAAATCTATAAGCAGAGATGAACTTACTAGGCATTATTAGGCATACTTTAATACCTCTAGCTTTGGAAAAACAGTTGAATTCCCATGGCTTAATATTCACACAGCACCTGAGCCAAGTATACGTGTGCTCTTCAGTAGCAATGAATATGTAGTTGCTGACCAAGCTTGAAATGAAAGAGGAATTGGCAAGGCCGCATCGCCTTGCGTGTGCTGCTGGCTGAGGACGGCAGCCCAGGCTGCTGCAATGGGTTTATCCGTCAGCCATGTGAGTGCAGCTTGGAGCCTGAGCCCAAATGAGCTGCGTTCCTCGCAGAGCTCAGTCGCCAGTGGTGCCCTTGGTGCAAAGTGAAATTCAGGCCCAGCTGCTGGTTTGTGCTCCTGCATGTACAGGCTGCAGACGTGAATCCCTGAGCAGAACCTCTCTGTGTTACCATGGAGAGAGATTAAAGCTTTGGATTTTGCTGAACATCCCCCGTTTGCACTTGAGCAAGGATCCCCTTACCTCGCAGCTGCCTTTGGCCCGGGTGGCTCGTTGGGGCATGGGGTCAGAGCGGGCTCGTGGGCAGATGCTCTCGGAGGAGCTGCTGCCTCTCCTCGAGAGCGGCGTGCGCCCGGGGCCCGGCTCAGGGACCAGTGGCAGGAGCGAGGGCTGGATTTAATGTCACTGGTGGGGAAGGTGCAGTGAAGACCTGCAGCACCCAGAGCTGGGCAACATGGAGCTCACCTGGAAGTTCTCCATTTAGAAAGGGAAATTTAATAAAAACAATGGTGAGCCTTCAAGCTGCAAATTAAATAATTGATTATTTTCTTGATGCTTTCTTGTTAAGTCTTCAACTTTTTTTTCATATCCATTATTTATGCAACTTGTCTGATGCTCACGGAAGTGCTGCAGAAACCCTTTGAGTGCAGTGGTCCTGACAGCCCTCCCCGTGATGGCAAGTGTGGCTGTGCCACTGCTGTCACTTCAAAGATGTCTCACCGGGAGCGCTGCTCAGCCCGCGTCAGATCCCGCGAAGCAGAGCAGGACAGGCACAGGCACCTTCTTCTTCCCCCTGCTTGCAAGTGCATCTCCTCTTGGATTTCACGTGTCAGATCATGACTGAAGTGAATTTTTAAATAATGTTTTCCAGGAAAATGTTGAGGTGTCTTTTGATCTTCCAGAGCGCTCTCCAAGGGCCACGCTGTCCGTCATCGATCTGAACCCATCACAGGTAATCTGTCGCACTAACCAGAGCGGTGACTTACTGCTCTGTCCATGCTCGTGTCCGTGCTGGCTGTCAGTCTGGCACTTCACAAGCACCTTCCTCCCTCCCAGAGGAGTGAGGATTTCCTGAGGCAGAGGGAGACACCGCGATCCCTCGTGATGTGTTTGGCACAAGCAGAACAGCTCCTAGGGCATTACAGGGAAGGGCGTTTTAAAACACATTTTAGTGCTGGTGCAGGCACAGTTGATAGTCCCTGGCACGAGGTCTGTATGTCTTGGGGTGTACAGCCGGGTCACCCCAGCCCGTCTCTCCTGCGCTCTGTTCAGGCCGGTGGGAGACGCTGGGCTCGCGGCACGGCCCAGCACCGCTGCTCGCCGCTGCCTGGGAGCCGCGGCAAAGCGGGCTGGGGCAGAGATGCTGGCAATGTTTGATGCAATGGGTTTCAGCTGGCTACACAATCCCAACTTGTCTTCTCTAGGTGGCTGAGCAGCCATTGCTGAATTGTTATATACGCACCCGGGTCAGGCTCGAACTGGTGACCTGGAAATGAGAAATTCTGTATCGCAGTCACAGCCGATGCCCTGATTCAGCAGCTCTCGGTGCCTCGGGAGCTGGCTGTAAGCTGTTGTGCGTAGTTCTGGGACAAGGCTCGGCGTGCAGAACGGCGACAGTGCCAGCAGAGCTCAGGCCACGTCTGTCGGCCGGGATCAGAAGAGAAGTGGCTGCTCATGCACGGGGCCCCTCGCAAGGGTGCTTTAGCAATAGGCTTCCCAAGAGGTCGGCCCTACAAGTGGGCTGTAGCTAGCGGTTAGTCTGTTGGTCATAGGGTTAATCGTCCATCAGGAAGGCAGTTTGGCCTGTCTCGCCGCTTCTGCAAGGCGCGCTCTTGCATATTTATGTGCCCTTTCTGGTCAGATCCAAGTGGGCAGTCCTCCATCCTGGGTGCCCTTTCCAGTCTGGCAGCAGAGCCAGGGCTGACTTGGCTCTGCAGGACGCAGCGTCCTGCGGAGGGTTTCATGGGTGATGTCCAGAGCTGGAGCAGGCCAGGAGGCTTTCCTGAGCCTGGTCTGGCTTGTCCGAGGCAGGAGAGACGGCTGGGCAGAGGCTGCTTCCCTTCCCAGGAGCTGGCAGCGCTGGGCAGAGCTGGCGCGTCTGCGGGCCGGAGTTGCCCTGCCGCTGGCTGCCCTGCCGTGCCTTTCTCCGAGCCCTGAGGGGCTTTTCCTTCGCTAGCCGCAGGCGCTGCCCGGCGGTCCGGCCGCCGGTCCCCGGGGGCTGCTGTGGATCCTGGACGAGGAGGTGCTGATTCAGGGCTCTGGGGACAGTGCTGCCTTCGACCGCCTGTGCTCCTACTTTGCCAAAACAGGAGCTGACCCGGAGGGTAAGGAACGCGCGGGGCGGCTTGGCAGCTCCCTAGGTCTCCTGGCTGCCTTGCCTTTGGCATCGTCCTTCAGCTTTGGAAACTTAAAAAAAACCCTATGCAGTAAATTAAATATCTCGCTGGGCTTTTTCCTCTTGGGTGGTTCTGGTTTCCTAAGAAACACAGCTCTGAGCTTTCTCCAACCAGCAAGATAAGTGTGGGCTTCCCAGACTCACTCCTGGGACTCTGCCTCAGCCGGGGCCGACCGGCCTTTCTGCCTCTGCAGCTGCTCAGATGGCAGCTGCTGACGGAAACGCCTGGTTGGGATCCGGGCTTGGACGTGGGGGAGCTGGTGCCTCGGTGCACGGTGCTGCAGGGCGATCCCTGCACCCTCCACTGGCCGAGGCTGCAGGAGCTCTTCCCATGCGAGGTCACCTTGGAGCAGGGCCGGGGGGACCAAGCCCAGGAAACTCCCTTTTGCTTCAACCTCTGCAGACCTCTCTAGCGTGCAGCCACGTGGCTATTGCCCAGTAACCTCCTCTTGCTGTTGTGTCGCTCTTGCAGAGGAACGCTACATGCGCAAGTGCGAGCAGGTGCTGCAGTTTGAGATCTTCCACCAGCTGGGCACAGACCCCGTTCGCTACGACCTCACGGGCTGGGTCAAGAAAGCCAAACTCAACTTGTCAGCACAAAACGCCATCCAGGTCCTGCAGCAGTCCAAGGTGTAAGTATCAAGGCAGGTGCCTTGGGGATGTTTAAAATGCAGCACGAGGCCCAGGGGTGTTAAACAGGGCTGCTCTGCTCAGGGTCTTGCTCACCACAGCAGCCGCTCGGGTTTTCATTGCTGCATCTAGAAACCTTGTAAACTAAATTGGAATTGAAATGTAATCAAGCTGTTACGGATGTCTCCACGTACGTGGTAAATTTAACCTTCTGTTTAAAGACTTTCAGCTTCTTTTGTTTGGGCTTCAATTCGGGAAAGTTTTAATAGCTGTGAACAGCTCGGTGCCCGAGCCAGGGATAAACGGCAGATGGGAAGGTGCCTCTGCTCCCTTTCTCTCGCCCGGTGCGGGCTCTCGGCAGACCCTCCCAGGAGCGTTAGTGCAGCGGGGGCACTGCCAGGCCTGTGCTGGCGTTGCAGGGAGCAAAATAACGCACAGTCCCCCTTTCTCTTCCCCTTCCAGAGGACTATTAAACTTGTTGCAAAGATGGTTTCCCGTGCATCTCTGCAGCTCTGTCATCCTTGTCTCTCTGTTTCGCTCCCGACAGAAACGCTCTGAAGGACCTGTTCCTGCCGCGGTCCAAAATGCCCCTGCTTTGCCGCTCTGTGGCAGGTCTGGAGGGATATTCCCAGGCGGTCCTGCAGCGAATTGGCTGCGTGAGGAAGACCTTCACCAACAGCTTTGCCGCCGTGAAGAGGAAATCCGTGTGCGCTCAGCTCAAGCTGCAGGCGGTGAGTGCGGGTGCGGGGACGCGGGTGCTGTGCTGGGCCTCCGGGGCGGGCATCGGCACGGCTGCCCCATTGCGCGTTCAGCACGGGCAGCGGCAGCCCCGGCTCTGCAGGGTGCCCGGGGCCCAAACCTCCCACGCCAGCGGGTGCCGGGCTGTGGCTGCTGGTGCAGCTCGACCTGCTGCGGGTGCTGGTGGCCAAAGAGCCGCTTGGAAACGTTTGTCCCTACAGGAAAGCGTTCCAGAAAAACAGACCATAAAGCAGATTACATGTGCACCTGGCTGGGCCGGTGTTTAATCCTTTTAAGCGCTGAGGAGACTAGCCCACCATGCTGGTTATGTGCCAAGCTCCTGTTGATCTTAGTAGTAATTAGGCGCCTAAATTCTCTCGAGGAGACAAGCTTTAGCCTCTGTAGACTCGTCTGCCGGGCTTCCTTGGGATGCTGGATCTCCCTGGCAGAGCTCATGGGCAAATCCCTGCCCAGAAACCCTGAACCCTCGCAGGAATAAGCCCATCTGGTAGCTTTTTCTAACCCATTGGCCTGTCAATGGAAAGCGTAGGACATCTGGGGAAAAGGCATAGCTCAGCATTTGTGACTCGCCTCTCAGCTCCACGCCTGGGGCAGAAACCGCTGTTCCTAATTGAGCAGATGAATTTCTCGTGCTCTGAGAATAGTTCCTTTACGTGCCCTTTAAACCCCGAGGTGGGCGGAAAGGGGGTGTTGGCCCATCTGACCCCATGTGCTGCCCCTTTCCCCGCTCCCTCCACCCCGACGCCTTCGCTGACCTCTGGTTATCTGGCAGGACGCGCTCACAAACCTGCTCAAAAGGTCCCAGCTGCACTTCATCCACTGCCTGGTTCCCGGAGCCGGGGCGGACGGCGAGGACGGCGCGGGACCTCAGCCCCCCGCGCCGCCCGACGGAGACCTGCGGCTGGACGTCCCGGCCCTGCGAGCCCAGCTGGCGGGTGCCCAGCTGCTGGACGCCGTGCGCCTCTACCGCACCGGTGAGCCCGCTGGGGCGGGTGGGCTCGCGGGGTCCTGCCCCCGTAAGGGGTAGCAGCCGCGTTCCCCGCTAGCTGCACGACTTCCCGGTGTTGCCACGCAGAGGCCGTGCTCCCGGGGCACGCGGCCCCTCTCAACGCTCCTGCCCTCCTCCCTGTCCCAGGTTACGCGGATCACCTGCCCCTGACGCAGTTCCGGCGCCGCTTCCAGGTGCTGGCTCCGGAGGTGATGAGGAAACACACATCCGCCTACGAGGTGCCGGACGAGAGCAAGGTGCGTCCGGGGCCCGGGCCCGCGTGGCCGCAGCAGCGCGGTGCTGGCCTGGAGACGGCGCGCTGTGAGCTAAGAGCCCCTCTGGGGCTCCGCCAGCAGCTGGGCTTTTTGTGCCCTGCCTAATGCAATCAGGACTTTCTGTGCAATTAGGAGCAATTACTGGCGCTCCCTCGTGACAGACGGTCCCTGCTCTGGCAGTCGGCGTAACCCGCACGTGCATGACGCTGGCCCTCCTCTCTCTCCGAACGGCTGGGCTGGGCCAGCATCTCCCTGCGCTGCTGGTGTGGAGCAGCTTCCTGCCTCCCCGCCTTATCTATCCGTTTGGTGACAGAGATAAAGCGAAAAGGTCGATATTGTTCCTTCCGCGACTGCTGGGGCTGTAGAGCCCCTGCCTGCGGTCTCTGAGCCAGCGGAGCCGGTGTCTCCCGGCAGCCGTGGGCGATGCTCCCTACCCCAGCGCCCGCCTGGGCTGCAGGGCTGCCAGGGCAGGGGTGCACATCTGGGCAGCTGTGGATGAGGGTGCCAGCCCCCAAAGCTGCGGTAACGGCGCTGGGAGCACCGGTCCCGGGGTTCTTAAGTGCGTGGCTGTCTTTGGGAGCTGGGGGTGAGGGAGAAGAGATACGTTCAGCGAGGCTCAGGCCGGCGTGCCAGGGTTGGCGGGGCTGCCGAGAAATGACGGCCGGGTCCAGGAACCTGCAGAGTCAGCCCGTCTGCTCGGGCACGGATCTGCCAGCGCTCAGTATTGATGAACAGGAGCTTCAGCCCTTACAGGGGCTGGTAACGGCCTCCCTCCCCGCATTGCTGCTGCCTCTGAAAAGCAGTGGGCTCAGCCGTGTAGGGACCATGATGCATCTCCGATTTTCCCTCCGAGTTCTTGCAATACAGCGATTTAATTCATTGCCAATGTATAAAGCGGCCTCATTTCCTCCCTGTGGTTCTCGTCTAAAGCAGGGGATTAATCCCTGGGAGAAGAGTGACTCGGTTGGTGCTGCTCTCGTGCACCTTCCTGCAGACACTCTGCTGGAGTCACGGTCAAGGTGCTCGCGCTCGACCAGCCCCAGCGCGCAGCTGAGGGAGGCTCGGGCTTGCGGGGGGAGCTCACATCCCGCTCGTCCTCAGCCTTCCCCATGGGACTGAGAGCGGAGAGACCCGAGGCCTCTGGCAAGCAGCTAGGCTGTTCCTGGAATAGCAGCAAAGCTCTGCTTTTAGTCCCCCTCAGGACTGTGTTTTTGCAGATGCAGTTAACGTTCCCCGTGTGGGCTGCGTTTGCCAGCGTTACTGCACCGTGGAGAGGACTTGGAGAACTCGGCCTGGAAATGAAGCCTGCTATTACTCCTTTTTAATACCCAAGAGCAAACTGCTTTGAAATTCCTGCTTGCTCAGAGCTGGCTGATGCTGCGGCTCCCGGGCTGCCAGCCTGGCAGGGCGGATTCGCGGGGCAGGTCACGGGCGCTGCGCGGTGGAGGCGCGTGGGCAGCGGAGCACGCGTGTCCCTTGTGCCCAGCGTGGCCGTGCCCCTGTCCCTGGCCCCGGCAGGACACCGCTGGCAGAAGAGGACGGGGATAATTTAAACATCGGCTTTGGTTTTCCTCTCTGTTTGCCTCCGCGCCCCTGGCCGAGCCCCCGATTGTTAGGGGGCTCAGGGCTGCTCGGGGGGGCCGGGCTTTCCAGGGCTGTGGGAGGAGATCCAGGATGGCGCGTGCCGGATCCCCAGGGATTGCCTGGCAATTCCCACGGACCGGCCCTCCCGCGCCTGCAGGGACCTGCGGCCCGAGGCGGCTCCTTGCCTCGTGCCAAGCCTGCGAGCCGATGAGCTCAGGAATGAGGGCAAAGATTTTATTTACTCGCCAGTTTTGTTTGCTTCGTTATAAATTTGCCATGAAAAGCGAGGCAGCCTGCCCCGTGCCTGTACCAACCTCTGCGGAGGCTGCCGAGCGCTGGGGCGGGCAGAGCCGAGAGGAGATGAATTAAACATGAGCACGTGCGCTGCTGTGCAAACTGCCAGCGAATGTGTGCAAACTCAGTTAAGACCTCAGGATTTAATAAGACAAGTCTGACAGTCGGAAAAGGTCAATATTGTTATTAAACGCTGTAAGGAGGCCGAGGGTGCCTCATCAGCAGCGGGTGAGCAGGAGATTTGAAAAATCCCATCCTCCCCGGAGCTTGTTGTCACGCGGGTTTGTTAGCAGAGTGCTTTGCCGTAAGCCGCCTTAGCGGGGCCGCCGGAGCCCGCGGCGCTTGTCCTCGGCGTGTGCGTCGCGGGGCGGGGGGGTCCAGCTCCTGCTATGGGGCTTTGTCCCCCGCTAGCCGCGGCGGAGGCCCACCCTTGGCACGTGCCATCGCCGGTCTGTTCCCTGGAGCGCGCAGCCTGGGACTTTGCTCCGAGCGCGGCATTAGCAGGGGATTTTTGTTGCGGTTTCTGTAGCTCCAGGGTTTTCAAATCCTCTGTTTGCCCAGGCAGCGTTCGCTGCCTTGAGGAAGCACGCGGGATTTCTGGCTGTTGCTTGTACCGCTGCTCTCGCGCGTTGGGCTGAAGCTCGAGGTGATTGAATTCAGGCTTCTCCTAAGGCTCGGGAGGAATCCCGTGTCGGCGCCCTGCCGGAGGGCTCGGCTCCGCGCTAGCAGGCTGCTTCCTCGGGTGGGATTTGGGATGGAAGCACAAATCCTCCCCAGCTCTCTCTCCAAGAAGGGAGGCCGTCAGTAACGAAGCTGGAGGGAAGCGGCTGTCTGTTTTCATTCTGTGCCCTAAAAATTTTTGATTTGGGGAAATCATCTACAGCAGCTTTCTGGAAACTGAATTGTGTCCTTTTTTCCCACATTTAGGAAACAACTGTCTTGGGAACGTATGAAGTAGTCAAACATACTTGTCAATGTAACACGTTTTTCGAAAAAAATAGTAGCTGCTGGGTTAATATTTTGTTTACTGACATGTCTCATGAGATCTACCGATATCTTTTAAGGGTTCTCAATGATATTTCTGTGATAAATCCTAGGCTGGAGAAGTGCATGTGGACTCAGGTTGCATTGCAAACCTGAACAAGAGCTGAGTTTAATGAGAGAGTTTAGGTGTGGGACCCTGAGCAAGTCTGGGGCCTGGTCTTTAAGCATCACCGATGCAGCTGCCGTTATTGTGGTCGGAAATCAAGTTGGTGGGGTTGGAGCTGAAAGCACTGGAGGATATTTTTGGTTGGTCTGTATTTTGTATAGGGATGATAGAGTTGCTCACACTCCCAAATTAAATAGAAACTTAGAAAAAAGTTCCTTCTGATATTTCCCAAATCTGACCTGTGCTGTTGGACTGGTCTCCCGTTCTGCGTGTTTGCTGCTGGCTGCACAGCGTGGGAGGGCTGGGGGCGGGGGGGAGGCGAGGAATGTGCGCGTGGGCTACGGGGGCATCGGGGCTCCTCCGCGCACGATGCCCAGGGAATATTGCTAAGGAACCTGCTCGACGTGTCTCGCAAGCAAACTCGTGGTGCCGCTGACGGGCTGAAATCTGTCTGCTGGGTGATCACGCTGCGTTTTTTCTCCAGGATCTAACAATTATTCTTCTGTCTGCTTCAATTCTAAAAGAAAAGTCCCCGTCCCTGCGTGTCCACAGGCTCTGCCGTGGCTCTGGCACGCGCAGACCGCGTTCGTCCCCCGCGCGCGAGTGCAGGGCCTGGGTAACGCCTGCACGTGTTCCTCCTCCGCAGGCGATAGAAGAGCTCTTCCAGGCGCTCGATCTAGAGAAGAAAAGCATCGCAGTAGGACGCAGCCAGGTACGGTGGCTAAAACGTGTGCTTCTCCCCTGGTACCACTGCGTATGAGCACAGCCATCCCAGCCAGGCACTGCCAGTTATCCTGAGCTTCCCAAAACGAGGAAAAGCATCTCCTCTGCTTCCCGCTGCAGAGCTTCCCAAAGTGCCCCGCTGGCTGATGGAGCAAAGCCTCGGTGAAAACTGGGGAGGAAGGCTCCCAATTCCCATTTGAAAGCATTACCCTAGGTAAACTGCATACCGAATCATTGAAATCCAGCTCCTACTGGCATTTAAGTACCTAATTACCTTTGATTTCCCACTGAAATAAATGGCACTTGGGAAGCTCATGGTCTTTAAGGGGTTGGGGTTAAAAGGCTGCTGAACTGGGCACCTGCAGATGTAATAGTTGTCACAGCAACAAAATACGAACTTAAAGCTGATAATCTCAAAGAAGAATTAATTTTGTATGCATGCTTGCCTTTAGCTCTTGGAGTCTATAAAGAAAGAATTCATGGAGCAGTTCCGTGAAGCAACATAACTTTCTTTCATCCTGCGTGCTGCAGTTTGCAATTATCTCTTCTATGAAACTCCCTTACTTAATCAATAGCGTGATAGCAGCACCAGTCACATCTTGTTATATAGGAGTTAGTTTTGCCATCACTTTGAGCATTGATTTTTGTACTAGCTTCTAAAACTCACTGGCTTGTGAAGTTAATACAGACATTAATGAGACAATCAAATAGGTGGTGAAGCAATCATAGCATTATCTCAAGAAAGTGAGTTTCCTTGGAATTGTGCTTTGATTCAATTTGCTGTCTTTAAAATGCAGCTCTTTAAGTATGCCACGGGGTTCCCAAATGTAATTTATTTTTTATTAAAATCGAATCATGCAAATGGTGCACAATATTTGGAAGCGATTGGTCCACATCCCAAGAGCTTCAGCAGGCAGCGGCTGAGAGACATCTTACATTCTGAAAGATCGATAGTGGGCTAGATTCAACGGCATTAGCAAATCTGTGTTGTTTATGACATCTCTGTGGCAAGTTCAGATGAAGAAAATGATGTGGTTAATTTTGTTTTTCCCGTTGTAAATTAGCATCTATTTTCTGCTGCTATTATCTGCTGTGTGTGCGTGCGTGTATGCTGTTGGAAATGCCTTTTCCAGCAGAGGTACCAACATTGTCTTTGCAGAGGGTAGGAAAGGTGCAGTGCATGTGCAGTCCGTGGAAAAAGTTCCAAGGACTCACAGCTTCTTGTAAATGGTTGATGTTTATGTCAAAAAGGAAGGGGAGAGAGGAGGCAGGGCCATTGGCGGTGGGCAAGTTCATTTCTTGGCTGGACGGATGCTGGTGACAGACCCCGTTCTAGGGGTGAGTAACTGCCTCTGCTTGCTGCTAGGTTTTCCTGAAGCCGGGGGTCATCTCCAGGCTGGAGAAGCAGCGCAACAAGCTGATATCCCAGAAAATGATCCTCCTGCAGGCAGCTTGCAAGGGCTTCCTCAGCCGGCAGAAATTCAAGAGGTTGAAGGTATCCGTCCCTCGGGTCCCGAATGCCCCGTGCCCACCACAGCACAGGGTTGGGCCGCTGCAGGAGGGTCAGTGCTGCTGTGATGTGGCCAAATGCATCTCATGGGACAGCGTACAGCTCCTCTGGGCTGAGCACGCTGCTCCTTTGCAGAGCCCTGCGCGCCGCGGGGAGCAGGCAACCCTCTCCCGTGGCCTGCCGGTGGCTGCGGCGTGTCATGCTGCGTGTCCCCTCCGATGCCGAGCTGCTCCATCTGCTCGCTGCTGGCTCCAGCATGTCCCTTCCCCACCTGGTGCCGGCTGAACGCTCCAGCCTGGCCCTTCCCTGCAGCGGGCCCAGGTCGTGGCTGGACGGGTGCCACTGCCGGCCGTGTCTCCTTGCAGATTCAGCGCCTTGCCATCCGGTGCATCCAGAAGAACCTGGTGGTCTTCCAGGCTGTGAGGCATTGGTCCTGGTGGCAGCTGATGAGCCGCGTGCGGCCCTTGCTCAGCATCAGTGTTGCAGAAGATCAGCTCCGTGCCAAAGAAGTATGCACCAAACGAAGGGACGGGACAGGACGGGGTGGGGTGGGATGGGATGCTTTAGGGGCGCTGCTTAGTGGACTAGTCACATTGGAGGTACCTTTTGCCAAGGGAGACAGGTTATGCTGGCTATCCAGAAGTCTTTATGTTCTCAGCACTGCCTTTTTTGCCCTGAGTAATGTGTCACGTCGAGCTGTGGAGGAAGAAATAACCTTTCTTCCTTGGAGGGATGATTGCAAGTGTGCAAATGTCCTGCAGTCCAGACCCCATTCCAGGGATGTGGTTGTCCCGGTGCCGTCCCAACTCGCCAGGGCTGTGCTGGTCCCTTGGGCTCCGGACACCGAGCCCCTTGCCAGCTGGCCCCCCACCTCAGTCTTTGGGGTGATGAAGGAGATGAGCAAGCCAAATCCATCCTTGGCATAAGGCGCTCTGCTCTGTAATGTCACCAGAGTTGCGCTTGCTTCCACCAGAGCTGAAGTTGGTGATGGGAGACTATTTAATGGGTGTTTGCTGACCCAGGAAAGCCACCTTTCAGCCTTTCTCACAGTGTGTGACTTGTGCTAAATTCCTAGTCCGGCTTCCCCGGCTTTCCTGCTCCTCCTCTTGCCTTAGCAAAGTTTTAACAAGATGTTTTTAGGCTGGTTCAGACAAGATAAAAGCTGGCCAAGTGTTTGTTTCCCCCTTGAGATTTGCCTTGGCCCCACCACCTATTGACCTCTATTTTTATGACATTTCTGCACATTGTGCTTCTGCTGACCGTTGAGCATCAAAGCAGGACAACACTGCAGCGAGAAGCCCTTTCTGCAGTTGTAGTGAGGCTGCCTGAAAGAATCACACAAACCCGTGTGCCTTTGCAGCTGCTCTCTGATAGCCTGCCAGGTTTGCAAGGAACGCTTGATGAGCAAAAATCGGACATTTGGGTGCTCATCCTGGGATTTTGAGGTTTGCTTCCTTCTCATAAAATGTGCTCTGTACATTCACCAAAGCTGACATTCCCTCCAACGAAATTCATGTCAGGAGTTACAGTCCTAGCAATTTGCAGTGAGCGGCCTTCAAATTTGCCTGGTAAATTTTCTTAATAAGGCAGTTATGTCTCTCCCACTTACTTTTAACAGAAAATAATGTATTCATAAATAAACTGGGGATATTGGAGCTCTCAAAATCTTTTTTTTTTCTTTTTCTTGAAATTTTACCTAGGAGGAGCTGGCAGCGCTAAGAAGAAAGCTGGAAAAATCAGAGCAGTCATGCAGTGAGCTCAGGCAGAACACAGAAAAGCTGGAAAGCAAGGTAAAGCCGTAGAAATGCCTCCGTGCGCAGCCCAGGTTCCCCACTTGGGTCACGTTAGAAATTGAGCCACATCGCGATAATTATGGACAGGAACGCAAGGAGTCAAATGGGACCAACTCCCTGTCACGTGCTGGGCGCAAGAAGGGCTGTTTGCACCCGTGTTACTGCCCTGCTGCCTGTTTAGAGCAAACGCAGGTTGGGTTTTCCAACGCCAGGTTTCTACTGGTGCCTCCCAGCCGCGACGGGTGTCAGAGCAGCGAGGCTCGGGAGCCGTTGGCGTGTTAGCGTTTGGACGTGTGTCAGCACTCCTTGAAGAGCTGTTTTTTGTTTTTAATTACCCAAGAAGGTTACCCGGTGATTAATTTTTTCAGGTCGCAGGCACGAAATGTGCCGCTTTGTCTCTGTGTGGGAAGCCAGCAGCTCTTTGCCGCTCTCTGCCTGGAGATCAGAGCCGAGGCGGTTGTTTCTCGGGGCGCAATCATTGCTTGCTGCTGTTTAAGTTGCTCAGCAGTTGCTTCTTTTTAAGGCCTTTTATGTCGAGGTCCTGCAGCCGGTGCCAGCTGAGCGATCTCGCGCCTGCTGTAACGTGTGATTGTGCTCGGAGGAAGCAGTGATTAGCGAAGGGCTGGGGAGGAGGGAGCTGCTGGCAAAACTGGTGCAGCCAGAGGTCGGTTCTGCAGGACCCGGCTGGGCTGTGAGGCTCAACGCCCGCGTGCGGGGCCGACGTCCCTGTGGGGCACCCGGTAGGGTCCCGGCTTGCCAGAGGGTTGGCATCTCCAGGGATAACCTCCTCTCTCGTGCCCATGAATTCCCTATGGCTTTGATGCTCCATGTGTCTGCCCTTGTCCCCCAGCCACGTCCCCTTGGCCGTCCCCAGTCCCGGCTCCGTGCTCCCGGCTGCATCCCCTCGGCCGGCCGCAGTCCCAGCCCCACGCTCCCGGCTGCGTCCCACGTCCCGGGCAGGGCTATGGCCGCGTCCCGGCTCGTCCTCTCCCGGTGCAGCAAGGTGGTGTGGGGCGGGAGTGCTGTCGCCTCGCCTGCCGCGGACGCGGCGTATTAGAGGGCTGAAAAACGGCAGTGCAAATGTAATCCGTTCTCCTGACAAAGGCTCTAATGAGAATAGGAAATTATATACAAATGTATCATATTCTCATTACACTCTCCAGACTGCAATCTCGGCGACCTCTGTAGACACCAGAAGTGTCTTAGTTTAGTGGAACGAATGCTAATAATGAGGAGAGAGCGCACGGTGCAGATCTGCTGCCTCTCCCCGGCTCTGCGCGTGACCCCGCGTGAGCGGTGGCAGCCGCCTCGGGTTGCTGTCCGGGAGGCAGCCGGCTCCGCTGCCTAATTGCTCGTTGGAAAGGAGGGCTGGGCGGCTCGTGCACACTGCGGGGCCGCTGTGCCTGTGCTCGGGGCTCCTGCACGATCCCAGGGAAGGAAACCACGAGAGGGTTTCGTTTGGCACGGGAGGAGCCGCGAGGCTGCTCTCAGCCCCGGCAGCAGTACGGCTCTGGTTAGCGGTACCCGTCGTCCCCACCTTCCTCCGAGGTGAGATCGTAGCCCTGAGCCGGGGGCTGCGAAAGGCTGGCGCGGCCGTGCAGGGCCGGCTCTTTGCGGCGCACCTGGGGGTATACCTGCCCCGGGGCACAGAAAAGCCTGCTGAGTTCGCTTACCGAGTTACCCGTGTTGGACCTCCCGAAGAGCCTGCGTAGCCTTCCCACAAAGGGCGAAGTGCTTCAGAAAGCCACAATAATGCTGTCAGATGGGGGAGAAGGAGCGTTTGAGGTCTCCGTGCTTCCCTCTTCTGTGCAGATTCCCTGGGTGTTTTGTAGGTATAAAGGGCTGGTTTGGAGGCGCCGGCCCCATGGCTTCCACGGCCCCTCGCGGGGGTGGACCAGCTCAGCCGGATTAAAGGCATCCCGTCTGCTTTGCAAAAAGTGCAATTAATTCTCTGGATGAATAATTTACTACTTCATTCATGTGCTTTTTGTTTCAAATGAAGTTTAATGCTAATCAGCCAGAAGAGTGCAGAAATCTCATCAGCCCTGATTGCAGCGTGCTGCCGGTGCGCGTCGCGGGCGCGCGGTGCTGGCGGTGCACCGCAGCCGTGTGCGGGTGGCCGTGGTGGCCGTGCGGGTCCCCGTGGCCTGGCCCCAGCCGTGTTGCGCTCCGGGCAGCCGCGGTGCGTGGCTCCGGGAGGGAAGGCAGACCTGCGGGGCGATCCTGCCCTGTAAAGCCCGGGAGCTCTGTCCCAACTTGCCACTTCTCCCATCTCGAGGGCTGGAGCGCAGCCCCACATGAGCACCGTCACGCCTGTAGCAGAGGAGACTTGAGAGCCCTTACGTATTGCTGGGCTTAGTGAACTTTATCTTAGTTTTTAATTTAGCAGAGTAGCAGAGATGGGGATTGTCTGAGAGTCCAAGGGCAGGTGTGTGAGTGCAGTGGAGTGCGGTGCACCGCGCTGCACGTGCCGACTGGGCATCAGGAAGCAGGTCAGCTCTTGCAGGCTTTCAAAAACACTTGATCTTTAAATGCACATTGAGCAAAGCCTGTGCGTGCTGCAGCCCCTCGGGGGCACTGAGACGGCCCTGCTGCCTGCAGCACGGAGAGCCCTCCTCGCTTTGGTGAGGCTCCAGCTTTAGCAAAATACTTGAATCTGACAAGTTTCACCTCTTCCTTGTTTTGTTGAAAAGTGGGCAACGCTGAGCGCTGCTTTGGAGGCCGGTGGGCTTTGCCTTGGGGGGGGGGGGGGTCACTGCCGTGCACGGAGCCCGGCCTCACCCGTGCCGCCTCCCGCAGATCATCGACCTGACGACGGAGCTCGCGGACGAGCGCTACAAGGGCGATGCCGCCTGCCAGGCGCTGGACGGGGAGCGGGCCGAGAGGCTGCAGGCCGTGCGCCAGCTGCAGGAGCTGCAGGTAGGGGAGCCCGGGGGGGCGATGCCGTGTGCCCCCCCCGCCGGCCGCGGCGTCCCGAGAGCCGGGGCAGCTGCCCCCCTTCCTCCTTGGGTGTTTTCCAGAGCAAACACGACCAAGTGCAGAAGAAACTGGAGTTGGTGGAAAAGCAGCTGGAGGAGACCCAGCAGCTGGTTCAGTTGCGCGAGATGAAGCTCAGCGGCTCCGGAGGAGGTAGGGGCACACGCAGGGCGTTCAAAGCCCGTTTCGCGCTCTGACGTGGTGAGGAGGAGGCTGCTAAGGAGATGGGGGAGGAAGGTTTTGCTCCTCCAGCGCTGCAGATGCAGGAAGGGCTGCAATGGGACGGGATGGGGACAGTGCCAGCGGTAGCGGGGCTGCGAGGGCCGGTCCTGCCTCGGCGAGGCTGCATGGCCTGAGCCCGTGCCCGGGTCACCGGGCCCCTGCGTTCGCAGAGGACGAGTGGCAAGTGCGGTTCGAGTGCGCGCAGACGGAGATCGGGTTTCTGCGGAAGCGGCTGGCCCAGCTGGAGGAGCGGCTGGAGGCCGAGCGGGGCTCGAGGACGGAGCTGGAGCAGAAGGTGAGCGGGGCTGCGGCGTGCCGTGCTCGCCAAGCTGCCACCCAAGCAGCTGGTAGCAGGGAGACGCCGGTCCCGGAGCCGTGCGAGCAGGAGCGAGGAAGCTGGCGTGCTGCCCGGGGCAGGGCCTCCCTGTCCAGGCACTTCCCATAAGGATAAAATGAAGGAAGGAGCATTATTCGTGGTACATTAACAAGTGATAAAAAAGCAGCCTATTCTTAGGAGCCTGGGTAATGCGAAACAGCCCATTTGCCTTCAGGTAGTTAGTTTGGAATTACAGGCTTCATTAGTGATTTTGCTTATTTAAAGTCATTCCTTAGCGAGGCCGTTCCCTGGCTCGTGAGCGCTCTGCGCTTCCCCGTGCCTCCAGCTTGCTGCAGATCCTCGGTGGAAATGCTTTCCACCTCGTTCTGCCCTGGCACTCCTGTTTGCGGGGAGACAGGATTGGAGGCTCACACCTCTCGCAGCCGTGCCAGGCTGGGTGCGAGGGCACTGGGACACAGGGGACACAGGCGAGATATGTGGGGCTGCAGGGCTTTGTTCCTGTGCAATGGAAGATCCCAGGTCCCCTGGAGCTGGAGTGGGAGCAGGAGCAGGGCTTGGCAGCCCGGGCCCCGTGCGCGGCTGTGCAGCGTGCCCACGCCTCGGGAGCTGCGTTGCCCCCGCGCGCCCCGTGCCCTCTCCGCGGGGAGCGGTCAGCTTTGGAAAGGCCTGGCCAGAAGCGTTGCAAAGGCCTGGCCCCGTCCCCTGGGAGCCCGGCCGTGGTCCAGCCGCCGCCGCTCTCGGGAAGCCCCGAGGCTGAGCAGGGCTGAGCGTGCCGCGACCCTCGCCGGAGGTGCCGTACGGCGCGTGCCACAGCAGTGACCGCTCCGCCGCTCACGGCCGCCTCTCCCCGCAGCTCGGCGAGGTGCAGGCTGCTTACGACGCTGCCAAGAAGGCGGCCCAGCAGATGAGGAGGAAGTGCAAGCGGCTGGCCTGCGACCTGGAGGACGCGCGGGTGCTCACCGAGAGCCAGCAGAGCCGCAGCCACGAGCTGGAGAAGAAGCAGAAGAAGTAAGGCTGGCGCCCAGGTGGGAGGGGGCTGCGGCAAGGCCGGGCAGAGGGTCGGGCCGCTCGGCCCCGGTTGCCGTTCCTGCCCGCCTTTGCCATTTGCCGCTGCTGCGTCACCCCGGAGCGAGCAGCCCTGCTCTCCGCTGCTGGGTGCTCCTGGCCGCCCCGGGAAGGCAGGGCGGCTGCTCTGGACCCAGCCCGTGTGCACCTGCACACGCCTGCATGCGTCTGCACATGCCGGCACATGCATGCACACGTCTGCACATGCCAGCACGTGCACACATGCATCTGCACCTGGCTGTATACACCTGCATGTATCTGCACACACCTGCACATACCTGCATGCATTGGCACATGCATGCACCTGCATGCAGGCATTGCACATGGCTGCACACGCCTGCGTGCATTGGCACAGGCCTGCACATGCCCTGGTTCAGGGTGGGTGAGCGTGTGCCATTGGCAGCAGGAGGTCATCAAGCGAGGCACTGAGAGGTGGTGCTTGGTCGCGGGGAGCGAGCCCCCTCCCTCCCTCCCTCCCTCCTCGGGGTCCAGCTGGTGGTGCCGGGCTTGTGCCCGCCTGTCCTGCCGCGCCTCAGCCTGCGAGTGGCACGCGAGCTCGTTTGCAGCCGAAGGCTGCTGCTAACGCGAACCTGAGAACGGCTTCCCGTCCTGAAGGGCAGGCGGAGCTGCTGCGGTTCCTCTGCTGCCCGGCGTTCAAACGCGCTCGCGTGTGATGGGCACCAGCTCCAAGCCTGCAGCCAGCAAGCCCTGCTCCGGCAGCAGGCCCCGGCTTTGCTTCTGCTGCCTAATTCCTGGAGGGTCTTTTATGTTTATGTACTTGGCCTGCTGCGCCCCGGGCACGTTTAAAGGGGGTTCAGGCGAGTAACGGTCACTCACAGCAGTTCTTGCTCTTTGGACTTTGCCAAAAGACCAAGTAATTAGAGATTCCCCAAATGACTGCAGCACTTTGCAGGCAATAGGGGTTTTGTGTCACCTCAAAAGCCCCTGAAAAGCTCGGAGCCGGGAGGAGCTGGTTGTCCCTGTCCCCGGCCCCTCGCTCTGCTTGAGGGCTGGGCAGGGGGTGAGGTGTCCTTTCCCCGGAGCTCCAGGGCTGGGCAGGGGGTGAGGTGACCTTTCCCTGGAGCTCCAGGGCTGGGCAGGGGGTGAGGTGTCCTTTCCCTGGAGCTCCAGGGCTGGGCAGGGGGTGAGGTGTCCTTTCCCCCTGCAGGTTTGACCTGCAGTTGGCCCAGGCCCTGGGCGAGTCTGCTTTTGAGAAGAGCCTCCGTGAAAAAGTGACGCAGGAAAACACCAGCATCAGATGGGAGATGGCCAAACTTCAGCAGAGCCTAGAGGTGAGAGGAGACCGTCCCGTTTTGCTGCATGCTCTCCAGTTTCCAGAGCAGCTATCAGGACAAAGCCATTATCTTTGCAATTATATCAGGGGCAATCAGTTACAAACCAGGCTACTTGCTTCTAATTTCTTTTAGTGCAGTTCTGGGATGTGCCTGGTGTGTTTAAATAGCAGTATCCTCTGCTAGAAGACTATCGCACTTTACAAGTAGAGCCCCAGTCCCATGATTTAGCTCTTAGGCGCTCCCTGACTTTCCGTGAAGTCCCTTGTGCTCTTGTTGGTGCCCCCACCCATAGTCTCACCTGCAAGAAAGTGCAGAGCTGCAGCCTCAGCGCGTGTCCCAGGGGTCTGGGGCCAGCGTCTGTGCTGGCGAACGATGATGGAGCTCAGATTGGAAATCACAAGCGCGCTGCTCCGTGACTTGGCACCTCCGCTCCAGTGCTCGCTGCGGAGATGGGGACTGTGTTGCGGTGGTGTTTGCAGAGCAGGGGCAGGGGTGGGGGGCCAGGCGGGCTGGGGCTGGGGCTGGGAGGAGGACGGTGGCGGTAGGGTGATGCCGGGCTGCGGGAAGCAGCGAGGGGGCACGCCACGGGCTGCCAAAGGAGAGGTGGGGAGCAAGTGAGCCGCGCCCAGAGGGGAAGCGGGGGCGAGGGAGGCCCGGCGGGCGGGCGGGCAGCTTTCCCCCTCTGCGGGCCGCGGTGCCGACTCGCGCCCGTCCCGTCCCGTCCCCGAGCAGCAGAAGGAGGCGGAAGCCCGCGGGCTGGCGCAGCGGGCGGCCCAGCTGGCCGGGCGCGTGGAGGAGCTGAGCGCGCCCAGCGCCCGCGACGCCCGCGCCGTGCCGGCCCTGCGGAAGCAGCTCTGGGACCTGGAGGCCAGCGCCGCCGAGCAGCAGAAGGAGCTGGCGCGGCAGACAGCCGCTGTGGACCACCTGGAGCAGGTAGCGCGCCCCGAGCCCGCCCCGTCCGACCCGCCCCGTCCCTGGTGCCCCGGTGCCGCGCTCGCCCGGACGACGCGCTCCTCCTCGGCTCTTTCAGCTCCACCAGCGGCTCGAGCTGGAGGTTGAGCGGATGAAGCAGATTCACCAGAAGGAGCTGGAGGACAAGGACGAAGAGCTGGAGGATGTGCGGCAGTCCTGCCAGCGGCGGGTAGGGCAGCGCGTGGGGTGGCACCGCGGCTCCCCAGCTGCGTGGGAGGTGGGAACGGGAGCCCAGAGGGTGCGGGGGCCGTAGCAGCCAGCACGGAGA
This sequence comes from Dromaius novaehollandiae, assembly GCF_036370855.1. Lineage (NCBI taxonomy): Eukaryota > Metazoa > Chordata > Aves > Casuariiformes > Dromaiidae > Dromaius > Dromaius novaehollandiae. The sequence continues at coordinate 1,625,163 of NC_088114.1, read as the reverse complement.
CCCTGGGGACGGTGACCCTGGGGATGCTCCCCTGGGCTCGGTGGCATTGGCGTCCCCACCTCCCTCCTGGCCCCTCAGTTCTGCCGGTCGCCAAGGGGAAGCATCATGCTGGAAAAGCGCATGCCTGTTGGAAACATTTCGGTGTTTTGGGAGTATGGCACGGCTGTTGGAGACAGGGAGGAGGTGCTGGAGCTCCCCACACCCTGCCAGCGCTGGCCCCAGCGATCGGTGCGGGCAGCGTGGCTCCTGGCTGACACCGTGGTCCCGTTGAGCCCTGGGCTCGTTCCTCTGACAAATGGGCTAAACTGGGGATGGGTTTCCCTGGGCTCCCTCTGTCCGTGGTGGAGAAGAGAGAAGTAACTCCTGGGGGTGCTCGTTCCTCTCCCAAGCATGGAGGCGCTGGTGGCTGCTGCTCTCCTCGCTCCGGGCACTGCAAAATCCAAGGTCCCGGGCAGGCGTCGATCCCTGCTGCTCCAGGGAGGCTGTGGGGGAGGTCGTGCCTTGGAGCCATTTGCAGCCCAGTGCGCTGTGGGCACGACGTTCCCAAAGAGTAAAACCAGAGTCAGGCCAAGGGCACCAACTCCAGATGGCCAGGGCTCCATTTTCAGTGATAATGAACAGAAATTACCCTTTCAACAAGGTTTTGAGAAGGTTGTGAGGTTGGTGGCTTGCAAACATGAATTCCAATTTCCCCGAAATCCCTGGGGTGTTTGATTCAGGGCTGCAGCGCTGCTTTGTAGCAGCCAGTTTCTATTAGGCCTGAGGCATGCCTGGCTGTCGATAGTGAATTAGCATTGCTGAGGCTTAATGAATGCGTCCGTGGGGCTTTGCATGCGCTATTTTAGGAAGGCAGGACAAAAGGGAAGGCAGAGAGGCAATCTCTGTTCACCCTGCTCCTGTGAACACGCAGTCAGGTCCTGCGAGGCTGGGTTACTGGTTACCTGGGGCTGTGACCCGGTGCAAATGCCACCGCTTCCCACCCCGCTGCCTCCCCGCAGCACTGCCGTTGTCGCTGCGCCGGGGAGCAGCAGTTGCTTCAGTGCCTTTTCCTCCTTCCCCTTGCTTGCCCGTTCCTGCCGAAGCTGCAGGCTGGTCGCGAGCTGCGCCTCGCTCAGCGCTCCCCTCCCGGGTCCTCTCTGCCTTTCCCCGGCTGCTCCTCTCTGGCTTTTTCTGCCCTGCACAGAAGGGCACGGTATTGCCGGTGCCGTTAAAGGCCGTGCAGCGCCTTCGAGGCTGCTCTCAGCCGACGGGGGGTCGTTCATCCTTTCTCTCCCTTACCCTGCGTGGCCTCGGTGGTTTTTTCCAAATGAGTAAATGGCAGAGGCTCTCCGGAGAGCAATTGGTATTTACCAGCCTGCTCATGTTCCCCTTTTGAGCACGGTTTATGAGCAGCTTCGCAGAGGCGGAGGCGGCGGCTGGCTGGGGGCAGAGGCCTCCGGAGAGCTGTGCCGGCTGCCGGCGGGATCGCAGCCCCGCGTCCTCCTGGCCCGTCGGCTGCCGCCGGCAAGGCCTCGCCGCTGCTCGCGGGGAGGAGGAGCGGGCGGTGAATAAGCTGCTTTGGTTTGTCCACGCTTTTTCCTCCCCCCACGTTTCAGCTGGACTTGCAGGACCCTTTGCAGCCGCACGGCAGAGCTCTGCGGTGCCAGACCGGGTCCGGTTCTCTTCCGCAAAGCGCTTCATGTTGTCTCGGCCCCAAGGGATGAACGATGCTTGAACAGAGGCCAGATTAGAAGGGATGGGGCTTCCTGCGCTTGGGGCTAGCGCTGGGGCTCCCTTTGCTCCGAGGAGCAGTGCAAATCCTGCCTTTAGGGCACTTTGCCCCTGCGAGGCCGCTGCCGCCTTCTGCGTTTCCCTGGCGGGAGCCGGAGTGAGGATGCTCCACGCCTGGCCCGCGGTCGCGGGACGCTTTTACAAAACCTGGGACACGATGTTATACATGAGATGAGTTTCCCAGCTGAAGTGAGAAGCCAGGGCTGTGCCAGGCTGCACGTTTTAAAAGTGAAGCCAGTCACCTGCAAGCTGCTCCCCTTTTGGTGCTGGCTCCTGCAAGGAGAGCGCGAAGGGGGGTGAGGGGAGGGCGCGAGGCTGGGGTCGGCTCGCCGGGCTGGCGCGGAGCGGGCGGCTGTGCTCTGAGCATGGCTGTGCTTGTCTCCCGTGCGCAGCTCCGGCAGCTGGAGATGCAGTTGGAGCAGGAGTACGAGGAGAAGCAGATGGTGCTGCATGAGAAACGGGACCTGGAAGGGCTCATCGGCACCCTGTGTGAGCAGGTAAGAGGATGGAGCCGGCTCATCCCGCTTCCTTGCCACGGCCCGGGCCGGTCTAGCGAGCTGCTGGCCGGGGAAGCACTTGCTTTGCGCTCATCCTCGCTGTCTGCTCTCAGGAGCAGAGCAGACCTGCCTCCCCGGCTGCGCCCCGCTCCAAATGCCGACTGTGGAAAAGGGAGCGTGACCGTGTGTGCGTGTGGACAGCGTGGTAACCTGCTTGTTCAAACAAATGCAGCCGTCATGGAGCGAACGATGCCCTCTGTTATCTTGGCCCCTCGCAAACTGCCCTGTCGGTACCTGCCGTGCCCCAGCAATCGCTGCGGTGCCGGGGGAGCTTTGGCACTGCGGGCATCACGCTGGAGGTGGGAGTCAGTCCCGTGAGTGACTCTCGGAGGGGAGGCCCTTCGCTTTCCTGCAGGAAAGTTATCTGCATAGCCAAGGATCAGAGAGGCATCCCCTTTTTAATGCTATTTTCCTAAGAGAGTGATATTAAACAGAACTAACACTGGAGTGGCACCATCTGCCCAGAAAAGCAGTTTATCGGATTCTGCTATTTGCTGTGGAATTTTGTCCCGGACACTTTTGTTGCACAAATCCTTTTTCACTCTCTAATGTGAGTATGGCAGTGATTGAAGCGCATGTAATAGGAGACGCACACACAGCTGCTCCGTGCTAAATTAGAAGGCAGGGGACTGAATGCAGCTTCATCGAACAGCATTTATCAGATTGGGCATCACTTAACATCGCAGAGCGGCCGAGGCTGGACGCCCGTCCCCGGCGAGGTGCGCAGAGCCCGTGGCGGCAGGCCGTGGGCAGCAGCGGGCCGCGGGCACGTGCCGTTCCTGGCCCAGAGGCAGCCCGGTGCCGGGCAGCGGTTCAGCGAGGCTGCTGGTTTTGCTCATGCCTCCAAACTGCCTGTGCGCAGTCCGCTGTTGCATTGCCATTCGGACTGCATGTGCAGGAGAGGAGGAGCTAATTAGCTGGAGTTACAGCAATTAAACAGCACCTCCCCCGATCCCTGGCGCCAGTTGCCTGGATTTTGCCGGGTCTGGCAATTGTACGTGTTCATTAAATTGGATGGATTTGGGAGCTTTGCAACGCTGAAATGGCGGGCATATTTCAAACAGACACGAAATGGTGTAATGAGGCCCATCCATAACGTCCCGTCGGTTCTGAGCTTATGGAGTGTTTTGGGAACTGTCAGAATAAATCTTGCTGTATAAAAGCAGGGTATTATTATTACTGCTTTTCAGTCCAACATGTTTCTCCTGTTCGGCAGAGGAGGTAAACCAAGATGGATGAGCGGGCAGCAGAGGCTGCGCGGCGGAGGGAGGCTGTGCTGGAGGCTCCCGGGCACGGTCCCGCTGCCTGCGCCGTCCCGTCCCGTCCCGCAGAGCTGCCGCGCGGCCTCTGCCCCGGCCCTGCGACGGCCGAGCGGGTCTGGGGGGGCGAGGGGGCAGGGAAGAGCGCAGCTGGGTGTTGCTGTGACATGCATGAAATACAACTGGAGCTTTGAAAGGAAAGTTAAATTGAATCTGCTTTGTAACTTAAAAAGCACTAGACTAACGGTGGAAGGAAGAGGCGGAGGCTGGAATACCGGCCGTTCCCATTTGGGGTGCAAAACTCATCGCCTGCTACGGCGAGCACTGAGCTGTGCAGAGCAGGGCACTGACCGGCGTCCGGGAGAGCCTGTAGGGACGGCAGGGAGAAAAGCCGGTCTGCTCTGCCGTGGTGTTATTATAAATACAGCCTGATTTAGAGCGGACAGTGTGCTTCAGAGCGGTTCATTAAAAAGGGAAAAAGCGACAACTCAGAAAACTAATTGAGGAAAAGGAGATGCCAACAATTTCAGGTCTCAGCAAATGCCAGCTCGCTCTAAAACGGGTTGCAAGGTCAGATCCGCACAATTGATTTTTACCAGTGAACAGAAAATAGGAGAACAGGTTTGGAACTAGAAGAGCTGTGGAAATGGGGCTAAATGGAAAATGTTCTCACGCTTCAATTAGTTTGAAATCAAGCACTGAAACTATGTCCCTGTTTATTAGGTGTTTTCCTAGTTCTTTTAGCCCTGTAACCATGGTTGCTCCCAGCTGGAGGGCGTAGTGTGGAGTTCTGTTTTTTCAAATGTGCTTCCTACCTTCCTCCTCTGAAAGGCTTTGGCGTAACGTGGTGACCCCGCATTGCCAGGCGATGAGCCTCCGGAATAACACAGCAGCTATTTTCTGCCAGCGTGGCTGGAGAGTCACGAATGAGCCACCGCTGCCTCCCCCCCCACCCCGAGGGCCGCAGCATCGCGCTGACGAGCGCTCCGGGCGCTTTGCACTGGAGATGTGTAAATAATTCCTAATGAAGCTTTTTTGGTTCATGGTTTGCATTTTTTTTTTCCTTTGGGCTGAATTCCTCATGCCCTTGGCACTGTTTTTCCGACCTGTGATTTCCCCCAGTAAGTCGCAGAGGTTTCTGCCTTCCTTCCTTTCCTGCCTCAGAAATGCGCACGCGTCTCTAATTCCCGCTGCCTGGGCGTTAGCGGGGAGGCGCGGGGGGACGAGGCACGGGTGCCCCGTGTCGCCCGGGGCTGCCGCACGCTGCCGGCTCTGCCCTTCCCGGAGCCGCGGCACCGGGGGAGCTCGGGCTGCTGGTGCTGCAGAGCTGCCGAAGCGTCGAGCGCGGGTGGCCGTGGTCCCAGCCGGCACCTCGTGCAGTGCTGCCCGGCCTCGGCCGCGATGCTTTTCCGTATTAAAAGCCTGGTGGGAAAACCAGTGCAGCTGTGTCACCTGCAGGGCGTTTCGGTGGAATCTGCTGGGTTGCATGATTACATGATTCAGTTTCTTCTTTTCATTTACATATTAAATTATTTTTATTTGATAAAATTACAATTTTTATACATAGGCATTTATGTCTTGTTGCACGATTTCAGCATTACCAAAATCCTTTCTTATTCTTGAATCGGTGTTTTTAGGGGTCTTTAGCAGTTTGCTTGCGTGGGCAGTGTCTGCGGTTGAGGTCGGCTCAGCACCAGGTCCGAGTGCGGGGTGTCCCCGCGGCGGGTCCCCCTTCCCGTCGGGGCTCACGGTGGCTCCTCTCCTCTGCTCTCCCCTCCCCAGATCGGCCACCGGGACTTCGACGTGGAGAAGCGGCTCCGGCGGGACCTGCGGAGGACGCGGGCGCTGCTGGCCGACGTGCAGCTCCTGCTCGCTGCCGCGGCCGACCCCGGCACCTCACCCGGCAAGGAGGAGCTGGAGAAAGCTCGCAGGCAGGTAGGAGCTGCGCCGTAAAACGCCCTGAAGCACCTGGGCTTCCCCCGCTCGCCTCGGCATCCCTGCCCCGGGGGATGCACGCGCCCATCAGCGTCCTCGCTGCTCGGCCGGCCCCGGGCGCACGGGCATCGCCCAGAGCTGCCAGCGGGGCGGTGGGACCTGCACCCAGAGCAGCTGATCAGCGTGTGCCGGGCTCCAAGCCGGCAGGGCCTCCGGCACGCGGGAGCCCTCCGTGGCCAGCGCAGAGGGGTCCCTGCAGGGCCGTGCTTCTCGCCTGGCGCACGCCAGCCTTGCTCAGGTCACCCTTGGGGGCCGGCAGCTTTCTGAGGGCTCCCGAGCGCTTCGCGAGGGCTGGAGCAATACATGCCATCAGCAAGGTGCTTCTGCTCGTTTCCATCACACCCACGATGCAAACTGTACGAAAAGGCAGAAGCCGCGCTGGCCTCTGCCCCCGCGGCTGCGCTGGGTGTGCGGGCAGTGGAGGCGACGGGGTGCTGCGTGCTGTCCGTCACCCGTGCGGTGACGAGCGCTGCGCTGATGCAGCGCGGCAGGCCGGGCCTCTCCCGGGGACGTGGCTTATTTACCGCGGCCGAGGTGAAGCTGCGAGAAATATTTACACAACTTCTGATCTTAATTGTGCCACAAGCGAGCGGTGGCTCCTGCGTTGCTGTGCAAACCTCACGCTCGCGGGCCGGCGTTGAAAAGTGCTTCTTGTGCTGACAAGGGTGTTCTTGTAAGAGCTACTTCTGCTTAATTAAGACAACAGCAGTGAAGTATTTTTCCTTTTCTCGTACAGCCCCTGTTAATCACCCTCTGCTCAGCGCGTTTTCTGTCACTCTAATAACGCAATCCAGAGGCCTTGCTTTCGGTGCGCCCTTGTCGCAGAAGTGGCTATAAGCGTTGAGGGTGGTGGCATAGCTTGAGCAAGGATCAGCACCAGTTCGGCATGGTTTAAACACAGACGTGCCGGGGCTGGGAGGGCGGCTGCACGCCTGTGCCGTGGTCGGGCCGGTGCCGAGCAGGGGATGCCCACAGCCCAGTTTGGAGCTGGGCACCCGCGACGTGCCCTGCGGCGGGACAGGGGTGTCACAGAGCCAGGATCCCAGCAGCGGCATCCCCCAGGTGCCCAGCACCATCCCGTGCCGGCAAAGTGCCAGCTGAAATCCTCCGTGCTCCTCCGATTCCCTGCCCGCGGGGTGCCGGCCTCCGCGCCGGTCCCGGCGTAACCCTGGGGCTCCCGAAGCCCCGCGAGAGCGGGAGACGGCGCAAGGATGGGCAGGCGAGTGCTCATCCCCGAAGCCCGTGGCCAGGTCCCGCGTTCCCGTGAGCACGGAGCAGCCCGGCCGGCCCCGCGGGGCGAGCGGTGTCCGAGCCGGGAGCCACCACTGCGGCGAGCTGCCCGCGGGACCGTGCTGCCTCCGGCTGCTCAGCGCACCGAAACAGCGCTGCAGCCGGCTGGTGCTTGGGGAGCCCGTCTGCGTGCTGCCTCGAAGGAGTAAGCAACTGTGCAAAAGCGTGCGTCACTGGCGGTCACCAGGGCTTTCATATCCCCCTAACTCTTCAGATGCTGCCCAGCCACATATTGCTGGGGAAAATGGTCTTGTGCCCCGAATAGATGCGGCCCCTCGAGAAGAGGAAGGTTTGCACGCGATGCTTCTTGCATGTGCTGATTGCTGCTTCGCCTTCGAGGCCATCCGCTGCCTTCTGCTGGGTGACATCTGCCTGGTGCTTTCGGGAAGAGTAGGGAAAAGCCTTGCTGTTGTGAACGCTGGGTTTTTATTATGCTGCCAACGCAGGCTCTGCGTGCATTAGAAGTGCCTCGCGATTACGCCATCCCTTAAACTGAAATGATTTCTAATGGCATTCATGATTCGCTTCTCAGAATCCGATACTTTTAGCACCAGCCCACAAATCACTGCAGGAATAAAAACTTTGCTAAAATGTTACATTTTTGTTAATCAAAATCCATATGGTCTTGAAGTGTAGTATTGTTTCTTAATAAGTCTGGAGCATCAGTTTTATGCAGGTATTTAACAGATGGTTGAGCGCAGCAAACTAATGTTGTTCATCAGTTCATACATTATGCATTTTTTGGGGTGGGAATTTCAATTTGTTCTTCCCAAGTGGGAAAATTCCATTACGTCAAGTGAAAGGGAAGCGGGTGTGTAACGACAGGTACTGGAGAGGATGCACTTATCTCTGGGTTAAACTACCTGGAATTGCCACGTACTTGTGGCCGGGGACAGACCAACCCCGGAGACTCTGTGCAGGGTGCATACGGCACCATGGAAAACAAATGCCTTTGGAAGAGAGACTCGGGAAAGGCTGTTACCGTCCTCTGGACTCCTTTTGTAGCAGGAGTAATAATTCAGATTGGGAATCTGTGACCTTTCACGTCTCCCAGAAGCTATCGCTGGGGTAATTTTGGTAACTGCTTCCCGAGCTTTATGCAAAACACAAAGGCTATTTTTCAGGCTGTGGAAGAAAGCAGAATGCGCCGTGTGTCATTGTAAAAGTGGCTCTGCAGATATATGAATAGATTGACTAGATAATTCTTCCAAGCGGGCTGAGTTTGGACACAGGAATATAATTTTGAGTAACAGTTTTACAAGTTTTGAACTGCTAAGTGCATCCGTGGCAGACCCTTGCGTTTCACACGGTGACCGGTGTCGGGCCAGCCCAACATCTGGAGGCAGTCCCAGACATGCCTGGGGTTCCTCTTCCCTTTGGTTTCGCGGTGTGCATGGGGACAGCAGTGCTGTGACGGCGCGAGACGCATTTGCTTACGGAGCTTTGCAGCGTCTCCCCGTCGCACGGGGGCTTGCCAGGCACGGGGATGAAAACCGCAGCTTGCAGAGCAGCGCGGGAGCTCGTCGGCACGCGGGTCTCAGCGCCGCGTCCATCCTCCCAGCCTGCGTCCCGCGGGCCGCGCTCCGGAGAAGCGGTTGGGAGCTCACCAGCCCCTCCGCCTCCCCGCGCCGCGGCATGCCGGGCGTCTCATAGCACGAGTTATATAAAAAGAATCATTGACTTTAAGGGAAAAATGACTTCAATTTCCTCTGCAGATTAGATACCAAGGAAGCAAATTACTAACTTAACTTTCCCAAGTATGTCTCAATCACCCCAAACAGTTGAGGGAAATGAGCTGCAGATTGCTCCGCGCGCAGTGCTTCCTAACTCCCTCCCTCAAAAAAGGGGGATAAGAAGAGACAATTACCGCCCGCCCCGAGAAGGTGACAGCCTGCAAAGATCACGCTTTGGGCCCTCGCTGTGGTGCCCGTTGGCCTTGGGGGTGCGGAGAGCCCTCCCCATCGCCCAGCCCGAGCTCTCCCAGCGCCCGCCCGGGCTGCAGCAATGTCTGGGCTGCAGCAAGGGCACCGGCAGGGCAGGAGGCGGCTGCGCGGAAGGACGAGCCGGAGACAGCCGGGCCGGACAGGGAGCAGGCGCGGGGAATAAGCAGCAAATGGAGGCTTTTAGTTTTGTTTTCTTAAAGAAAAGAAAAACCCAAGCAAACAGGGCGAGGACTGGAGCTCCCTGCTGAGGCAGAGGCGGTGCACCTCCTCCGGCACTGCCCGCGTGATGTTTTGGGCATGATGCTGCGTCTTCCAGATGTTTGTAGCCCGCTTAAGATCTTTGTAGTTTTAATGGCTGAGCTATAAAAATCAAGAGCAAATTAGCATTTATAAATGTGATATTTCGTGTGTATTTGTGAATGCAATTTGTGCTACATGAAAAGCCCATTTGCAAACTCCGAATCATGAATTGCTCTAATCAGGAATTACATGTAATTCACATAATTTTGCAAATTAATGATCCCAGCTCTACCTCACCACAGCAGTGCCAAGGCAGAGAGTGGATTTGCGGTTTGAGGCACTAACTTCAGTGCTCAGCACGACACTGGTTTGCTTTCGGAGTCCCGTGCAGGCGTGCGGGGCGCTGGACCGCCGCCGGAGCGATGCCAGCCGCCGGAGGAAGCCCTGCACGCGCTTCCCGCTGGAGGCTATTTCACAGCACCGCAGCCACTGGGAAGGGAAAAGTTTTGTCTGTAGAATAGAAACAGTCTGAAGAGCAGCACAGATTTTAAAAGGTCGAGTTTCAGAGTACTCTAGCTGGGGAAAATGCTCTGGGAATATAAAATGTGATTAGATGTGGCTGTGTGGCAAGGGGAGCAGCATAATCAGTACGCGAGCTCTGCAGATGCTGAGCGCTCCCGTAATTATGATCTCCCTCAATTTTCCACAGCGGGAAGAGAGCGAAGCGAGATGTGCGGAGGCCCAGGCGTCTCAGAAGACGATGGCCCTGGAGCTGGAGAACCTGCACACGGAGCTGGAGACGCTCAGCCGGAACAAGAACGCGGTACGTGCGCAGAGACGCGGCCCCGACGGGCAGCACCGGCTTCCTCCCACCCCTCGTGGCTGCCCGGGGCCGCCTGGGTTTGGTCCCCGTAATCAGCATGTTTAGGTTAGAGGCTATGGGGGGAGAAGCCTGTCCAGTGTTTTTTGATTAGAGCCACACTAAATCACGCAGCCTCTTTGGAGAGCACAGCCCTGGGCGGCTTAATGCAGGGAGGAAATTACTCAAAATGCGCAGCATCCCCTAGCCTCCCTCTGCAGATACGTGATGCACGATGCACGCGCTCCCTTTGCCTCTCGCTGCTTGACATGACGCACAAGCACAGAGCTAGAAATGGAAAAAAACAGAGAAACAGAGCGAGGCTTTGGACCGCGAGCGTGTCTGTGCCTAGGGCAGAGGGTCGCCGTGGCCCGGGCTGAGCTCGCAGCCCCGCGGGCGGGAGCAGTGCCCCGGTGCCCCCCGCGAACGGCAGCCCCCGTTTGTCCCCCCAGGTTGAGGAGCAGCTCTACCAGCTGCAGCACGAGAGAGCAGATCTGCTGAGACGCGTCGATGAGGACCAGGAGGATCTGAATGAACTCATGGAAAAGCACAAGGCTCTGATCGCCCAGGTGGGACCCGGCGCCCTGGCAGGCTGTGTAGCTTCCCCCTCCTAGGGAGGGTGCTGGGAAAACACCCGGAGCCTCACCCGAGCCAAGACAGTCCCTGTCGCTGTTTAGGGGACTTCCACACCACAGGGCAGATGCCTTGATGGGAGAAGGGGACATGTCACAGCGCCGTCTCCTCTCACTCATAGGTTTTGACTCTTCCTTCGAGAAGTGTCTTCACTGTGTTTTCAGTCATTGGGAAATCCTGCAGCATCCCCATCTGGATTCTTTTCAGTTCTTTCTTTCACCATTTTCTCATGCAGAGCTCAAAAAGTGCTGGCAGACAGCCCTGTGGCCCCCTGCATGACAGCCACCCTTAGGCAGGCTCTCCCGAAGGACTGGGAGCAGAGCTGGGAGACTCCCAGGCTCCCAGCGGAGCAGCCCTTGGCACGGGGCAGGCCAGTGAGGCTGTGAAAATCCACAGCCTGGTACCCGTTGCAAGGCATTACGGACCTGGAATACGTTCCTGGAATGACTTTCAGGACAGAAGTGACCTTGACAAGAGGGTTTCTGACCTGATCTGCAAATATTGGTTTCAAAAGTCAGGAGGTGCATTCGGGCCATAGAATTAAGCTCGTTCAGTCCCATGCAGGAGCAGCTTGCTGTTTAAATGTGTGGGAAGTGCCACCCCTGCCTGGAAACAGGCATGAGCAAGCCTTCGAAATTACACTTCTCTGTGGCGTTTGCACTCTGCTCCGAGTTCCTGGCTTTGCTTCTGCTACTGAAATTTTTGTTTCCTCAGTCTGCAACAGATATCGCTCAGATTCGGGAGCTGCAGACCCAGGTGGAGGAAGTAAAGAAGGAAAAACAAAGTCTTCAAGAGAAAGTAAGTCCTTCCCTCCCGTAAGGCACAGAGCTCAGAACGGAAACCGGTCTGTGCGGGAGGGTTGTGGTGTGTCTCAGGGCACCAGTCACGTGAATGCCGTGTTCCCGTTTGAAAGCAGATCCATTCCCTACCTAGATATTACAAGGAAATTCCTCTTTTGCAAAGCGGTGAGGTTCCTCCTCTTCCCTCCCCAGCCCACTGCGCGCGCACACGAGAGCGGTGCGGCTCCCGGCCGTGCACCTTGCAGCCCGGGCGCGGGAGGGCCGAGGGCCAGGAGTGAGCTGCCTCTTAGCAAAGCCTCTGCCAGCAAACGGCCCTGCTGCTGAACAGGGCTGACCCTTGCGAGGCTCTCGGGCCTGACAGCCCCGTTTTCCCCCCATTTCTGTGCTGCCGGTGCTGCTGTCTGCGAGGCTGGGTGGGTTTGAGCTCGGGGCCAGCCCTGGAGCGGTCTCTGCCAGGCATCGCTGCTCCTCGCTCGTGCAGCTGCGGCGGCAGTCCTGGAGTGCATCTATTTAATTTTAAACACATGAGTAATCCCATTAACTTAAGTGCTTTATTGGAGCGTAGCTAAGCTGCCCAAGAATCGGGAGCAGGACTTGCCCACGCCGAGGCGGAGTGGATGGCGCTTTAGAGATAGGCCGGATAAAAGAAGACAAATTCCCATTCTGTGGGGTCAAATATAAAATATGAACCAGACTCATAGTGGGATTGATGATAAGGCAGTCTGCTTTGGAGGTCCCAGTGTGGGAGCTAAAGAAAAGGCTCAGCTGCAGGCAGGTCTCCACGCAGAGGTAAATCATGGGTTTTTACGTGTGCTGGCCTCAGAGGATTTGCTGGGAAGAGAAAAGCAAAAGAGCCCCAAACAGGTACTAGCTTGCTGGATTATTTTTCCTTCAAAAATACACGTTTGTGTCATGCACTTACTGCACAGTATAACCAGAATGAATCCTTTAGGAAGCTTCAGGCAGTATTTTTCCGTAGTGCCTGGCAGCCCAGCCCGGGTCCTGTACCTTGGTTGTGTTTTGAGGGGGTCCGGCCACCTCGGGGGGCTTTGTGTGGCCATGGGGTCCTGGGCGCACGTGGTGCTGGGGAGGGAGATGGGGACGGGAGCGCGGGGCGGGGAGGGCTGCGGGCGGTGGCCTCACGCGCTGTGTCCGGGGCAGCTGGGGACGGCGGAGGCGAGGCTGGCGCAGCTGGGGCGCTCGACGGTGGAGCGGGCGCTGGTCGGGCGGCAAGAGGCTCGCGTCTGCGACCTGCAGAACCGGCTGGAGTTCCAGGCCGTGCAGATCCGCCGCTTCGAGGTACCGCGCACCCGCGCCGGCCCGGCCCCCCCGCCCCGGGTGTCGCAGCCCTCTGGTTATCTACGCACGCTTTACCGCTGCATTTACTGAGTGCCGGCAGCGGGGCCGGTGCTGTGAACGCGTGGAGGAATGCTGCGTGTGCTCAGCGCCCAGCGCGTCCGTCACGCGCCCTGCAGCCGCTCGTCCCCGCTCCGAGCATCCTCCCAAACGCGGGGCCTCGGAGCCCCTCGGAGCGCTTCGCTGTACCCGTCCCTCAGCGGTGCGCTGAGCCCCGCGCGTGCTCTCGCTGTCACACCTTCCCCAGTGCTGCTGCCTGGATGAGCCCCGGCGAGGGGGAGGCTGGGAGGAGGAGGAGGAGGAAGGAAAACGTCCTCATGCCCCCGAAATGGCACCCTGGGGCTGCAGCATGCCGCTCCGGGACGCTGCCTGGTGGGAAAGGGGCCCCCGCGTTGCCCCCGGCCTTGGCTGCCGTCGCTTTGGGACGGTCCCGTCACCCCTCGCTGGCCCTGCCCCTGGGGACCGCAGCCGCTTGCCGGGTCCCAGCGCAGGTCTGATACGATGACGAGTGTAGATGGAGCTCCAGGGCAGCGCGGGTCAGCGGGGGAGCGCGCTGTGCTGCTCCACGGTCTCGGAGAGCCGGGGAACAAAGCTCCTGGTCGCGCTCGCCCCGTCTCCCGCTCCTCTCCAGGTGCTGGTGCTGCGCTTGCGGGACAGCATCATCAAGATGGGCGAGGAGCTGGAGAAGGCGGCCGAGTCGGAGGCGCGACAGAAGGAGAACGCCAAGTACTACCAGATGAGGATGGAGGAGATGAAGGCGGACATGAACGAGCTGGTTCAGAGGGAGCTGGAGTCCAGCCGCCGGCGCATGGAGCTGGTAAGAGGCTCACGTGTCCACGGGGTCCGGGGCCCACGGAGTCCCCTCCGTAGCAGGGCGTGGGTTTTTGGCCGTTCACACCTCAGCGATACACCCCAGGTCTTTCAGGCAGCTACGTCCGCGTTGCAGGACCTCATGATGCACCTCGCAGCCCCTGGGGCCCACCACGGGACTGGGCTTGCTCCAGATCTGTGCTGTCTTCTCCTGGTTGGGGCAGAGACTCTGGAGCATGTTTATGGCACGTGGAAACCCCAGCTGTGCGCGGTGCCATGTCCTAGGGAGAAACCAGCAGCCGTTTGGCCAGGGCGATGCTCTACCAGGGAGCCCGGCAGCGGGGGCTGTGAGGGGCGCGGGGAGGGTGCAGAATAGGAGGTGTGGAGGTGTGGAGGTGCACCGCCGGCACGGCTTGGCCATGGCCCCGGCTGCAAAGCTCCCAGAGCCTCCTGCTCTCTGTCGCATCAAAGCTGCTCTGCGGAAACCTCCCGTAAGCTGCAGATTGGCCCGAGGGTCCCAGAACAAGGAGTAATTTTCTGCTTGGTGTTTTGTGCGCTCTGCTTGGAGATGGATGTTGCCTGTGCTGTTAGCTGGCCCCAGCGCAGGGGAGAAGGGTTTTGCGGGCTGCTCCCTCGGCAGTTTGTCCTGGGCGTGTTCACGTCAGCGTGTCGGGCTCGGCTGGGACCAGCAGAGCTGGGAGAGCTCTCCGATGGCTCTTTAGAGGTGCTGTGAATCGCTTCTCCTCCCCTCTCAGCCGCAAGTCCCTTAACCAAAGCTATTACTGCGGCTCCCTTGCCGGCAGCGGGGCTGCATGGCTGGGCAGTGCCTCTGCTCCGCGGTTTGTTCCAAGAAGGAAATTGCTTTGACTGCTCAGCTCTAATAAATACTGAGAAGTGACTCAGGTTATTCCTGGCTGCCTTCTTGGCGAAGCTCAGGCTGCATTTGATGCCATCAGGCTCGGTGTGTGCTGCAGAGGCGAGCGGCCGTCCGCTGGCCCTGGTGGCCTGGTCCCCGCTCCGTCCCGCCAGCCGCCCCGGCCACGTGCCGCGGTGGGGCCGGGGCCGGGCAGCCCGTACGCAGCCGACCTGCTCGGCGTGCGCGCAGCCCAGGCAGATCCCGAGTAAGGCAAAAATAGATTCACTTTCGTTTTACAGCCTTCTACAAGCGTTTCTTTTCACGGTGGGTTTATTTTAGTAAACGGAAGGGAAGCGTTGCTTCCAAGCAGTAATTGAAAGATTACGGCCATGCCAGAAGCAGTTATTTTATTAATAATCTTTTATTTACCAATCAAGTAGATTTCACCATTTATTTTGCCCTGAGGCTGCCAGCCTTTCTAAAGGGAACGGCATCTCAGCGACAGTTATTTCCCGTTTTCTGCGCGCGCCGCTGAGTGCCACGGGCTCGGCTGCAGCGCTTGCCGCGGGAGGGACCCCCTCACCCAGGCGAGAGGTGAAACCTGCCGCGAGGGCCGGGGCGGTGCAGCCCTCGGTGCTCTCCAGAGAGCTCAGGCTTCAAAACGAGCCGCTCTGCGGGATGAGCCCGGGGAGGGTGCCCAGGTTTGGGCTGGGCGAGCCCGGGGCCGGGATTCCTGCGGCGTTCTCTGCTGGCACCGGCAGAGAAACACGACTTCAGTTGCTATGAAAACTGTATATTTATTGCAGCTTTGTTAGAAACGCAGTGTTTCGAAACACAGATGTGCTGTCTGCTAGGATATGGATGGATTCTTTTAACTGCTTTTTTGTACTGGTGCGTATATTTTTAGAAGCTTTTTGAATGTTTCATATAGAAATGTAAATCACGGGTATAGCAAGATGCTTGGTGGTCTTAGCATGCTTCTGTTCTCGCAATTGGTGTTTTCCAAGAAATCTGAAAGGGATTTTAGAGATGCCTCCCTGGAACTAGGGATGAAAGCCCATAAAAAGACAAGCTCGTAAGCAAACACTGAAGGGCACTTGGCTTTATCCAGACACCCCGATATCTGGGCTTATCTGACACCTGCTGTAGCCAGATGCGGGAGGAAGTGGTCAAGGAAACCCTGCCGTAGCGCGTTCCCAAAGACGACCCAGGCGCACCGCGGCCGTCCCCGTTCGCGCCGCGGGAGCCCGGGAGCCGTGGAGCAGACAGCGAGAGCGGCGCGCAGCGAGCCGGGGCTGCCTCGCCGAGGAGCACGACGCTCCCCGAGAGCAGAGGCGTTCCTCCAGACTGTGTGTGCTCTTAATACGCTTAAATAAAACATCGCGGGAGAGCTGTGATCTCAGAGCCCAGCCAGGCTTGTCAAGTGGCTGGCTGAGAGCATAAATAGTTAATAGAAAGCCACTTACAACTCAGCTCCTGTTAAATCTCACATCAATTATAAATACTGCATGAATTATTCACTTAACATTACTTAAGTCTAGGTCTGCACCTAACATTTCTATTTATTTATTTATTTATTTAGATAAACAGTTGTGAGGTCCCGGGCTTGCCGGGGACTGTGTGGATTTAAGGGATGCGCTGAAGGGACATGTTCGTTGTACAGATCGGGGTTCAAGGTTCAGCATTGTTTTCTGGGGTCCTAAGACTTGAAAACCATTTGTGAGGATTGATGCCTGATACGTGCAATGGTCCCGGTCCATATCTGGCAGTGGTGGAGGCACTCGAAAGCCCTTTACCACTGTGGGAGATCGATATTCCACCGTCCCAGGCACGGGACAGCCGCCTTCGTTTCTCCCTCCCTCATTTTCGACCCAGCTTTGGGCGGTTGGGAGGCAGCAGCTTCTCCATCCGCATGACATTCACGCGAAGCGGGGAAAATACAGAAAAAGGATGGGAGCCTGGAGAGCTGGCTGCCAGGCAGATGGCTGTGCCTTATGAGTTTTCTAAGAAGAATGAGTTTTGAATGCTTTCCAGGCCTGCTGCCATCGCACCGAGGGATGTATGTTTTCTGTTGGAGGTGGTAGTACTTGGTCTCGCTTCCCTCTGTCTTTGCCTCAGTCTCATGTACCAGATATCTTCCATGGAGCTGTAGCTCCTCTTTCTATAAAATCTGGATCTGAGCCTGCGACAGCAACTTGTTCCTCAGCTGCCGTGCTGACAGCCGGAGTGTGAAAGGCTAGACCCAACTGCCTGCTCTCCTTGGGCCGTAGCAAGAGCTGAATTATAGAAAGAATGGAGAGATGGATTTCCGAGTTAGAATAAATCCTCAGGAGCCTAATAGCAAGCCCTCTTCTCTTATCCCATCATGTATGCACGTGCATTCACGCTTGTCCTGATACAAGCACCGCTTGGAGCTGCTGCCTGCCTTGTGTTGCACAGGGAAGGCCAGAGCGGAGGTTAGGACCACGCGGGCTCCAGACGTGCGGGGTGAAACCTTGCTGAGATGAGCTGCCCTCGCTGCAGCCGTGCCGGTACCCACCAGCTGGGGTTTTCCCTCCGCGCGCGGCTGCGTGGGCTGGGTGCCCGGGGTGCCGGGCACGGTCCGGCTCGGGGCTGTGCTGGGGACGGGGAGATGGTTTGGCATGGGCCTCGGGAGCATGGTGGTGCGTTTTCAGGATGCCCCATCTCAGCCAGGCTGCCCGGACGGGGTTGCTTTGAGGTGCCCACAGCATCTGAAAACCCTGAGCAGGGGCACGGACGCTTCGTGGCACCCTGCGACATGTCTTATCTGACCGGGAGCTTTGGGAAAGCATTCCCCTCCTTACGGCAGGGTTTCTAGAGCAGAGGTGGGACATGCAAGCTGCCCACAGCTCGGCAAGGACTCACTCCGCCTTTTAGATACTAATTCTCCCAGAAGCTCGTGTTTCTGTGAGGGGGTACGTAGGGCCGTGCGTGCCGTTGAACTGTCGGTAGCCACCTGGATTTCACGGGAGATGAGGAAAGGGCTGCCGGAGCGGGGTGGCACCGGCATGGGGCTCGGCAGCGCTCGGGGCACTTCTCCTCCCTTGGACGCGTGGCGGTTCGGTGCCTCTCCCCGTGCCCTGGGCTGGGCTCGAGCCTCCTCGTGCGATGTGCAGGGAGAAGCAGGGGCTGTTGCTTCTGAGAGCAACCCCAGGTTTGCAGAGGTCTGCCCAGGGGAGCCGGCCAGCCTTGCTACCTTCCCAAAACCGTCGTGTCTCGGGGGGACGCTGGAGGACGGTGACGGTCTCCGCTCGGCCGGGGGTCCAACGCCTCCAGGCTGCAGCCTCCCCGGGGCAACAGCCTCCCCGGGGCAACAGCCTCCCCTGGGCGACAGCGGGACCCGGCGCCAGCAGGGCCTCCCGCCTCCGACGGCTCTCCCCGGGGTTTCCGCACGTTCAGCAGGATGCAAACAGCGGCTCTGATCTCCGTTAATGCAAAGCCGAGGTCGGGCACGGCCGTCCCACTTCACCTCGTTACGGTGGAGAGGAGACGCTGACCTTTGGAGTCAGCGTGCACCTACTTCATCCGAAAGTCAGGTTTCTTTAATGAAGCTGTGGGATTCATAGGCATAAAAAATAACTATTTTTACTGAAAATTGAAGTGCAGGTGTTAAAATATTCTCCGCATGGGAATTTTTCTAAGGCGAGAGTCACAGTGTAAATAACCTTTTTTATGGTTCTTACGATAGAAGATATCTTTCATAATTATGGTCGTGTTATCACCATGCAATCCAGCACAGTGTAGCATATTACAGCCTGATATTTATGAACTTTTTTTCATTTGAAAGCTTTAAAGGTTCCAGTGAACTTGACAAAAGAGATAGGAGCTGTTTGTGCTTCTAGCCAGGAGCGCTGCGCTCCCCCCAGCACCTTGAAGAAATCCGGATCTCTCTGCACACCTCATCTCCAGCGTTTCTCAGCTTAGGTCTTTCGGAGCTGCTCTTTTCTTTAAAAGCTCACGGCTTTGGTTAAACGTAGCTACAATTAGAGAAGCCAGTCCTCGAGGTGAGCTGGGGTGATGGGAAACCTGTTGGTGACGACTCCAGCTGTGTGCTAATTAGCGCCTGCTTCGGAGGGCGCGTGGCGTCTGTTTTGCCATTAAAGCCGTAGCTTTTTTGGGAAATCATCCCCGCTTGGGGCTGCTACCACCAATTACGGTAACGCCGGTGTTTGCCGGAGACGCTAACCTCGTCTCACTTGAGACTTCGGCTGCAGAAATTTTGTCACTTCAAACTTCCTGAAAACCTGAGAGTTAATTACTTAATTAACAGTAATAATGATTGATGAATACTGCAGGTGTACGCTGAATTATTCAAATAGAGGCAATCCAAATTGGGCTAATTGGATTATGCTCCGCTTCGGGTGGAGGCGAGCGCGCAGGGCGGTGTTGTGCCACCAGAAGCACAAACAGAAATAAGAGGCAGCGACGAGGACGTGGTGCTCCGTGGGCCCCGGCCCGGCGTCCTTCATCGTCCTGGGAATTGTTTCATTGCTGCTTTTGCTCATCTCTTTTTCACTTATTTTCAAATGCTTCCAAGGCAAAATGAGGTGAAACAGAAATTCTTAAGAAAATAGGTTTGTAAATCCGTTTCCAGAGATGGAGCGAAAGGCCGTGCTGCGCGCGGGCGATGCCGAGCGCGTTCTCCTCCCCGTCTCCTCGCGGGAGCCTCTCGTCCTGTTCCCTGGGTGCAGCGCTGACCTCCGCTTGCCGGGGCAAACGCCCGCGAGCCGCCCCCGACCAAAGCCCTCGGGCTCTGACACCGCCGTCCGCTACGGCAGCTCATCCGCGGAGACGCTCTGACGTGGGGAGAGCTAGTCTGGAAATGCATGCGAAAACGGACAGAAAATACGTTGTGTTTGGTTAGCAGGGGTCCCCGAGCGGGTCAGGACGGGTCCAGCTCCTTGGACCGAGGGACCGGGTTGCAGCAGGGCTCAGGTGAGCTGCCGGGAGCAGCGCCCGGCGCGGGAGGCTGCCGAGCCCCTGGGGCGGGCGTCCTCTGGGCCCCCCCGGCTGCGGGTGCACCTCCCCTGGTGTCACGGGCCGGCGTGCAAAGTCCTTCCCCGCATCTCCCAAAAGCTCCCGCGGGCCGGGCGCGTTTCCCGGCTCCCCCCGTGCGGCTGCCGGGGGGTCCTTGCTGGGCGGGCGGAGGGACAGGGTCAGATCACCACAAACTGCTGCAAAGCAGGAGA
The DNA here is from genome assembly GCF_036370855.1 of Dromaius novaehollandiae. Classification (NCBI taxonomy): domain Eukaryota; kingdom Metazoa; phylum Chordata; class Aves; order Casuariiformes; family Dromaiidae; genus Dromaius; species Dromaius novaehollandiae. The sequence goes on along the minus strand of NC_088114.1, from coordinate 1,605,585 downwards.
GAAATTCTTGGCATTTCCAATGAGAAGCAACAGTAGGTGCGAAGCACAGAGCGAATAGCCCTGCCGTGTCCTCCGGTTCGCGGGAGCCGCTGTAGGCTGCTTGGGGGAGCATTCGGGCTTTTCCATGTCTGACATGCGCTGCTTTGCAGTATCCGTGCTTCTCCCCTGGAGAAGGACGGAGCGCGTTTTCCAGGGCCGATGTGCCAAACCCACGCGGAAATCCTTGGGAGCTGCGGTCCTGTGTCTCGGCCGCTCCCAGGCCCGTAGTCTGGATCTGGAAGCTGGGGGCCGTTAACGAGCAGCAGCGTGGGCACGGCCGCGTCCGAGCGGGTGTCCATGCCCGGGCCGCCGGGCCTGCCGCCCCGCAGCCTCCGAGGAAGAGGATGGTCCTCCGGAGCGGGGTGGCCCGGCAGTGCCATGGCACCGTGCCCCTACCGTGCCGGGCGATCGCCGAGCACGGGAACGGGCACCAGCCCCACGGTGCAAACCCTGCGCGGAGCCACCCTCGCTCGCAGCCGCCTGCGCAGGCAGAGCCTGGCTTTTCCCGATATATGTATTCCCCTCTCTGTTTTTTTCCCTCTTCTCTTCAGAGGAAAGGAAACGCCGGCAGTGCTCTGCAGCTCATCCTCGGTGAGGATGTTAACATTCAGACCCGTTGCTGTGCTAAAAGAGGAAAATGCTTCTTGCATTTACATTTAGATTGAAACAACAAGTGTCAGAGGTGCCTAATAGCTCGCTGGGACGGCAGCGGCCTGGTGCTGGGGCGTTTATTGTCAGCTTATATTATGAGGATGATTTTTTGCATTTGAAATTTAATTATGTTGATATGATTATTCCTTCCCTTGAGAAAACTATGTAGTACAGATACGTTATGTTTGCATTTAAGGAGAAGGAGCAAAACAGGTCCTTTGCTTTCAGCCGGTATTAACCTGATTCAAGGCTGCGGGAGGAGGATCCCTGTGATGGGAGCGTGCCGGGAAGCGCCCCGGAGCGCGGGCACAGCCTCGCACTGGCCGCTCGCGGTGACACGCAGGGCACCGGGCCGTGCGCTCGGGTTAACGGTGCTAGAGCAGAGGGAAAAATTAAATGCAGCCAGTGAACTGTGTTTAATTGTGCCATATCCTGGAGCTGAGGAATTCGTTCGGTAGAGACGGTTGTCGGCACGTGGGAAGGTCTGGGCTGTTCCTCCAGCGCCGGGCGCTCTGCTGTGCCGGCACCGCGTCCCCGGCAGCCGCGCCGCTCCCTCGGCCAGTGCTGGGAAATCGCCGTGGGGAAACCGCTGCTTCTCGCGCTTGGGCTTTTGCCCTAACAGGGAGGGAAAAGGGCCTGGGAAGCAGTGGGCTGCAGAAGGATCTCGGCAGTTTGCGGCTGTACCCGTATCGGCGCGTCCCGGCCCGCTCCCCGGCGCTGCCGTGATCCGCCCGCTCTCACCTCCTCACCGCAGGGACGGCGGTTTTACAGCTGGCAGCTCCCATCGAGTCAGATGTGCAGCTTGCGCGCTCTCCTCTCCTTTCCCTTCCCTTCCCTTCCCCTCCCCTCCCTGCCCGGCCGCGGCTTGGAGAGCTGAGTGAGGAAATCCTTTCTAGCTGGGCTGCAAAAAGACTTAAAATCTCATTAAAACGGTGGTGGTCAGCGGGCACGGGGGGGAGCGGGGCGGCGAGGGGCGGCGTGCCCCAAGGCAGCCGGGGCGGGCGCCTGGCCGGGTTCGCAGCCGGCCCTTGGGCTGCCGGTGCCCGCGGGAGCTGCCCGCGTCCCGGCGAGAGCCTGGTGCCCAGGCGGGGGTGGGCGTCGGGAGCGGGGGGAGCCTCCCCGCACCGCCCGGGGCCTCGCATAGGGTGAAATTTGGAGCAGTGGGTTTTGCAAGCGATTCCCCTGCACGGGGAAGCTGTGGCAGGGGGAGGCCCCGGGGGGGGGGGGGGGGGGAGCGCGGGAGGCCGTGGCCCGGCGCCGGGGGGGCCGCGGGAGGCCGAGCGGCCGCGCCGTGCTGACGGCTGCCCCGCGCACGCAGGAGACGCGGGCGGACGAGCTGGCAGCGGTGCGGCAGGCGCTGCAGGCCGACCTGGAGACGGCCATCCGGCGCATCGCGGACCTGCAGGCGGCCCTGGAGGAGGTGCGGAGCGGCGACGAGAGCGACGGCGACAGGTAGGCGCCCGCGGGGGCTCAGGCGGTCGGGCCGTGGTCCCAGGAACGGCCGCGTCGCTGACCGAGCAACTCGTGCGTTGATGAAAGCTGCCGTGAGGAAGCATCACCTGGGAGTCGCGCTGCCTGGCTCACCCTAAAACGGGCAAGGCGGCAATAGCGACCGGCCCTTTCCTCCCGGGGATGCCGTCTGCTTCCCACCCATTTTTTCACTGCATCCAATTTTCACCGTCTTCACCCAAAGCCGCGGGCGGTGCAGTCGGCCCCTTCGCTCTCGCGGCCCCTGCCCGGCTCGAGGTGCTGCCCCGCTCCGCGGTGAGCTGCGCCCAGCACACGCAGATCCCCGCGGCCCTGGGGAAGAGGCCAGGGAAACGGGCAAAAGTCTTTACAATAAATCTCTGTTTTCCGTGGATTCTTCTGCCTCTGAGTTTTCAGCTCTTGTTTCCTCAAACCTCCAATTTCATCCCCTGTCACGCTGCTAAAAGAGCATCATGACAAATGGAGGCAAAACATATAGATACATAAATAATGGAGAGAAGTGTTTGTCACTGCTGTGAAAAGAGATTTTTCTTTATGTTGTGATTAAACCGGGGCAGGATTAGGTAGAAAATGTGAGCTCAGAAATTCACTCTTTCATAAAAAGAAAAAATTGGATTTCAAATACAATTGCACGTTGCTGCGAGGTGCCCGCTCTGCACCGCCGCTCGCCTGGCCGGTCCCGGCGTGGAGCCGGCCGGCACTGCCGCTTCCCAACCGACGCAGATGCCCGAGGCGCTGCAGAAATGCCGGTTCCTGCCCGGCGCGGGCTGAAGGCGGACGCGGGTCCAAGGCCGGCGCGGTAGTGAGGGCAGCGCGCCGTGGGCACGCGTGACGCTCGGCTCCTCTCCCTTCCCCGCAGCGTGCAGACGGCCCGGGAGTCGCCCTGCTCGAGGAGCGAGATGTAAGTGAGCCCCGAGGAGCGCTGGCCGGCCCGGGCAGGGGGGCGGCGCGGGACCCCCTCCCCGCCAGCCTCCGTCCCGGCGCTGACGGGCCGTGTCCTGCCGCAGGGACGCCCGCTCCAGCCTGGGCTCGGCGCTGAGCCTGGAGCCGGACGAGAGCATCCGCTCCTGGCTGGGCTCGGCGGCGGGCTGGTCCTCCCCGGCGGGGAGCAGCGTGGCCGGCAGCTTCTCGGCGCGGTCCGGCGGCAGCCGCAGCACCCGCAGCCTCAGGTAAGAGCTTTCCCGGCAGACGCGACGCGGCGGTGATGGGCTGTGCGGGATGGCACCGGCATCCTGGCAGCTTTCCTCCTGGGGAAGCCGTGGGCACCTTGCAGATGCACCGCGGGAAGGAAAACAGCTTTCTGCAAGGGTTAGGGTTGCAGCAGCCACTGGAGAGTTATTATTTAAGCCCCTCTGTATTTCCTGATTTTATGCAATATTAAAAAAAAAACCCACCCGCCGTGCAGGAGTGCTGCAGGCACCCGGCTTTGCACCGCGCGGGCCCGGAGCTGCGGCAGGGCCGGCCACAGGCAGCATCGCCGGGGCGGTAGCGGCAGCCCGCCAAGAGCCGTCGCCCCAGGATGGCCGGCTCGCGCAGCCTCGGGGCCCGGCCGTTGCACGGGTTCCCTTCCCCATAGACATTGCAGTCACACGCGTTTAGTGGCGCCTATTGATTTAACTGTTATTTTTCTCTCAAGCTAATGTATCTTTGAGAATATTGAGGAAAAAAGCTCTATTTACAGGCGCCGCTAGCGGAATAACCCAAACCGTTTAAAACAGGGTTGCTTTATTAGTTCATTAATACTTGCTCTGCAATGAAAAATACATGCAGTCTGCTATTTTGCACGGCGTGTCTGCATTCAGAGCACTCCAACTGAAGCAAAATTTTAGTTGGCGCAGGGTCTTGCACCCCTCCGCTAACGACATTTGCAACGCTGTGTGTTTTGCAAATGCTCGGAGGGAGCAGGGGAGCTGCTGAAGACGGGCTGGGCGCTTTTCGGCATGTGCGCAGAGGAGCTCGGCGGGAGGCCGCGGCGTTTAAGGTCAAAGCATGGGATCAAGGAAGGTAGTCGCTGCCACGCCGGGATCAGTGGGACGCTGGATGAAAGTTGCTACATCAAAAACATGCTTCAAGCAGTAAAGCATCCCTTGATGTATTCTCTAGGGATAATTTAAAGAGACAATGCGGTCCGTTTGAGGATTTGCATGCCATATGCTCACTTTTTCCCTGCTGAAGATGCATTTATACACTTCGGTACCAAATATGTTAATTTTTGATGGTGATGCTAATGGGGTGCAAGCAAGCTGGAGAGCGGCCCGAGCCCACTGGGGGCAGCTGGTGGAAGTGGCCCGTGAGAGCGTGGGCTGCGTGGAGGGAAGGATCCTTCCCTCTTTTGCAAACAGAGGTCTGCAAAGCGGCAGGCTTATTTAAAAAAACAAACAAACAAAAAGTATTTTTGCCTCATACAAAACCTGTGGAATTTCCTGCCCCAGGATTTTATGGAAGCCAGAAGTGTGCAGGATTGGAAGAAGCCTCCCTTGGGGGAGGCTGGCCCAGGTGATCTAGCTCTGATCATGACTGAATGGTGGTTAATCAGAAGTTATGGCTTATATCATATTACTGAGCTGAAATGCACTGGGTTTATAATAGAAGGGCAGCTACGTAGGCTTGGGGATTAAGAAAAAGAGCTTCCTGCACCGGCCGTGGCCGTTCTGGTAGGACGTTTGTACCCAGACCCGGCAATAATGCGACAATCTGGCCCTGACGTGAGGTTCGTGAAGAGGCAGATTGCAAATCCCGGTGTTGTAGCTGCGTTGGGCTTCAGCTAATCTGAGATGGAAATATTAGGGAGGAGGCTGTGTGAAATGCAAACAAGCAGCAGACGAGCCTGGAAGGTAGTAAAGGTGAGACCAGCGAGCGCTCCCCTGTTAGCATTGCTCTGTCTTGCACAGGCTCCCGGTAACGGCAAATGAATCTTCCTAGCTTTCACTTCTCAGCCCTACATATGGGAGATTTCCTGGACAAAGAGCTGTCAAAAGCTAGAGAAAAGATTATCAGGCTATTACCTGCGGTGTGGGGCACAGGAACAAGAGATTTGATTAATGTGCTCTTTAATTCTCTGCTATTTAAATGCTTGTACAAAATGTTGGGCAGCAAGGCTAAGTCTCAGTAAATACGATACATGGCAGAGCTGGAATAAGCAATCAATTTTTTTGTTAGGAAGCAAATTCAGAGCTTTATTCTGCCTCGTGCCGGGGAGTCACCGTTGCATTGCAGCAGAGCGGCTGGTGCTGGGGGCACGCGCAGGGCTCGTCCCCTTTGTCACAGTGCCTGAACCCGGGCCCCGGGGCTGCTGGGGCTCCGCCGTGCTCATTCCCAAACATTGCTGCGTTGGAAGCAAATCATTCATACGGAGACCTGGGAGCGCCTCTGCAGATGTTGGCTTGACAGGAAAATAAGCTTCTGGCAGGAATTAGGCCAATTTCTTTTCTCTCCCTGAAATGGAGTTGTCTTGGCTTTATTTATGAGCTCGGAGGAAAAGCATCCGAGCCGCACTTTTATCTCTGGTCATGTGCTGCAATGCATGTGTGGATTTTATTGTATAAATTATTTCAACTAGCATAATTGTAATCATGTTAATTGCTGTGTAATCTTCACTAATTATTGTTGTATGTCATTTGCTTTGGTGTGAATGGCGTATTACAGAGTTCTGTTTGGCTTACAGATGCCGCCGGAGCGCCGCGCTGGCGCCTATTTCTGTCTCCAACTTGGGAGAAGGGTCTCCCGCGGAGTTCAGGGAGCCGGGAGCAGGCGGGATGCCGACGGCGGTGCCGGGGTGCGATGCTCCCGTGCGGTCCCGGGGTGCCCTGCTCCCGCACCTCCTCCGGCCCCGTGGTCACGCTGCCCAGCTGCAGCGTGGTGCCCGGCTGCAATTAGGAAGCGCCTTCGGCTCCATCCCCAGCGTTTTCGGGGCTGCAGCATTAACCTTTTTTCACTAACCCCTGCAAATGCCCTCTCCAGCTCCCGCTGTGGCACAGGGGGAAGCTCTGTGCTGTGAGGAAGGAAGAAATGGCTTTAGGGCTGCAGCTGCCCAGTTTGCCCTGCAGCCCCGAAGCCGTCCCCATCCTCCTGACACCCAGGAGTCCGGGCCCTGCTCCAGGGGTGCTGGGGCTCCGACCACGGCTGCCGGCGCTCAGCGGCTCCGGCCCCGCGGCCTCAGCGGAGCTCGGGAAGCCGTCCGCCTCCCCGCCGCGCCAGTGCATCAGCACGGAGCAGAGCCGCAGCGTTCATCTCAGCCGCATCGTTTCAGCCTCTCGAGAAGCCCCTGGAACTCGGGAAAGTGGGGCAGGACAAATTTTTTAAGTAATTTTTTTTTTTCTCTAAAGCTGGAAACAAATGGTTTAGGTGAGGATGTTGCTCGATGGTTTTGCTTTTGGTTCACGGTGGGAAATTTCACAACTGCCTTTCACTTGGAATTCGCAAGCTCAGCTTTTGAGACAGAAATGAAAATGCATTTGATTCAAGGCAAAAAAAAAACCCACAATGTTTCAAAATTTCATTCCACAAATTTAATTCTGGAGTCATTTGCACTAACAAGAACGGCTGCGTGGCTTCGGCAGGCTCCGGGCTGAGCGGAGCGCGTACCAATCGTGCCGCCGGGGGCAATCCCAGCCGCTGCCGCAGCGTGCGGCCGTGCTGTGCCGCGCTGGCACCGCTGCCGAGCGCAGCCGGGACCGGCACCCGGCACGAGCTTCCCGGCCCCCCCTCACTCCCAGGAGCTGCAGCTTCCAGCCCGCAGACAGTCACGGACATGAGACAACAGCAAACGCAGCGGTCTTGCAGCTGTGACAGCTCTTGCATGTGGCCGGTGTCCGGCTCAGCGCATTTCTACGTGTCCATCATGCCGGACGGGGCAATGAGCAGCGGCTGCTGCAGCTTCCCTCGTCCTGGCCGCGGGTGCTTCTTACCTCTGCAGCTCACTTTCATCTCAGCCTTAAAAACGGAAGGAAAATATGAGTCTGGCTATTTAATTTATGAAAGCCGGTCGTGCAGCAGTCAGCTTGCAATATTATTTGGAAAAATGGAGAGTGAGTGGAGTAATTCCCATGCAAATTGTCCTGGAAAGGTTACACCAGCTACTCAGATACCAGTTAGGATCCCGAGAAGCAGCGTTAGTGAAACGTGTCAGACCGTCAACGAGCCGCGAGACTGGCGCAGCGTTAGGTCCGTCCAGGAGGAGATGGCGTCCGGCAGGTCACACCTGAGGTTAATCTGTTCTGCACCAAACAGCAGTACAGTTTGGGCCCGTTCGGGCTGAAACGGCGACAGACTTGCAACGTGCAGCTTTGGTATCCCTCGTTTGGTGACTTTTCCATTAAAGCAAATAGCAGCCCCCCCCTCGATCCCCTCCCCATGTGCTTTCAGATGGAGCAGGGCAGGGCAAAACCACCGCCGTGCTCGCCAATTCGGGGCTCCTTTTCCATGGGTGCCGCCGGGCTCCGGGCACGGAGAGCAGCCTCTGTCGAGGCGGATTGCCCGGAGACGGCCCCGCGCCTCCTTCCTGGGAAGCAGCAGCCTCTCGACAGTGACCGGCTATCGCTGACCTCTCTGGCTATCGTTGCCCCCTGCGCCGACCCTGCAGGTTGCCTGAGCCCCCGGCGCGAGCGGCTCGTGCCCCGGGCCGTGCTGTTGTGCTCAGCCCACGGCCGTACATTTACTCTGCTTGCGCAGGTCGTGATTATTTTTCCCTCCCAGAGGGAGCATTGGTGAAACACAGGCTGCGATAATGCCGAGATGCATTTAGGGCGCTTTGTGAGTGGGTTTCATAAAACCTCAGAGCAAACCTTTAGTTTTGGCAGAAATAAAATAAGTCTTAGGTATTGCTATAATCTATCAAGAGAAACGGACAGTTTGAGGTATGTGTTGGTTTGGCAGAGCTAAAGCAGATCGTGCCGCACACTGTATGCCATGGATTTAACCCAGTTAGCTTACTCGGAGTCTTTAAGATAAAAATTTTGAGCATTGCTGAACTTATTAATGTGGCAGCTAGAGTTTATTCTGAGCTTACCATGCAAACACAGGCTTTTCAGCGCTCAGACTTGTCCTTCCTGAATGACACTGCGGTTGCTGGAAATCATGCAGTTTAAGCTAACGTGGATCTCTCTTGTTTAGGATGGACAAAGATGTCAAAGAAGCAGAAATGAGCCGTCCAGCGTCATCCCTCGGTGCCGGAAGGTCCGTTGATGCTGCGGATGCTGGAAAGGTTGCAAGTCCTTTGCTTGGTGCTAGAAGACGGGAATATGGAAAAGCTGCAGCAGACAGAGAGGAGCTGGAGAGTCAGCAGAGACCGGCAGAGAGCCGAGGAGTGACCTCTCCCGCTCCGGCGAGGAGATGGACCTCTCCCGCCCCGGAGGGGAGGTTTCCCAGCCCGCTGTCTCCAACTGTGACAAGAAGGAAACTGTCTTCTGCAGCAGAAGACAAGCTCCCCAGCTCTTCATTCGCACTGTCGGAGTACGTAGAGGAGCTGAGGAGGAAAAGGGCAACGGAAAAAGAGCAGGGAGCGCTGGGCTTGGATGACGCCTCTCCCCTACCGATTTACCAAACGACTGGTGCTTCAACCCTCAGACGCTGCAGGACTCTCAGGGAGGCTGATGATTTCCCTGTGAAGCTTGAAGCGAATGAGCCAAGAGAAAGCGGAGGAGCGCCGGGAAGCCCTGGCCTCCTACGGTCCTCCAGCCTCAGATGTGCGGCCTCGGAGAAGACGGAGCCGGCACGCTCTCCGGTGCTAAAACGCGTATCGAAGTTTGGCTCCTATGACTCACTGCTGCAAAATATTGATAATTCCTTCCCCCAGCTGAGCTCACCTGCTGCGGGAGCAGATGCGCTCAGTGCTTCGCGACTCAGATCGTGGAGAAGCTGCCTCGAGCCGTCGTTAGAGGAAGGAGATGACGTCGACGTGGGGAAGGATCCTCTGGTGTTTCAGAGCAAGCGGCTCGGCCCCGGCCTGGGCGAAGGGCAGGAGAGCGACCCGTTCAGCTGGAAGATACCAACCCTCAACTACGAGCGGAGAACGAACGTCGACTTCGATGACTTCCTCCCGGCCATGCGGAAATCGTGCTCGACGAGCAGCCTGGCCAAGCCCGGCAAGGACAGGAAGGACGGCCAGAGGCCGCTGACGGTTCGCTTTGAGGATCAGGCCACAGCAGACGGTTCGGCCTCCTCCGAGATAAAGCCGACGTCGAAGCCAAGCTCGGCGGCCAGGGAGGGCTCCGGGAACCTCTCCGACTCCTCCTCGTCCTCCGGCTCGGCTCGCTCCTTCCGGAGCGCCGACAGCATCAAGCGCCGGCCCCGGCGGCCCGACGGGGAAGGGTGCAGCAGCGTCGCCGAGAGCCCCAGGGAGCCCAGGTGGTCGGAGGCCGAAGGCAAGGAAGACGATGTAAATAGTATTATGAAGAAATACCTGGGAAAAGACTAAGGTAAACGTGCTGTACCCCCCCCCATGCCGAGCCCTCCAGGGTCGCTGATCCCGTAGCAGCAGATCTGCCACGGAGGTGCCGTGTGTGCCCGGCCTTTCCCGGCGTTTGTCGGATACGGCCGTGTCCCGGCTAACGGGTGCATCCGCCAGCGCCCGTCCGAGAGGGCATCCTCGCCCCTGGGCTCGTTCGGCTGCTTTGAGATTTGCTTGGCCGGACGCCCAAGGTCACCCCTCCGGAGCGGCCGGTGCTCTCTGGAGTCCCGCGTGCTTCCTGCAGTTAGCAATTGCCTCTGACAACCGCCTGGATCCAATTTTCATATTACAACTGACACTTTGAGAATTAGGATTTATTACTGCAATCCAGGTTGGAAAGCAAAGTCCCTAATGAATGCACCACAACTGTAATTAAGTGTTTAAAATAGATTAGAAAAACATTTTGTAAAACCATTGCCTTTAGACTAACTTGCTGGATGTCAAGCTGTGACCAAATTAACTAAGCCAACACAAGAAAGGAGCATGTGTTAATAAAACATTTCTTTCTGGGAAGCAAAATCTGCATAATGAAATGTCCCACTTTCCCCCAGACTTTATTTTGCTAAGCGGTAGTAACCGGCCTCTGAGCTATGCAAGCGAGGGACTGCAGCCGTGCAAAATGCGTTACCCTTCTTTTGGAAGAGCATCTAATAGGGGCCGGGCAAGTTAAACAGGTTGGAAGTGACTCCCCAAAAGTCATGAGATGGTTTTGCACATGATGAGACTCGTGTGTGTTTAGACATTGTTTGGTTTCATGTTCTTCTCCTCTGCTTCACACGACTGCAGATGTGCCCGGGCTCAGCTGCCGGGCTGAGGACTTGCTTTTCTCTTGCAGTCACTTGACTCCAAGAGCTGCTGTTTTAAGTAAAAAAACCAGCGGTTTTCATAAAAGCCAAGCTGGTGTCTTGGGCTCTGCCGGCCAGGGGAAGGACACACTGTAGAGAGCCGGAGGAATACCAAAACTTGTTTCTTTAACCCCAGAATGCCGCGGGAACACGAGGCGCACGCTTTACTGAGCTGGAGCTTGAGAAGCATGTTGAAGATTCTCTCTCTTTTTCTTCTATTTTTTAGTATCCGGAAGCTGAGAGCCTACCTGAAGCTGTTATAATTTCGCAGCTGTTTGAAGACAGAGGCGTCTGTGGTTTTGACTGGCTCCGTGCGCCCGGAGACATCGTCCTTTTCCCAGACGCGTCACGCTGGCAGGGCAGCCGGCGGTGCGGTGTGTGCTGCCGCGGGAGGGAGGCTGCACGCTGATGTCTGCTTGGTTTTTACAAAATAAAATCTTTGCTTCTTTGACATAAGCCTCCTCTTGTCTTTCCATTCCCGCAGTGCGAGCAGGTATGTGGAAGCAGCGCGGGGTCGTTGCTGCCGAGCGCGGCTCGCCGCTGCGGGATGTCTCAGGGGCACTTTGCTGCAAAACACACACACAGTCCTGGAGACTTCACATTCAGAAGCGTCTGCTCTCCTGTCTCTGCCCGTGAAACCCTCTTCTTCCAGTCGCAATCCTCTTCTGCAGGAGAGACTGAAATGTAGCCATTTGCCTTTGCTCGTTTGCCTTACCTGCTGCCTTTAGCCATTTCTGGCAAAATTATATGAGTACATGAAAATCTCCCCTTTTTTATCAGTCCTTTGTAAGTATTTTGCCTGAGTAGAAAATTTGCAGCATGTTACACAATCTCATTTGGCCCCTCAAGGCAGACTCACTGTGTCGGCGGCTTGAAATGGCAAATGGGGCAGTTTTCAGCATTTTGTTTCGCTTTTTGGATTTTTCACATTCATTCCTGATTTAAAGCAAACCATTGCAGCAAGAAGCATTTTCCTTGTCACAGACGAATGCAAAACCTTCGTAGCTGGGTTCACATCAGCAGTTTACTCAGGCTTTTGTACACTGCAAGCAGTTTCTCCGTGCCGGCGAGCGCGGCAGCGGCATCGGGCACGTTGCTGCGGGGAGCAGGGCTGCAGCTTTGGAGAGCGGCAAGCGGTCGCGGCGGTCCCTGCGGCCGGCTTCGCTGCAGGGGTTCTCCGTGGGCACGCTGCATTCGCAGAGCGCTGCGCAGCCCTGTTAAGAAACCACAGTTTGGGGTTTTTTAAGTCTTTTTTCCCCTCGAAGCAGACAGACCGGCTCGCTGCGGCGCGCTGTGGATTCATTGCAGTGCCAGCAGCTTCGCACATGAAGCCAAAGGCATCTTTTCCCCAGCTCAAAGGGGTGAATGGTTTATACAAGGTTCTTTACTCCCTTCTCGGCTTTCAGACGAGAGAAGAAGAATCGCAGGCCGTGCAGGTCGGCAGGCAGCTCTAAGCACGCTGCCCTCCAAGTGAGCAGGAATGGCCCTACGTTTCTTTTATTAATGTATTTGAAGAAAAACTAGAGGGGACGAGCCCAGGGCAGCACCGGCCAGGCGTGTCGGGAGCTGGCGCTGCCTCGCGCCCCTTCTCCAGGGGTTCAGCTAAACCTGGCGTTGTTTTTCCCGATGTGCCCTGCAAAGGGCTGGGACCCAAACACACAGGGATGCTCGGGCTCACACGGGCCGAGGCGCCCCGCGCCACGGGGCCAGGGCACCAGCGCGGGGCTCCTGCAAAACCCCAACCGAGCCTAACCCGGCCTTGGGGCAGAGACCGTCCCACATGGCCCAGGGCTCTGCTGGTCCGAGGTGGCACTGGCAGCAGGGCAGGGAAGGGCAGCGGCCGCCCTGCACCTGGAGGCTGCTCCCAGTTCAGCTGCTCCAGGGCCTGTTCCTGAGGATCCTTACTCCATACAGAATAAACTTTCTGGAAGCTGTTTTTAAGATAATTGTATAGAGCTATTAAGGGAGATTTAAAAAAATTGGCTACTCCGCCTTGCTACAGAGGCTGGACCCAGCGATGGCAGGTTTCCCGTGCCAGGAGCTGGAGCAGTGCCGTGGGGCCCAGGGGCAGGAGCGGCAGCGCTGGGTGCGGTTGGGCCGACCAAGCTCCGGCACAGCGGCGCGGGGAGGAGCGGTGCAATTACCCGGACACTGGTGCTTCGCCATAGCACTAATGAGCTCTTGAGTGAGCTGTAAAAAGGTGCAATTACATCCAGCACTGATGGTATGTTGAGTCTGATCCTGCATAATTACCTGAAAGTAAAATTTTTTTAAATGGAAAATTGAATTTAGTGCTGTAGATCTCTCAGCATGCCCAGAAACCAGGCTCGTCTGCGGGCGAACGGAGCGGTGACGCACCAGCCGCCCTAAGGAATAGCACCCGCTGCGGCCAGCTAAGCCGTGGCCGAGGCTCTGTGTTGCACTGAGGCCATGCAAGACGTGCAGGTAGGAGGCTGCGCGGGGCTGCGGGGCTGCAGCACCCAGCGGAGCAGAGCCTGGGGAGGGGGTCATTGCATGCAGCCCCCCCAGGGTGGAAACAGGGCGCCTTGAGCTGCTCTCGGGAATGAGCCGGTGCAGAATCCGTCCCGCTGGGCATGGTCCCGGGCGCGGGGCTGGTCTCGATGCACGTGTGCAGCATCCCCGCAGCCTCCTGCACCGCCAGCCGATATGACCCGGCTTAGCCTGAACGCGTCGGTGCCGAGTCTGGTGGCAAGAGGCGGCCGTGCCCTTTGCAGAGCAGGAGCAGCACGACGTAGAGGCGTTATCCTGTGAGGCCAGGATACCCCGCGGTCGCCGCGTTGGGTTTTTGAAGTCTGACCTGCAAACACTGGCGGGATGAGGTGTCAGTTCACAGTTCACTTTTAATCTGAATTTACTACATGCGAGTAACTGAATAATCTCAAAACACTGCATAAATTGCTTATTATTTGGTGGCTGTAGCAAAGATGATTCCTTTGACACCAAGCTTTTTATGTGACATTAATACAGTGTGCTGCTGCGGTGGGTTTGCTCGCCGTTAAGCTGTTAATATTTAAACTTGCAAAAGACAGGCAGATTTGTGCATAATATACTGAGCTTTTTTTCCTTTTGCTTTGCAGGACACAGAGGAAATTGCTCTGTCACTTGAAATGGCTTCGCACGTCCTTTAAGGACGAACGCTGTTTGCACTGGAGCGCCTCGGGCTGAGGCTGGAGGATCGTTTGCCCTTGAAACACGCGGTGCACAGGCTTGTGAGCACCGGCCGGCCGTCAGCTCCGGCGAACCATAAATCCCAGGCTTGCAGGCGCGGCGTGGGGCGCTGCCCTGGTACCCGCACGCGCCGGGTAACTGATGGCCGGAGCAGCCAGGTTTCGGGCAGCGGCAGTTTATAGCAGGAGCGGGAGGATGAGCGTTATTCCCTCTGCTCCTGTATTTTAGCTACGTTTGTCAGCTTTCTCCACGAGAGCTTTTCACAGTTTGTGGCTACCTGGGGTGGCACTGAGGGTTTTCTCGCTGCCTGTAGTTAAAGGCAGTCAGATGGGCTTGGGGCTCCCGTGTGTGCCCTCAAGGATGCATCCCTTCGCTTTGGGGACTCCCCATGCTTCACCACGGGGAGATGTTCCCTCTCTGAGCGAGGCAGAAACGTCCCCACGTCACGCTGCAAAGTGCCACACGACGGCCTGCCAGGTTTCTAATTAACGTAATTAAAGCACGCGCCTTTTCTCCAGTGGCTGTGCCGCTGAGAGCCGTCCTCAGGGACACGAGCACTGTGGTTTGCACAATGTTCCTGATGCAGAAGTGAGACCGTCCAACCCATCCTGCCTGCGACCGCAGCCATTAAAGGCTCTCGGATCCGGTTGCCACGCAGCCTTTTGCTGCCGGAGCCCCTTGCTGCAGCCCTGCGTAGGTGCTGGCTCGCGTCTGCAACTGATTGACAATCCAGCTCTGCGGCCAGCAAACGAGGCAGCTCTGCTGATGGGCGACGCATCGCTGCCGCTGCCGGGCGCGTGTGGCGGGGGGCTGGTGCCAGCAGCGGGACCAGGGCTGTCAGCGCCAGCACGGCTCGCACAGCTTGCACGGCTTGCACGGTTTGCACGGCTTGCACGGCTTGCACGGCTTGCATGGCTTGTAACACTCCCAAATTCATTAGCTGGGTATGAAGCCTCTTTCCAAATAACTAAGCTGTTTTTCCCTGCCTGCCACCTGCCTCTGAAAACACCCTGCTTTGTGTTCGCAGTTCTGTTAAGCAGAGCTGCAAATCAAGGCGACGCATGTCCTTGCCGCCGGGACCGCAGCCGCGTGCCGGGGCCGGGGCGCTTGCCGCCCATGCCGGGGGGTCCCGGGGCTCCCGGGGCTCGGAGAGGTGCCGGGAGGAGGTGGAGCAGCCTCCCGCTCGCCGCAGCTCCCCGGCGTTAGCACGATTCGGGGCCATCCTTCGACCAGGGCTCGGCCGCCTCCGGCCGCCGGAGCCCCCGCTGCCCCGACGCCGGGGTGAGGGCGCCCCGCCGGGGGAGGCGATGGGCTCAGCTGCCGGGAAGGGGCAGGATGCTGCTTTCCGCGCGGCTCCCTGTTGCTCGTGTTCCTGCGCAGCCCAGGCTGAGCTGCTGGCAGCTTTAGGGCCATCTGTCAGGCTTGGGGTTTTTATCGTCCTGCCAGGGTTGAGGCTGAATTTTATCCTTGTTGCAGCCCGGTTGTATTTTTGGCCTGGGCGCGAGCCAGCGTGGCTCCCGCGAGGTGCTGCCCACCGCGGTGCAGCCCAGGGCGCCCCCGGACCCTCACCGTGCCCTCGGGGCTGCGGCGAGCAGGCAGCTCCCCGCCGGGAGGATGAGGAAGGGGAGGAAGCCCGCAGGTCTCCGTGCTGCAGGAGGGGCTCAGTGGGCTCCGTCTCTATATCCTCATTCACCCCGATCCCTTGCTAAAGCCCGGCGAGCTCGGCCAGGGCCGGGCTCCGCCTTGCGCAGTTGGTCGGGCCCTGCTGAACATGAGCTGCCTCGTGACACGGCAAAGCAACGATCAGTGTGACACGATGGACGCGGCTCCTACAGAAAAGCGGGTTTTTCCTCCACTCGTCACAGTCAAGCTGCTCATCCGACTTGAAAGAGAGGAATTTCTTTGAATTAAAGTCCTGAAAGAACAGCTAGAGCTTAATTACAGGAAAAGGTCCTTGTGCTTCTGCAGCACATTGCGGCCCAGCTGGTGAGAAAAGTTCCCACAATAGGAACCTTTCCAGAGTGACATACTGGCGTTACGGGACCCTGGAAAAGACAGAGATTTCTAAAGGGGGAAAAAAAAAAAGGCAGAAGAAAATAACTAGTCTGAAGCTCATTTGCATTCCTGGTGCAAAGCTTTGGCATTGGCAATACAGACTCAATCCGCCCAGACATCGCTTGTATGAACAGCCACAAAATCCAAAACTGGGACAAATCCTTGATGCTGCAAATGCGCTTCGGGAGGAATATTAATGTCGCCGTCCCCGGGTGCTGCTTTGGATCCCAGGGCACCACGGCAGTGCCCGGACAGCGGAGACACGGATGCCGGGTCCACTCGAAGTGCCGGGACAACCTGCCCATCGCGGGCCGAGCAGGCCGGCGTCCAAGGAGGCAGCGCTCGGTGCTGCAAATGGGAACATGTGCTCCACGGAAAGAGCCAAGAAAGCAACATTTGGAGGTTAAGAAATGGCAGAAAACAGACAGATTTTTCATGCGAGATCTAGTGAAATGGTGGCTGAGAGCTTCGCGGTGCACAAGCTGTGCAGCCTCGATAATTAATTAATATTTGCAGAGGGCTTTGGGATCCTCGGAGGAAAGGTGTCGAGCGTTATTGCCGCGATAGACGGGCTGCGACGAAGCAGAGGAGGTGATGTGCAGCGGAGGAGCAGCCCGGCTCGGCCCCGTGGCATCGCCGCGCTGCAGGGCAGCGGGAAGCAACGGTGGCAAAGCCACGAGCGCGTCCCGGCAAGGACGCGTTAAGGACCCTTCGCTTCCGAGGGGGCTGCGAGCAAAATATTTTTTTTGAATTAATGTTGCCCGTTGCAGTTTCGAGCCCAAACACCTCGCAAGTGCAATTATTTATTCATATGAAATGTGCTCACAGTTGCGAAAGGGATTCACTTAATTGAAAGTGCAGCTAGCATTTTAATAAAACCATAAAAGGGTGAAACGTGCAAATGGAAGAAAAGCGTTTAATCTCGAAGCGATTGCTTAATGCTGGTGGATGCAGTTAGCGCCCAACATGTCTAAGAAATAACACTGAGAGCCCCTGAGCGAGCAGATATTTTTGTCTTGTTGCCCAAGTGCTAGGTTCAAGGTTGACATGATAATTGTGAACTGTGTTAGCTCATCATCACTGCTGCAGAGCCTCGGCCGGCCGGAGCATCCCCATGCCACTGGCTGCTGGGGCTGCGGTGCAGCAGTCGCCGTGCGCGTGGGGGATGCGCAGGGGCCCTGCGACGGACCGGCGCAGTCGGGATCGGCGGCACAAGGTGCGGTGGGAAAACTGCGCGTGCAGGGGCAGCAAGAAAAATAACTGTCCTCGCACTGAAGCCACTTAGGTCATAGGAGCTGGAAGCTGTGAGGAACTGGCTAAGGAGGGGAGCTGGTGGCCATCGGTCCCCGGAGCCACCTCGCCACCGAGTTTCTGCCCGGGGGATGCCAGGGCAGAGCCTCGCCAGCCCCTTCTCTTGCAAGCGTGCTGGAGCCAGCGGTCCGGGCGCCGGGCTGCTTCCAGGCGAAGGATGCGGTGCAGCGGGAGCCGCTCGGGAATCATGGCGCAAGGGCAGTCAACGCTGGCAGCAGACCGAGGGGCTGGGAGGGGGGATGCGGACCCCCCCTTGCAGGCACGGGCAGGAGGCGAGGGCTGCAGCTCAAGGATGAAGCCCTAACGCTAGCGGCCTTGCTCCGGCCCAGCCCTGCGCTGATGATTTTCCTGCTGGAAGCGTTTCTGGCGATGCGTCGTAACGGGCGCTCGCACTGCTGCGCGCTGCAGCGTTTCCCTTCACGCCAATAGGACGATTACGCCGGGCTCAGCTGCCCCCGGTGAGGCTGCGACCAGCATCCCCGGCCGCTGCTTGCAAACCCTCCGCTCCGAGCCCAGGGTGGCACCTGCGCCCGGAGAGCAAATCCCGGGGGATTTGGCAGGGCTTAGCGGCATTAGCAGCAGCTGCGCAGGGGTGACCACTTTGACTTTGCCGCCCGGGCTGGGCGCGCACGCTACGGGGCAGCGCCGTGCTCCCGTGGCTGCCGGCTCGGCCCGATCCCTGCCAGCAGCACCGGCACCGCTGGCTCCAGGCTCCCGCGTGCAACGCCGGGGCCGGGGCTGCATCCCTGCAGCTCTGCAAAAACCGCTCCAGATTCCCAGGTCTCCCCTGCTGCTCCTGCAGCCCGGAGAGGGACCGAAAGCCGCCCTCGTGCAGCCCTGCGGCAGCAGCGGGGCAACGGGAGGGCGCAGCGGGCACCAGCGCTGCCCCGGCCGTGCTCGTCCGAGCGACGCCTGCGCGCAGCCAGCGCGGGTGCTTGCGGGGTTCCCGCCTGGGCAGAGCCCTCCCGGGCAGCCACCGATGCCCGGGACCCCGGCGAGGCCGCACCGGGGTCAGAGAGCGGCTCAGAACTCGTTTTGCACCAGCCGGCAGATTGCGCGCAGGACGCCGGCGCAGGGGCTCGCGCGGGCCGGACCAGGGCACTCTGCCCGCGCAGAATTGCTCGACCACCTTCGAGGAGGATAAAAATCACCTGGGTGAAGATCACTGGGAGGCGGGCGGTAGATGCCAGCGTTCGTAGACGAAGCAGAGGCACAAAGCAGAACAACCGAAGCCGAGCAGCACTGGGAGAACTTGCACTCCCAAAAACACGCATAAACCCCACCGATCACGCACAGCCGCAGGCGGCTCCAGCACGCAGACCCCCGGCACGGCCGCGGTGCTCGAGCAGAGCAGCCCCCAGCACCCCCGGTCCCCCCCCCGCCGGGGCAGCGCTGCTCCTTCCCCTGCATGGGACAGAGGATTAATACGCTCCTTCCTCCCCCAGAGCCCTTTCCCGGGGAGGAAAGCCATTATTTAAACATTAATTTGTTGTGTGGGCTCTCCTGCAATAAAGGAAGAGTGTGGAGGTGTTGAAGGAATTGCTTTTTATTTAATCACGGAGTAATTACAGGAACGGCTTTAGGGAATGGCACCGTGATTGACGTCGCTACCCCGCGCTGCCCCGGCTCATGCAGCAGCCCAAGGGGGTTGACAGCAGCACGCAGGGACGCGTCGCGCGGGCACGGCCGCTGCAGCCGCGCGGGAGCAGCCCCGGGGCCAGCCTGCACGCAAAGCCGCTCCGCCGGGGAGTGCAACGCCGTGCACGGAGCCCCAGGGTCGCCGGCACTCATGGAGCTGCTGGTGGGCTGCACACGTACATGGAGACCCGAAAAGCACCTGGATGAGGCTTGGCTTTGGGGATGGCTTTGCACCAATGTCCCACCCTGTAGAGAAGATGCCCCAGGACCACGTCCAGCACAGCAGTGGAGAAAAGATGATTTTCCCATAGGCACGATTCTGGAAGAGGCACAGAAAAGGCACCGCAGGTGCCAAGCATGAAAGCAGGGACACTGGGGGGGATCAGGAATAAAAGGATGTTCTGTGAAGCTCAAAATGCTCGTCCCTGCCAAAGGGGGAGGACCTGGATTTTGCAGGAGCATCCTCCCCTTTTCCTGGACTCCTGCTCCAGAGGAGAGGCTGGGGCACTGCTGCTTCGTTAGGGCGCGGGAAAGCAAAGGGAAATGCCTCATCCTTTATGATACAGGGCAATTAGTTCAACGGTGCTTGGCCTTGAGACTTCAGACAGTGTCATGGTTGCACCGCTTTGGAGGCCGGAGGGATTTTGCAGTCTGGCCTGACCTCCTAGTGCAGGCAATTAAATTTCTCCAGTCACTGCTGGACTGAGCCCAGTAATTTGTGTTCAAGTAAAGCTTCTTCTCGAAAAAAACACCCCATCTTAATTTGAAAACTTCAAGAGATGGAGAAAGCACCACTTCCCCTTGATAATTTGTTCCAGTAGTTAATTACCCTCACTATTAAAAATGTGTCCTTTGTTCTAATCTAAATGTGTCTGGCTTCAGCTTCCAGTCATTAGTTCTTGTTATGCTTTTCTCCGTCAGATTAAAGGGCCCTTTCATAGCCCTCGTTTCATCCTGGGAAGGTTTTCGCACAGCGGGATCAAGGCACCTCTGGATCCTCCTTCTGCTAAACCCAACAGACCCAGCTCCCACTTGCTCCTTTCAGAGGTGTTTTTCCAGCACTCTGAATTTTCCTAGTTCTTTTATTCACCCTATCCATTTTATCCAGCCCCCTTTTTTTTAAACACTCGCAGTTACCGGAGCTGCCTGGAATATTCCAGCGTTGAGCTCGAGGGCTGCGGGACGGCGATGCAGGACCGGGCGGCACGGCACCGCCGGGAGCACGTGCCACCGGAGCCGTCCCAAGAGCACGTCTTCGCGGCTGGTTTTCTGCAGCCTCTGCGTTATTTTCGGATCCAGGGTTTTCTGGGACACGGCCTCCCAGTTTGCAAGCATGGCCTATATTTTGCATCTCTTGATTATGGCTTTGCCCTGAATTACATTAAAATGCATTTTTCTTGGATGGCACCAAGGCTGCAGGGCGCTTTCCCCCGGCCCTGCTCCCCCCAGAGCTCACGGCAGGACGGTGGTGTGAACGTCCCCAGCTGCAGAGCAGGGCTCCGGTGTCACAGATCGCTCCCAACACACCCAAAAGCCCCCCGTTAATCACAGCTGCCCAACAGTGCCAGGAGCAACTTGGAGCAGAGGGGCTGGCAAAGGAGCTGCAGCCCACGCGGCATCGGCCTGGAGCCGGGCTGAAACGTGATGGCACCATACGGGCATGGAGGAAACGGCTCCTGGGAGCGCTGGGGCAGCTCAAAACCCCTTCGTATTCACAGACTGCTACACTCCAGGAAAAACTGCCATGCATTTTTAATCTTCTGTGGTTTTTTTAATTAAAAATGAGAATATAATTATTTCTCCCACCAGTGCTGTGTGCCTTGCTTTAGCAAAGCAGGCTGCTGCCGTCGCCTGGGCTCCAGCCCTTCCTCGGGCTCCCAACTCCAGCGTGAGCCGGTCATCAGCCCCATCTGGGAATAGGTGAGCCAAGGCTCGGCCCTTCCAGCTCGCTTCCTTTGGGGAATATCAGGCCCCCCCACAAGCCAGGCGCAGGAAGGGAGGCAGCACCGGAGCAGGAGCCAGCCCAGCCCTCGGCCACGCCGGGGACCAGCCAGCTGCCACCGCTCACGGGGCACACGTGCCGCGGCACGGCCAGGTTGCGTCTTACCGACCCCCGAGCCGAAATAAATCACAGCTATACAATGAAGAGTCACTTTATTGCTGAGGCATTAGGCAAAGCTAATGTAATCTGCACCGATACCGCATACAAATCCCTGTGAGTCACCCTGCTCTCACATTGTGTTCTGCCGCGGCGGAACAGCGTGCCACCAGAAAGCCAGGCGTTGGGGGGGAAAGAAAGGAATATGCTTTTCTCTCTCCCTGTGAAAGACAGCTATAATGATGGCCAAATCACCCAATCATTGTATTAATTAATAAGTATTTGGAGCCTCCTGAGATTGATTGGCTCATTATAACACCAAGTGAAGCCTGAAGAAAGAATTCCTGGGGGAAGGCAGAGTCCCCATTTGATTTTCACCACTTTGGCTCTTCTCACTCAGAAGAAGGGCTCAGCAGAAAGGCGTAGCAAAATCAAAGCAGTTTGGGAGCCCACGGAGAGGAACACCCTGTGTTTTTCCCGGCTAATTCATTCCAGCAAGGGGCATGAGGCTTTGCAACTGCCTCCTTTTCTTTCCAGCTTAAAGTTAGCATGGAGCCAAGCGCTCTGCCTTGGACGGATGCTGCTGCGTCGTGACGACCTCGCGGGTGTGGGGAGGGCTGGGAAACGCTTTCCAGGCATCTCACAGCCCCCCAGCTCCTCCGATTGAGGTGACCCAGCACATCCTCCTCCCTCATGGTCCACACGCCCTGTCCTGAGGGATTCCCAGCCCAGGGGCAGCCAACACTGTACATGCACAAAGGGACCTAGAGAAATGGGGCATCAGTAAAGGGAATAATTTGGATAAGGGCCCAACTCCCAGCTTCTGCCTTTTCCTTCCTCCAAAGCAGCACTGAAACCACATCTTCTGGGCAGCTTTAGTCACCCAAGGGATTTCTCCTCCTGCCCTGCAAGATGCAAGCCAAGCCCCCCCCCCCCACCCAGAGACGAGGAGCCACAGAGGTGGGATCCTGCTCTGCACAACACATTCCGCACTAGACAGTTACAGGTGCCACTTTTGTGCATGATGTACAATTAACCATAGCATTTCATATTGATGGAGCATCACTCATCTCTAAGAATGAATCCATTTTTAGAGACATTGGTTAGTATCCTGCAAGACCAGTGCTCTGACGCATGCTGCTAGGGGAGGTCCAGGGCTGAGCATGGTCTGTGCTGAGTTAGGAAGCCTCCTGCCTAGCACCCTCGAGGTTTATGCTGACACAGTCCTCAGTTCTGGCAGCCAGTTGGAGACTGCAAATCTTTTCCTCCTAAATGGCCCAGAAGTATGGCCAGGAACCTTCCCTCCCCCTGAGCTCTCACTTCCCCTTTAAATTTTAGTTCCCGAAACAGAATTGAAGTGCCACTTGACTGAGCTGCAATGGTCTCTTTGGTCCACCAAGGTCTAGAGCCACGCAGCGCCCTGGAAGGCTGGTGCTGCCGGTGCGAGGCACCCGGATCCCTGTTAGACCTCGAGGCGGGTGGTGACCATGGACTTGCCCTGGTGATACCCTCCTTTGGAAGGTGGCACCTGGAGCTCACCCAGTGCAACTCCACCAAGCTGCAAGGCACCAGCAGAGGGGCAGGGTCAGCCAGCATTGGAGGGCAACAGCGTGAAACCAGGGAAGGAACCCGTTGCCCTTTCCATCAGAGCAGGTAACTGGGGAGGGAAAAGTCATGCAATGACAAAAGGAGACTCAGCCTCCATCCACGGTCACCCAGCCCAGGCTCTGCAGTGCTAGGCAGGTCAGGTGTGCTCTAATCACATGCCAAAATCTACATCCAGGTACCCCCGGGGACAGCCGGCTTATGTACCTTTAACAAATTCAAGAGTGCCAAGAAAATAAACTTGAGCCCAGAAAGAAAAAGAAAATCAAAATACCTCCTACACATATACTGGATCACCACCTTATCAGATATCCACAGTGAGCAGATGAGTATGAAATAACCATGAGTGTGCTCGAGCATGGAGCTGACTTCCCAGCACAATGAGGTGTCATTAAATCATCCCACCTTGGCAGGCGGCTTGCGCTCCGCTCCGTACCCATCTCCCCCACTGCTCTCCCGAGCTGCAATCGCAACGTGAGCCGTTGTTCCAGCATTATGTCTGAAATGGCACCGAAAGCGTCCTTTTGGCTCACCCCGAAGGCGCTGCTGCTCTCGCAGCTCGAGGCATTGGTCAGCTATTCCCAGCCAGGCTGTTCCCCTCCCCTTTGAGCTTCGGCTTCCCTTTCTCCCGTTACATGCGAGTAGGACCTAGCAGTGGCAGAAATAAAGCGAAATCCTTGCATTTTCCTCTAGGCAGGACAAAATCACATTGCCCCAGAAGGGCCCTCTGCAGCCCTCCCCTCTGCCCTTCTCTTCCAAGCCTGTGCGGGAGGGCGTAGGAGCACGGCGGCATCGCAGGAATCGCATCAAAGGTGGAAACAAATGGCTGGTTTAAGCCTGGCCAAGGCTCACAGTGCCAAACAGCACTTACCACGCTTAGTGCCTCGGTGAACACAGTAATGGATCAATAGGGATCATCCTGTTTTGGATGACCTCTCTGGCTCTTGCTGGGCATCAGAAGGGGGAATAAAGCAGCACTGTCGCTCGTGGCTGCAGCAGATGGGCTGGGCACAGCGGGACAATAACCTGCCCAGGACACCTCCAGCATGGCTCCGCACCCCAGCTCCTGCCGGGCACCTCCCAGGTATCCTGGGGTCCCCCACGCGCCCCACGGCCAGTGTCTGCAAGCCGCCTGCGTTCCCGGAGCTCGGTGCTCCTGCTTCCCCTGCCTTCGGGGAAGAGCGAGCGCAGCGTGCCTTGCGCTCTCAGCAAAGGCAGCGAGTCATGCGCTCCTCCGCCTTGCAGTGCACCCCTCTTTAATGAGGCTATCCATCACGGGGTTGGGTTTTCTTAATCCATCAGCATGGTTCAGGGTGAAAGACTCAGCCATCAGTCCCGGGATCCGCGAGGGCCTGAGCGGCCGGAGCAGACACCAACCGCGTCCCAGGGCCCGGAAGGGACATCGAGCTCAGCAAAGCAGCAAGGTCCAGCCACCCCTACCACACTTACCTGTCGGTAAGTAAACACAAACATCCTGGTTTGATCTTCTCTGCTGTGTCATTCAGACCTCCCAAATGCCACACTCGCAGCTCCGCAGCTAGGGACGTACCTGCCCCAGGACTCGCCACGCGCGGAGGTGAACCTGCCACCCAGCACCTCGCCAGCCGAGGAAAGCAAAGCCAGACCCCATCACCTGCAAACTGCCAGCAGCAGAGAAGAGAAGGGCAGCAGGGCTGCAGGGATGGGGGGAGAAAAAGAGCGCAGGGGATACCAAAGGGGAAGGCAGCTAGTCCTTGCTCTTGGCAGCTATGCCTTGTCTGCTCAGGACTTTCTGAATGGAGCTTGTTAGTTCAGAGCCCTGGAGAAGTCTGAGTTTCTCGCTGTACCAATGCAGCGTGCTACAGCTGCAGTCCGGGAAGGGCTGTGTGCAGTGAGTGCAGCCTCTGCCAGGAAGGCTTGATGCTGAGTGCTGAAAAGGTCAGGCTGACACGGTGCAGTCTCCCGGCAAGGCATCCCCAAGCCCTGCGAGTGGTGCCAGCTCAGCACCACCCTCCGGCTTATCTTCTGCCTTGAAAAGCTTGTGGGGAAGCAGGAAAGCACCCCAAAACAAAGGCACAAGGGAAATGGGACAAAAGAGGCTGAAAGCAAATAGCAAAATTTGGAAAGCAGAAATACCTGAAAGGCTGGAACTGCAGAGAATCGGTCTAGTACCCGAATAACTGCATTCATTGCAGTGCTGCGTGCTCCAAGGGCAGGCAGGGGCTGCGTGATGGCTGGTTTCTGCGCCATGGCATCGATCTAACTCAGCAAACAGGCCCCGCAGCCCACTACAAGGACAAGTATTTCTGCTGGGAGCCACCATTTGTTCCGCCAGGAATCCTTCCAGGCCTCGCTAATCCACCTCACTCATCAACACCCACGTCTTGCAATTGGAATTAGAGCAGTCATGAGTAAATGGAGACTTTTTCTGGAGTGGAAAAAAGCTAATGGAAGTGAGAAAATGCCAAGAATGACTTGCTTTTAATGAGGTGCAGGGACAGGGCTGAGCACAGAGGGGAGGTTTGGTTGCTGACCCTGCTCCATGCGCACAGCACTGTGCCACCACCCTCAAGGACACAGCCTGGGGACCAGGCACCACCACGAATTCTTGGTAAATGGCAACCTGTGACAGCACAGAAAAAAAAATCACTAACTTCCTTGAGATGCAGGCACAGTAATCTTAGAAGAGATTTGACCAAGTGCTGAGTTTTGTGGAGTCCGTATGTTTCTGCACAGCCTCCCCCAGGGCCCAGGAAGCTCCCACATGCTCTCTGCCACGGTTGGGAGCAGCCTTTGCTTGGAAAGGCTCTTCAGAGAGTTGTGCAGCCCAGCTTGCGCCCCACAGCCTGTCTGCAGTCACCACAAACGCTGGAGAGCAGGAACAGCAGACAGATTATTGCAGAAGAACATTATACCCTGAAGCACCATGATTTCCTTCACACCTAGGCATACAGGAGGGTCACCACAGCCGCTGTGCGAGGGTGGCATACGGATAACTGCACAGCTGTGCCAAGACAACCACAAGAACATCTAATGACAGGCTGTCTGCACCCCGGACAAACAGCAGCCACCACCACCTCCTGCCTCAGCAGCCCCTGCAGCACTGCACCGTGACTGGGGACAGATCTGACATCTCCTCTCCGGGTGGCCCTTCTGCAGCAGCACCAGGGCATCCATCCCACAGGTGACACCCAGGACCAGACCCTGCACCCAGTGCCCTGTCCCCCATGAGCTGCAGAGCAGAGATTAGGCCCAACTCAAGCCAGCATGTTCCCCGAGGTCCAAGAGTCCCGTGCAGCCCCTTTTGCAGGAGCTGGGCTTTGCAGCTCCTCCAGAGATGTCCCTCCAGGACCAGGGCACGCAGGAGCCTTCGCAAGCAAGGGGAGCACAGCCCAAAGGGAAGCAAGACGGTGCCAGCCGGAGGCTGCACAGAGCAGAGGGCATTCGGGGCCATGTCTCCTGTGCCCCGTCCTCCCCTCCAGCCCCCACGCTGCCAGGGCTCCCGCGAGCTGCAGGAGGAGGGTGAGCAGCAGGGCCCCGGGGGCTAGTCCCGAATGCAGGTTTCCCTGGGGCAGGAAGGCTCCAGCGGGTGCCGAGCACATCGCACACACCCCGACGCGCAGGCGCTTCGACAGCGGCCGAGGGCTTTGCAGGCACAGCCCAGGGACAGCACGCGGCAGGGGCACTGCACAGATCTGCCACCACAGGTACGGAAAAGGAAGCAAATGCAAGGGCTTTACAGACTTCATGTTTGGAGAACAGTAGGAGAAAATTCACTGTCTGCAGCTACAGAAGTTACATTATTGATGTTTTACCCTAGTTCCAGCCATGAAGCCTTATAAAATTCATTCTCTCTCCTTATCCTCATGCACAGGGAACCCACATGCAAGAACGCAGCTGGGGAAGGTCTCCAAGATTCACAGCTCCACCATCAGCCCTGTGATTCACTCACCTGCGTGCAGTTAATGCCCAGCCTGCTGGGACAGGCCCTGCGAGCAGGACAGGACAGGGCACGAGCTCGTGCTTGGTGGGGACACTCGTGTGCACCTCTGTTCACATGCACCATGCACACACGTTCATCCACCACTTAGAAATAGAGGCACTGGTCAGATGCGTGCAAGCCCCTTTCTCTGCCCAACAACTTCTGCAGGAGCAGGCCCAGCTCAGGGAGAAAAACCCCATTTAAATGAAAACCAAAGTCCTGAATACTAATTAACACAAAATCATTGCAACCTGCAGTCCCCTAGACCCGAGCGCACACTTTGCACTGGGCAGGCGACAGACTTACCTGCATCGGAGCCTCTCGATGTGCACGTCCTGCCCAGCCCATCGCTGCGAGATCGAGCCAGCAGCAGTTCTCTCCCCTGCGGGGCCATCCAGCACCCGCCTAGGGGCTGGCCGGGGCGGGGGGCTGCTCCCCCCGGGGCCACGAGCCTCTTCCCTCCGCTCCCTGCGCACCCACGTGCTGCCACTCTCCACGGCTTCCCTTATCTGCCACAGGCTGATCCGTCCTGGCTGTAATTTCATGCTGTTATAAGCAATCACACTTGTAAAGCAAAAGTCGTGGCTGCATTTTGTAACTGAGCAATGCGAAGCCACATTTCAACGCCGGTGAAGCCCCACCGACAGCTCCCTCCCTTCCCGGGCCTGGAGTGGCACGTCCCCTGCGCAGGGACCCGCTGCGGCTCAGCTCACAGCCCATGGCCGTGGCCCCAGAGCCCTCGGCAAGGGGAGCACGTGTGCAAGATGCTGGTGCAAAGCCTTGCTCTCATGGCAGGGGGATCAGACAGCACCGCCGTGACCCGGCCACGTGCTTTCGCTACCCCTTTCCCAGGTCTCAGCTCAGTCCCTTGCACGGAGATACGAGATCCCTAGGAAGAGACACCACTCGTCCCTTCTCAGACGGGAGGGATCCAACCTGGGAGGGCCGGTGCCTTCCCCAGGCTGGAAGGGCAGCAGGGCCGCAGCGAGGCTCAGGCTCGCAGAGGAGACGGCCGTCGTGAGAGCAGAGCCCTTCTGAGGGCTGGAGCAGGGCTATTTTTAGAAATAAAAGAGAGGTTTAAGACAATTGCAGCTGTGGTTGAGAACAACCCGTTTCCTCGAGTAATTAAATAGATAATGCAGCGATCGCTGCCTCCCCTCATCTCCGCCTGGCTGCATCCCCGGCACGCGCAGCGGGAAGCAGCCAGGACGGCTGCACCAGGGGACCCTCTGCATAAAGCAGGCTTGCATCATCCCCCCGTCTCCCAAACTGCTCCCTTCCAAGAAGGGAGGGAGAAAGTGGGCATCAGTCCCAGCCCCAGGGAACAGGGACATCAGATGTGAATCCATCCCCTGGATAGCAGCAGTACAAACCTGGCCTGGGCCACCCCGCTCCTCCGAGGGGACCGGGCAGGAGGCAGACGCTGCTCCGGGGAGGGATTGCCCCGGAATGGCAGCCCCAGGCAGAAACCCGCAGCTCGGGGCTGGCAGGAGAGCGTCCTGCTGCAGAGCCAGGCCCCAAGGGAGCCCCAGCCTGCGGGAGCCCGCTGCACCCCAAGGAAACCCCCAGGGAAAGGGGATGCTCGTGCCCTGCCCAGCACAGACGGGTTGCCCCATCCACAGCCACGCACGTCCCCAACACCAGCTGAGCACGGGGCCCTGCTCACCCTCCCTGAGCGACCACGGGAGCAGGGAGACTTTAGGCAGGAGGCTTGGCACGGGGAGGTGTTAGCTGCAGAGCTCGATGAGAAGCCTGGCTCTGCCAGCAAACCTCTCCTTCGCTCCCTGCTGAGAGCTGGGCTGGGATTTGAAGAAAAGCCAGGCTTAAGCACCTGCTATTGAGTCGAGGAGCACACACAGGACACCAGCCCTCACAAGCCCCCGGGCAGGGCTGTCTGCTACTAACGAGAAACCCCACAGGAATCGGCCCTGCCAGCATGCAGCTACGCACCCCTCGCGCAGCAGCAGTGCAGCCACCCTCCACGGCAGCTCCTCCACGGCAGCTCCTCCCGCACCAGCAGCCACCCTGCAACGCAGCCTGGGCCCTTCTTAACAGCTCTGCCGGAACGAGCCCCAGGTGGGAGCGAGCAGCCAGCTGGGACGTGTCCCGCACCCTCAAACCCCCTTCCTTGCCCGTTTGGTGCTGGGACGCTGGTCACTCCTCTGGATGATTTACCGGGATAACCCCACAGCCGCAGCCTGTCCCCGGCTCCCTGCTCCCCCGGGGCACCCAAGCTGCGGATGCGGCTGCCTGCCCAGCGCTGCTGCTGCTGCTGCTTTCCCACGTGCCCTGCTCCAGCGCCGCTGCTTTCCCGCACGCTCCGCTCCAGCGGGACCGTTGTGCCTTCCACACCCACTCCGGCAGCACCCCTGCTTTCCCGCACGCCCTGCTCCGGCGGGACCGTTGTGCCTTGCACGTCCCGCTCCGGTGGCACCGTTTGCACCGCGGGAATGCTGCGGAGCACATGGCCAGGGCGCACGGGTCTCTTGGGTGCTGTTGGGGCGTAGTGTCCATGCACCCACAAATGTCCCCGAGTGTGAGAGGTGGCACATGGATCTCTGATCCAGGTGCCTGAGGCACCCGGTGGCAGAGAGCTCCATCGATTCCCCGCCGGAGGAGCCAAGGAAAAGAGCCTCAGTGATTCCTCCCAAGTCAGTCGTGCTCTGCGCTAAGCGACCCAGCCCCGCGCAGGCAGCTCGCGCGACGGGCAGGGCGTTTCGCGTCGCTCGGGAAGGCAGCAAAGCCCCTCTGGTGCTCTCCATCCGGGCTGCAAAGGTTGCCCGGGAGGGAAGGGCGGCCAGGAGCCCGGGGGCGGCACCGGCGCCAGCGGAGCGGGCACGATTCCCGTGTGGCCAAGCACGGACGGGCTCTCCGGCGGCGGATGCACCTCCCTTCCCGGGCCGTGGAGCAAGGACCGGGCGCCGGAGCAGGCGGGAGCGCAGGGAAGCAGCAGCCTGCGTTGCGCTGGCAGGGACGGGCTGAGGATATGGGAATTTGGGTCTAAGCTGGGAAGCAGCTCTGACACCTCCCGCCGCAAGCGGGGGACGGCCCCCACAGCCACCAAAATATTTCACACTCGCACTTCTGGAGAGCTGATACTGAAAAACTTAGCTCAGTGCAATGGAAAATCTTTTTTAAAGAGAAATAACTCTCCAACGTGTTGTTTAACTTCAGTCAGGACAAATCTGGGAGAAAAAGACCGCTGTTGTAAGGAGACAAACTCCCATCAGTGGGCCGGACCCTGGCCACGTCGCTGGCCTGTGCCGTCGCGGCCTCGATGCTTTCCGGGGCTGCCGAGGCAAGAAAGGTTTAGGAACGAGGTGCTGTCACGTTAACGTGTCACCGCGGAGCTGCACGGCCCGGCAGCCCCGGCGGCTCCGGGTCGCGGCGGGGGACGCCCCGAAACGCGGCTCCGGCCCCTGCAACGCACCTGCGGGGGGGCGGCGCTGCCGGCGGCCAGGCCGGGCGAGGGGCAGCACCGCCCTGAGCTCCAGCCAGGCCGGTTTCTGCAGCACCAACAATCCACGCCAACAAAAAAGGCAACAAAAATCCCAACGTTTTACTTCCTTCCTGGGAAAAAAGCCAGGGACCTGAGTTGCTCTCTCCAGCGCTCCTCTGGCTCTCACACGTGAGCCGCTCGCAAGCTTTCCATGACCGTATCTCTGGCACGGTGCAGATGGCATGGCAGGGCACAGGGCAGCGTGGCATGGCATGGCATAGCATGATGTCATGCGGCGTGACATGGCAGAGCACAGCACGGCATGGCATTGTGCAGCATGGCATGGCATGGGACAGCATGGCATGGGACAGCATGGCATGGGACAGCATGGCATGGCATGGGACAGCATGGCATGGGACAGCATGGCATGGCATGGGACAGCATGGCACAGCACAGTGCAGCACGGCATGGGACAGTGCGTCATGACATGCCTTGGCACAGCATAGCATGGCATGGCACAGCATGGCATGGCATGGCACAGCACGGCAGGGCACGGCGCGCTCTCCTCCCCTTCGGCAGCAGGGTCACGCCGGGCCCCGCGGTGGCCACGCTCTTCAGGCCGTGTCTCGGGAGAGGCGTTCTCGATCTGCGGCATGCTGCGCCGCTGCTAAGGCCGGCTGCAAAGTTTAATTATTTGATCAGTGAGTACTCAGAGATCCCCAGATGAGAGAGCTCGGTAATTACGAAGTATCATCCTGCGACACTCGCGGTAATTGCGGTAACTGCTGCTTGGGGTTAGCTCTCGGAGGCAGAATTACCTCGGTGTTTAATGCCATCCTCCAGGGACAGACGATATTCTCCCTGCTCCCCAGGAAGGACGAGGCAGCCAGGCCTGGGAAGGAAATCCCTCGCTGCATCTCCCAGGCTGCCGGTTCTCCCGGGAGAGGCAGCAGCCCGACGGTGTCGGCACAGAAGAGGCAGGAGAAAAATGGACACTTGGGAAGGGAGGGTGGCGAGCCTGGACAGGCAGTGGTAGCTCGCTTCCTGGCTGCAGCGGGCAGGC
Source organism: Dromaius novaehollandiae (assembly GCF_036370855.1). Taxonomy (NCBI): domain Eukaryota; kingdom Metazoa; phylum Chordata; class Aves; order Casuariiformes; family Dromaiidae; genus Dromaius; species Dromaius novaehollandiae. The sequence goes on along the minus strand of NC_088114.1, from coordinate 1,574,756 downwards.
ATGGAGGAGCTTACCCTCAGCACCCAGCACTCGCTTTGTTTTCCACTTGTCCTTTCATGGGACACATGCATATAAGGGACAGAGGGGAAAAAACCCTCTTTCTGGTTGCAGTTGTCACTGCCATCAATGTTACGAGTGCAGCTACGTGTCTGAAGAGACCTTCCTGCTCTCAGGCTTGTCCGTACCGAGGGTTAAAGCCAAGCCTGCAGCCCACAAAAGCCCCTTCCATGACAACTGCTCCTCTCCGCCAAGCATCTCCGAGCCTGGCCAAGAGCATCAGCTGAAAACACGTGGCTTCACACTAGCCATAATCGAGGCACCAGGGGACTTAACCGTTTCTAGGCAGCCGTGCGCTGGGCTGGGGAGACTTCGGCTCTCCCTCCCCGGCCGGCTGGCACCGTCCTGCTCAAAGCAGCACGCTGCAGGCGTCTGCTCCGGTTTGGGCATGCAGGTTGCAAGCGAGTGTGCCCGGCTGCGTGTGCAGGCCGCAGGCGTGTGCTCCCCTCTGTGCACGCAGGCTGCAGGCAGGCAGAGCCGAGGCTGGGGCCGTAGCCGAGGGCTCCCCGAACCTGCCAAGCGGCTGCTGCAGAGAGGCACCGAGAGCAGATCCCTTCCGCCAGGCCCGTGCTCTGCCCGCAACGTGCCGGCGCGGTGGGAAACACGCGGGGTGCTTCCAGCTGAGGGACCATTTCCCTGCATCAACATTTACCCAGAGCCTCCCTCCCCCCCCCCCAACCCCGCCAGCAGGCAGAGCGCAGGGGTTAATGGGTAACATTACACAGCAAACTAGGCATAAAGATTTGCATTTGCTGGAGAGAGCGATTTCCTTACGAGCTGGTTTGTGTTTGCAGTACATTAGCTAATCTCATTTCAGCTTGCGTTACATCTCCCGTCGTGCGAACGCACGCGCGCAGGCGCTGCCAGGCCCCGCACACGTTGGCTCTGGGCTGCTGCTCATCCCGCCTGAGAAACCCCCCGCCCCGGTGCCGGGACCCCCGCGGCACCGGTGCCCCTGCGCACACAAGGGAGCTGCTGCAGCCCTCGCGCCGACCGCGAGCATCCCGCGGCGGCCGGTCCAGGCTCGCCGCCTCCCTTCCCGAGCTCCCGTTTTTCTCCCGCCTCTTCCCAAACTGCCCCCGGAGGGTTGCACTGAGCCTGGCTGGGCAAAGCAATTCCTCCCAGCTGCACGGAGCTGGGCCGGATCCTGCCATGGATGCGGTGCCTGCTCCGGGGGCGGCTGGCGGCGGCCCCGGCGCTCGGCACGTTTGGGGGGAAATCGCCCCTCTGGGAAACGCCGCCGGCCGCGGGCAGCAAGGGAGAGCCAGCGCCAGCCCTGCCGGCCTCGACGAAGCCCCGTCAGCAGCCTCCGAGCAGGTGCTGGAGGGCTAAAGCACTGTTATTTCAGCAGAGACATTTATATAGCAGCACTTAGTGACTGCTGGTGGCTTTATTACCGGCCCCTCATCATAGTGACACACCGCCCGGCGTAAAGGTACAGCGAGCCTTGATAATAGCTCTGCGCGACCGAAATGTTGTTATTTGGCTAAAATCTCTGGTAATAAATAGCATTGCGTCTGCGTGATGTTGCAGCACTGTAGCGTGAGTGTGACTGTCCGTGCCGACACCGACGGAGGGGCCGCAGCGGGGCCGTCGGGGCGGGATGCTTCCCGCACGGAGCATCGCGGAGAAGGCGGGGTGGGTTTGCCGCAGGGAAAGAGCTGCGGAGCAGCGTCCCCTCCCCAAAAACAAGGCAGCCCTCCCCGACGGAGAGGAAAACGGGCACCCGAGGTGGTGCAAGTCCCTGCCACGCGCGTGCTGGGAGTGCAAAAGCTCCCGAACTGCATGGAGGAAGCTGCCACCTGCGAAGTGCCGGGCGCTCGCTGCTTGTCGAGGCACCGACCCGGGACCCGCCGCCGCTTTGCAGCGCTGCCGCTGCAACGGGCAGAGCGTTGCTCCCGCTGCCGGGGGAGGAGAAGGCGTTTCAGCCGCCGCAGGAGTGCTGCGCTGAGCTGCGGCGTGACGGCCGCTAAATTACCCTGCTCATATCCTCTGCGAGGTGTCACAGGCACCGCGCTCTCTTTACCTCGCTAATGTATTTTCCGGAATAAGTAACTTCAGCCCTCTCTGCAGGTGATGAAACAGGTCTAGACCCTGGCAGCAGGCTGAAACCCCACAAAATGCTCAAATTATGCGTAACCGGGAAGGGAAAAGCCCTACGAACCTGCCGAGACGCTCCGGGAGCGCAGGGGGAATAAAGCGGACGTGCAGACTGCAGCCGCGAAGGCAGCGTGACGTGTTGTGCACGCTGCGCCTGTCCGACCCGGCTGGCGGTGATTGCCTTCTGCTTTTTTCTGGATGACGGTGACTGCTTTCTGCAGTCACAGTGGGGACTTCCAACCTGTCGGACCTGTAAACCCATTTCAGTGCTTTTCAGAGCACATTTCTCCCATACAGGAGCCCTTTATTTCTTGGCATATAATTTGTCATTTGACAGTTTAAAACACATTTTGTCTGAATAATTCATCCCGCGCTGTGATCTGGGCTCTGCTGCGTGACTGCACAGCTCAACACGAGTTGCCATCCTGCTAATCTCCCACTTGTGGATTTAATCACTAGTGGTTTTATATTTACCTGCGGCTCGTAAGTGAAAATGTGAAGTGGTAGCAGAGCTAAGTACCAGTCCTTAAAGGATTCGCTAATAATTCCTCCGTCTGAAGATGAGTCCTCATTGCTGACTGTTCTCTGAGATCTGAAACGAGCCCGTTCTTCACCCGCTTGAGATGCCCAGTGCTGATACGGCCTCATGCTGCTTTTCACGAGAGCTGCTCGGTACCGCATCGGAGTTTGCAGAAGTCCCTGACAGCTTTTCAGACACCTTTCTCCATCAGATTTATAGTCTCTTCAAGGACTGCAATCAGCTTGTCTGGAAAATCTGTTTTTCATGAAACCGTAGTTACTGGTGCTAATTGTGATCTGCTCTTTCTTCCTCTTCCCTATTTCTCTTATTTTTCTATTTCTCTGATTTTACACATCAGTCAGCCTATGTCGCCCAAGCGTTTCTGCTTGCCCACTTTGCAGGTCGGTGCTGCCTGGAGCCCTCCCATTTCCTTGGTGCTCCGGGACTCATTCAGACCCTGGAGACCTGCCCAGACGGAGCTTTTAGCGTTCCTGTGAGCAAACTATACTGTTTGGGCCAACTGGCTTGAAAATATTTGCCTCTGTTGAGCGTTGGGGGCTGTGCTTTCCTGCGGGGCCAGGGTGTCCCGAGAGGCGTGGAGAGACCTGGTAGAAGTGAGAAACCCAGGACATCTTAGAGAAAATAAAAACTAAATTACAGTAAGTGCAGAGTAACGCAGAGGCAAGGGAATCGCTCGCCTGCTGCAGACTGAGACGATCTGCAGAGACCTGCGGCACTTTGCCTCACTGTTAAAGACTTCTGGTAAAACTTCTTTGTATTTTTTAAGGAAAAATTATTGGATAGGAGAATACAAGTTCTGTGCACTCATGAATTTACAAATTGAGTTTGCTGTATCAGTAACAGTATCTGGCGTGGAGTAACTTATCCTGCAATTTATATGGGATGCAATAAATAACTGCCAGCAGTTTCCTGGTATGAATACCAATTCTGAAATAAATACAGAAATTGGAGGCACGAATAGGAAAGCCTCAGTAGAACGGGTAGTTATTGACAGTGAGCACTGTGTGGAGGGAGCATTCTTCTTCACCGGCTTGTGGAGAAGGTCGATATTTGGCCGGCCGGCTTTCGCCAGGCGATGGAGGTACCGTGCAGCTGCCCGTCCCTGCGAGGGGGCAGCGCTGCAGCCCCCAGCCCCGCTCTGCCGGGGAGGGAAGGGGGGGTGAAGCTGCCTGGAGTAAGGAAATTGCGTCTAAAATGAATGCACGATAGTGGTGCAAAGGTAGCCTGAGGGATCTTTAAAAGCAGAAAGCGGCGAGCCGGGGCACGGCGTCAGCGGGTGCGCGGGCTGCGGAAGGGGGGCTGCTCCTCCCCGCTCGCCCAGCTGCAGGTCTTGCCGGGGCAGAAAACTGAAAATCACAACCAAAAGGTCTGTGAAAACTTCCAGGCATCGCTGCAGAGTGCGTTATAGCTGCGGGAACAGGAATGGCCCACTTCCCTCGGGAGGGAGCCCACAAGCGCTCCGTGGGCCCGTTTTGCAGCTGGGGAGACTGGGGCACCACGGGCTCCAGCCAGCGCTGCCGGGTTCGAGCACGGCCGTGCGTGGACACCCTTGCCGTGACGGCGGGACCCCCGCGAGGGGCCGTGCGGAGGCCCCCGCGCCCCTTCCCGCGGGAGCGCTTCCCTCCTGCTCCGCGGGACGCAGCTGCCTCCCGTCCCCGCGGCGCGCCTGCTTCCCTCGGCCCCCTCCAAACCCCAACGGCAACGACAGAGGCTGGTTTTGAGCCGTGCAAATCCGTCTCCTGTTGACAAGGAACAAGGACTTCCCTCCTGAAAGGGCCCCCGGCGGGCGCGGGCAGGGGCTCCAAGGGGCTGGCGCGGCGCCCGGCCGAGGCTCCAACCCCCCATTCAGCGCCGGGTCTGCGGCGGAGCAGGGTGCCGCCGGGGCGGGGAGCCAAGCGCGGCCCGACGCGGCCCTTCCCGGCGCACAAAGGCCATTTCTGCCCGCACGACCTTGCCGCTGCCCGGCGGTAAAGCCTGCGCTCGGCTGGCGCTGCCCCGGCCCCGCGAGGAGCAGAGAGCCGAGAACGGCTTGCAATCGATAGCTGTAACTGCAAAGCAAATGCGGCATCACCGGACTGTTGCATCGCCATGATGAAAATAAATGAGAGATTGATTTTCCGAGGGGTTTGGAGTCTGTGCTGCTTGCATAGATCGTGCCAGCTGTGACAGCCAGAGCGCAGGCATCGCCGGAGCGCTAGGGCTGAGAGCTCCCCACGCCCACGTTCGCCGGGGAGAGGAGCTACGGGATGGCTGGAGACTTGGACGCCCTGAAATGAGGGCAAAGAAGGTCGCAGAGGCTGTACGCGCTTGTTTGCATGCAGGGGACAGAGCCTGGGCAGGGAGCCAGGCGAGGCTGGGGACAGAGCGGGAGGATGGGGACGGCACCAGCCCCCCCGTGATGCAGCTTCCGAGACCGTGGCCTCATCTGCTGCGACGGGGACGTCGCTCTCGCCCGGGGCGCTGTGCACAGAGGCAGGTCCGGGGAGCCCGGCGCGGGGCTGCTGCCGCCCCGAGGAGCTCCACGCGGCGTGGCCAGGCCGGGGAGGGCAGCTGGGACGCTGGCTGCTGCCGCGCCGGGCCCGCGGCCCCGCTCCCCCGGGCTCTGACGCAGCGAGAGCCGGCGTCGTCGTGAGCTGGCTCGCGGGAGAGAAGAGCGGACCAGGAATTTCAAGTAGAGCCACCCTGCACCAGGGACTCGGAGGAGGTGGAAGCATGTGTTCGACGGGTCCCTGCTCCTGGCGAAGGCCCTTACTCGTGCTTCTTTCCGTGCCTTTGCCCAGGGCAGGGGCAGAGCAGTGAAACCCCAGAGTGAGCTGCTTCTCGGGAAATCCCTCATCAGAGCCTGCACTTCAGAGCGGCTCCGCCGGCTGCAGCAAGGCTTCGATGCCGTTTCCCAGTGGAGCCCGGGCTTTGCCGGCTCTCGGCAGCACCGGCACGATGCCTCCACCGCCGGGTCCCCGCGCCTTGCTGAGCGGCACTGCCTCCGCCCCGGGAATGCACCGGCTTCCCTGTAACGTCTTATCTTCACACTGCTCCTGCTAAGTCACATCTGACTTAATTATGGTAATTAAGATTGACGTTAATACAAGATTAAAATGTGAAATTAAAATTAGCTGTGAAACTTATCTGAATTTTTAGTGTGCTTATTGATTTTCTTCACTGTTAATCAAAGGTCTGAGGTAAACGCCAATTAATGCAGTGTTAATTAGAGCAATGCCCACTAAAACAGCCTCAGGGGATGCTACTCACTATTTCTTTTGCAATCTTCCAGTTTTCCAGCCATTAAAACGTTTCCGTCCCTGTGCTTCCTGCCAAAGGAGCAATAACCGCCCTTGCTGTCCCCGCGCGCGGCTCCGGGCCTGCCTGCTCGCGGAGCGGGAGAGCGGCGGCCGCCCGGCACGAGCCCCCGTCCCGCGGCCAGCGCTTCCCAGCTGAAAGTTCACAGGCCATTAGGCCTCCGCGGTGGCTGCCCACTGCACCGGGAGAGGCCGGCGATAAAGTACTCCAATAACCCTGTTATATAACGGTGATGGGGAGCGGATGCTGCGGCAGCGGGACTCTCCCAGCACAGCATCGTCCCATCCCGTCCTGTCCCGTCCCATCCCATCCCATCCCATCCCATCCCATCCCATCCCATCAGAGCCCCTGCGAAGCCGCGGAGGGGCCGGGGGATTGAGCGCGGCGCAGTGCCGGCCACGTTGGACGCATCCTCCCGGGAGCCAATGCTGCGAGCGCGGCGGCAGTCACCCCCGGCCCTGCTCCGGCTCTTGTGCGAGGCACCGGCCGAGCTCCCGGCTGCCGGGCTGTGCCAAGTCCCCGCCGCGCTGAGCCCCGTCTGCCTCGTTTCCCCTCACCGCTAATCCAGGTCGACTAGCTGAGGTTGGGGCTTAACTAGTCTGTCTCCACCACTAACAATTTTTGCCATTTTGCGGGCATTTTTGCATTACAAATTCACTATTTGTTCTTTATTTTCCCTCCCTGTTACCATGGCAGTGATGTTGTTATCTGGATATCTTTGGAGTTTACTACAATGCAAATGAACACAATAAAAATCGCTCAGAGAAAACTGCTAAATTGCTAAACGAGAGACAACTTTCATCTCTAACAACCGCGGGTCGGAAGGGAAGGCGGGGTGGAAGAGAAGGGGAGCTGCACAGGCTGCACCAACTTTGCTTTCAACAGCTTTGTTATACGAAATTAAACCTCTGGGCAAGTGAATCCCACCCTCTATATGAAAATGACAGTGTTAAAATACGTACTGCACCTCTCGGTGATTTCTTTCCCTTTCTTATTTCGTCCTTCTCTCGCCTGCTGTCCAACTACTCCCAGCTGGCAGCAGCTCGGAGTGACACGGAGAATGCAAATAACCCTGCTATCTGCACAGGCTGCTTCGCACTCCTAAAAATACCGGGGCTGCTCCGTCTCCCGCTTGCACCAGCGGCAGGTGAAGCGGCTCCGCAGAACCCGGCAGGGAAAAAGACAGCAGGATCAGTCCCTGTGTTTGGACTGTTCCCTGACTTGATGTGCTCTGCGTGGTGGCACTCGTAGTGATACCATATTGTGGGTATTGTTGCTGAGGTAACCGAATCAGTGTAATTGCCTTTTAAAAGGTAGTAGGGACTTATCACATGGCAGCGTCAACAAACCCGGCGTTTGGGGGGGGCGGCCTTGATCTTGTGCTGTTTGACACTTGTGTCGGGTTTCACGGCGTTGCCCGGCTATTGGGTTTGACAGGTGGGGGGGGGTCGGGCAGCGCTCCCCGGGAGGGGGTTTGCAGCAAACATTTCTGGCTCGTGTTTGCGGTTTCGAGAGGACGAAGCTTCCATTTCTGTTCCTGTCAAAGTCAGTGTAATTTCCCCGTTAGCTCTGATGGGCTCCCGAGGGCCCGGCCTGCGTCCGCAGCTCTCACAGCGGGATCCGGCCAGGGCAGCCGGACCTCTGCCCTCCCCGGCGTGCCGTGGGGAGCTCGGGGTCCGGGAAAGCTGGTGCTGCTCCATGGGACGGAGGGAAGCGCCAGCCCCTCGGACGCGGAGAGGCCGGGGAGGGAGAAGGCCCGGGAGACGGAGGGGAACCCATGGCAGGAGCGCAGGGAGCAGGGCTCCCGGAGCCGCCGGGGGAGCGGGGCGGGCAGAGGGGCCCCGGGAGCAGCCGATGGCCCCGGGAGTGGTGCCCAGGCAGGGCAGCCCGGGCCCCAGGCGGGAAGGTGATTCGGGTGGGGGCTGCCGGGGCTGGGGCTGGGGGGCAGAGCAGGGACTTTCTGTGGGTCGTGACGCTTTTGTTCCAGGGCCGAGGAGACTAATGTTCGCTCGTGGCCCGTGGTGGCAGCCCTACGTTATCGGGGTCCTGCAGGGCCTTCACGGGCAGCAAACGCTCCCCTTCCCTGCGTCCGGAGCTGGCCGCCCTGCCGCGGCTGCCCAGGTCGCAGTGTGCAGCTCCCTCCCAGCCCGCTCTGCTGGCTCCAGCGGCAGGACCAGACCCTGGCACCTCTGCGGGGCCGAGGGCCCCCCCGATCCCACGGGGGCATCAGGGCTTGTGCCAGCTCCATCCTCCCCCCCAGCAGCACCTCTGCCCCTGCACGGCCTGCGCTGGGACCCGGAGCCGAGGGGAAGGGCAGGCCGGAGCGGGGAGAAGAAAGGGGCTGGGGTGCCCAGAGGGGCTGGGGGAGACGAAAGGGGCTGGGGACCGGGGCTGCGGGGGGGTGCAGGGAGCGGAGGCAGGCCGGGCAGGGGCCGGGGGGGGGGGGGGGGGGGGCACCGGGGCTCCTGCGGCCGGGGGAGCCGGGGGAGCCGGGGGGAGCCGGGGGGAGCCGCGGGGCCGGGAGGAGCAGCGCGGCCGCGGGGGCTGGTGGGGGGGCCGGGGGGAGAGGGGAGGAGCCGGGGGGGCCGGGGCTGCCGCCGGCGCCCTCCCCCGCCGCTCCGCTCCGCGCCGAGCCGAGCCGAGCCGAGCCGAGCCGCTCCCGCCGCCGCCGCGCTCGCTCCCCCGCGCCGGCTCCGGCGGCAGCTCCAGCCCAGCCCGGCCCGGCCCGGCCCCCGCCCCCGCCCCCGGCCCGGCCCCGCTCCGCTCCGCTCCGCTCCGCTCCGCTCGCCGGCACCGCGGAGGCACCGCCGCGCCTCGCCGCCGCCGCCGCACCATGCCGGGGCCCCGCGGGCTCTGCCTGCTCGCCCTGCTGCTGGGCAGCCCCGCGGCCCCGCGCCCAGGTAAGCGCGGCGGAGCGCGGCGGAGCGGCCGCGGCTGCGGCGCTGCGCGGGGCCCCCCCGGGCACGGCCGCCGCCGAGAGGGGCCGGGGGCCTGCGCGTGCCCGTCCGCGGGGTGCGCGGGGGGGCAGCCTGGCCGGGGAGGGGGCGATCTGCCCCGGGGGGGGGGGGAGTCTGCACCGGGGAGGGGGGGATCTGCACCGGGACGGGGCTGCTGGAACCGGCGGTGCCGGTGCCCGACGACCCCCGCCCGGTGCCCCCGGGGTCCCCGGCCGCCTCTCCTGCTGCCCGGGCCGGGCTGAAACTTCTGGCGTTGCTGGGAGCGCACCGCGCCCGGCCGCCGCCGCCGCACCGGCACCGGCACCAGCAGCGGCAGCGGCAGCGGCAGCGGCACCGGCACCGGCGGCGGCGGCGGGACGGCGGCGGCTCAGCACCGCGCGGCGGACAGCTCCCGGCGGGGAGCCGCGCCCGCCCGGGGCCGGGGCCGCCCCGAGCAGCCGGGCCGCCCCGGGGAGCCCTGTCCCCCCCCGGGAACCGTGTCCCCCCCCGGGGAGCCGCGCCGGGGAGCCGCGTCCCCCTCCGGGGCCGGCTGGGGCGTGCGGGGCGCAGCGCCGGGGCGGCCGGCCCCGAGGCGGGGGTGGCTCCGGAGCGGGCCCAGGGGCGCAGCAGCGCGGGGGGAAACGCGGGGACCCCCTCGGCCCCTCCGCCCCCCTTCCCGCGGGCAGGGCACCGGCTCCGTGCGGGCCCGGGGCCGCCGCGCCAGGCCCCAGCCGCCCCCGCGGGTGTTTCCGTCCCGCTGGCTAGGCGCCGGGGACGGACACGCAGCGGTTGCAGTTTAGTGAGAGGCTGCGTGTTAATTCCACGTGTTTCACATTTCGACACAGCTCTGCTCCCTCTTCCTTCCACCACCATGATGCTGAGATTAGAATCGGTTTCGGGTTTCATTTGAGGGTGACTTGACAAAGTCATTGCGAACGGGCACGGTGCTAAGAGATCGCTAAGCCGGTGTCTCCCCTCGGTCTCTCGTAACTGGAAGGCTGCGTGGACGAGGCAGTCGGGGTTTGGTGTGTTGATGGCGCGACTGTATAAACACGGACTGGTCGGAGAAAGCACTGGAGAGGCCGGTGTCTGTCTGTGCTGCAGTATCTGTGCAGGCCTGGGAGACTGACCTCCAGGGCTGATTCCGGGTTTCGAGCAGAGACTAACAGCTACTGGTGTCGGGAGCGCTGTGCAATGCTTCTTGTTGTGCTCTGGTTTCTGTTCTTGTGTCCAGGCGGCATTAAAGCACTTTGACATTTTGGTCTTGCATACAGCTCTTCCTACGTAGGTTATTTTATAGACTCTAACCTTCTTTCTGGGTAATAAATCAAAATAGACATAGAGAGATTATGGCATTTTCTCTCCCACATGCATGTGTTTGTGTTCTGCATGTGAACATTATATGTAGCTAATACGGAATCAAACTTGAAGTCTCTGTTTACAAATGATGCCATCCAGTTTCAGCATCGCGGCAAACAGGACGATCCATTCCCCCACCGCGTGACACAAACGCTCTCTCGTCCAGGCGGCTGAGAGCTGCTGTACGAGGCTCGTCTGCGCCGTGGCATCCCCGCGCCGCTGCGGGGGACCGGGCAGCCGGGCAGCGCGGACCAGGCACAGCGCGGGGCTGGCTGCGGGGCTCGCGGCTCTGCTGCTGCTCTTGGCCGGGAGGACGAAGGACCCCTCCTGTCCCCAGCACCCGTTGGGAGCGCGAGCCCCGTTTCTCACGAGCAGGATTTGGCCTCACGGCACGCACAGTCTGTAATAAATCTCAGGGGATGAGAACACAGTGTACTGAACTCCCTGTTGTTGGCAGAGAAGGAGCTGATAAATAGCTGACCCTTTACGAGACTCGGTGAATTATTGCTGTAAAATCCCGAAGTTGTGGACGCAGCCCCGGCGCGGTGGCAGTGTGGCGGTTTCGGGACGCCTTGGGGGAGGTTTGCCACTCTGCTAGCGGGAGGCTGCCGGCAGCGCTCACAGCAGCACGCCCTCCCGTTCTGACGCTGCGCGGGGGAGCCGGATCAGGCCGTGCAGAAAGCCCGTTCTCGCGCTCTGCCGGCCTGCGCTTCCAGCTCGTTGTTTGAAGAATCACCGATTTCGCATCGCTTGCACCAGTCGGTTGCTCTGCTGGTGGCTCTCTGGTGCTTTGCACTCGTGGAGTCATTTAGATCAACAGAGAGGAGGTGTGAAAGTCTACCCTGCTTAGCATCCTTTTACACCCACCTACCAGCATAAAGAGCAGCAGCAGGAATAAGCAACAGAGGCACGTCCCTGTGCAAGGAAACTCGTGCAAGAAAACTCCGAGCACCAAAATGCACCTAGCGCATTTGTGAGAATAGGTGGGTTTTCAGTACCGTGTGAATCTAGGGTGCAAACAGCAGGGAAGGGGAGTGCTGGCAGGCCGTGCCCGTCCTGGCAGGGCTCCGGCGGCGGCGATAGCCGGGCCCTTGCTGCCGGCAGGGCTGCCGGGTGCTGCTGCAGAGCCGCAGAGGGACCCCAGAGCGAGAGAGGAACCTCGCCAAGTGCCACGCGCCATCCGTGCCCGGCTCAGGCAGCGGAGACCGCAGGGACACAGCCCCTCAGAGCGTCCGGCCCGGAGAGATCAGGGCTTTCTAAATATATCACGTTTCAAGCGATTGCGGTGATGTGGACTTCTGTCCACTAGAGGTTGTGGTGAGACCGGTAAATCCATCTTGCGGCTTTGGTGTTGCAAACCGGGGTCTTTCTGAGCGCTCCTCAATAACCACTTTGCTTGGACTCTGCTTTGTTCCCTTCGATCCATTCGTGTTGTCCCGGCTGACCGTCGCAGCCGAACAGCAAGCCGCAGTGCTTCACCCTGCCTTGTCGTGGACGTAGCACTTAGGAGAATTTTTCCAGAAAATCAGGTGTGTCCAGCAGAAAGAAAAACTGAGTGCAAACTAAGCTGGTCTGCAACAAGTTTCCAGCGTGTTCTCTTTGCAATCAGCAGCACCCCAAGCGGTATCATCTCAAGAAATGAGATAATAGCATACATTCAGCCTGCCGGCAGGCTGCAAGGCCCGAGATAACGGTGGAGGGAATTTGTCTGATCAGGAGGTATCAGAGGCCATAATAAATATCTGGGTTTTTCCTACCTTCCTTAATAGAAAGAGCTAGTAAAGTGCAGATCAGTAGCGATAAAATGAAATTAATATCTCTTAGCACCCTACTTCTCCTGTATTTTTGCCCTTATGAATATATAGATGCTATTTAAAATGTACATTTTGCAGATGCTGAAGCGTCACAAATGCTTATTTCTATACGATATTTCAGCGAGGAATTCGGTAGAAGCGTTTGGGTCTGAACACGCAATCTATAGACTAATTCAGCTAAACGTGCTCGCCTGGCACCCAGAGCACCGCGCGTGGGTCTCGTAAAGGCAGAGGATGGAGAAACGGAAGCAGAGAACGTGCCAGTGCATCCCCAGCCGCTGCGGCGGCCGGTCAGCTCCTGCGGGGCTCAGAAAATTAACGGGTATTAGCTTACAGACAAGCCACTGTACGCGGAAGAGCGGCAGGGCGTCACTGCATGTGTATACAGGCATTAAAAATGTCTGGTGTGACACCGGCGTGCTCGTCTGGAGGGCTGCGATTGTGCTCGTGGGTATTCAGGGTCAGAGTCGAGCTGTGCACATCATTTTTTATCCCATTTTATACAAACAGGGTTTTTTAAATGAAATGTGAGCGGTATGATTAAGTGTGGTGCAGTTTTTGATCTAGGAGACATGCGGCCTCGGAAACGAGCATATTTTACATCCTGTGTCACGGCAATGAGCATTATCGGTTCCACGGGGCTTTAAAAAAAAGAAAAAGAAGCCTTCCATGAGCAATCCCAAAGTTATTTACTTGGTGCAATTTTATTTTTCAAATATTTGAGAACGATCACTGAGCAGCAAAATATGCTTCAAGGAAATCCTGTTACAAAACACAGGCTATATTTTAATTAGCATAAAGTGCAGCTACATGGCTGGAGCCGGAGCCTGCCAGTAAACGTGTCTTTCTGGAGCTCAGCTACGTGCCTATGGGAAAGAAAATCAGCGCGAGCGGCCGGTTTCCAATTTTCCAGTCTATCAGGACAGATTTACACTCGTGTCAAGAGCAAGAAATGGCTGATTGCAGCGGAGAAACCGTTCGGGATGCGGGAGCAGCGGTGCCCCGAGGAGGTCTGTGTCTGCCGGGGCGGCAGGACGGCGAACGGGAAGAGCGTCAATGTCTTTGTGACGGCCCTGCGGGGCCGGGGGTGCTGCCCCCGGGGACCCCACCGCCCCGACTGCCGAAGCTGCTCTTCCGCCGCTGCTTTCGGAGGAAGCTCACGCACGTGCAACCAAAGCGGCTGCAAAAAAGTCCATCCGAGCCGCCCCCTCCGCTTTCCCCCGCCGGAGCCCGGCGAGGAGCCGCGCGCGGCCGCTGCAGTGCGGAGGGGCGAGAGCCCGGCCCCCCCCCAGGTTTGGCACCGGGGGGTCTGCAGAGGGCCCGGGGTGCCCCCCCACCCCAGCCTGCTCGCCCGGCTCCTCCTCACCGGTTTTAGCACCAGGTCGCAGTCCTGTTTTCAAACCGTGGGTCCCCAGCTGGGCCCACCGACATGGCTTTCAGCTGCCAGTAACAGCGCGTTGCGACGGCAGCGGCGTTCCCAGCGCGAGGAAGTGACCCGGAGAGCTGGCGGGCTGGGAGGACCTTGCAAAGTGTCCCGACGGGCCCCCGGTGGCACAGAGGGCTGCTTCATTCCCTGCAGAGGTGGCGAGCAGGAAAGAGTGATGGGAGGAATGTTTAGATGGGCTGGAGGGGAGCGAGGGAGGATTTTAACTCATCCTGGCCGCGGTTCCTGCAGTTTGGCTGCCAGGTGTGACCATCTCACCAGGGTTTCCGGAGCCCTTCCCGAAAGGACCTGCTCCACGGAGTCACCTCCGTGCCGATGAGCCGCGCACGGACGCGATGCACCGGGGCGATCGGCACACGGCACAGGAGCTCGGCTGCTCCCCGGGCCGTCCGGAGCCCAGCTCAGCCGCCGGTAACAGGCTGCAAGAGCCGGGATAAAGCGAGGGAGAAATACTTTCCGGACAACAGTGCTTTTCCGCCGACGTGCTGAAGTGCCCTCTGTTTCAGAGGAGAGGCCAGCAGATGTCTGTCTGTCTCTCTCTTCGCAGCTTGTTAATAAGCAAGTCGTTAGGGATGTTCTTGCAAAGCCTCCCGGGGCCAGTCCGCCCGGACCTGCCTCCGCCTCCGGTGAAGATCTGCCTCCCGCCGCCGTGCTGTGAACAGGAGGAGTGCGCAGGACAGCCTCCGATGCAGGACAGCCTCCGATGCAGAACAGCCTCCTGCTCCGGCAGCCGCGGCCCCGAGCGCCGAGCCCGTGCGTCCCGGTGGCTCTTGCTGCGAAAGCAGATCCGTCCCCGCCGGGAGGGCTGCTCACGTGTTGCCGCTCCTCCGGAGGGATTGCCGCGGGAACGGCACTCTTGGGACGACGAAGAAGAGGAATAAAACATTTTGCGATACTTGGAGCACCCCTGTGCAGCCCTGCACCTCCGTTTCCTCCCAGACTGCACTCGTAAAGGCTTTAGCTCCATGGAGGAGCCGAAGAGCTGGCCGGAGCCTGCGGGAAAGAGGAGCTGCCAAGGCTGCCGGGCTCTGCGCTGTGCAGCAGCAGCGTCGCCTGCCTCAGCAACGCCTAACGGTGCTGCTGCCAAGGGCCGGATCCTGCCTGCCTGCCGGCTAGCCCGGGGCTCGGGAATTCGGCACTTGTGCCATCGGCCCTTCACGTTGCAAAGCCGTTGAAACGGTCCTGGAGGCTGGGGACCACCCAGAGCCTCCTGGGATGGTGCTCAGCACCACCACGGCTTGTCGGAAGGTCCCTGGGGGGTTTCGCATTCCCTGACGGATGCTGGCAGACGCTCCGAGCTCGCCTGCGTGGCCGTGCAGCCGGTGTCGCTGCCCTGGGATGTTCCTGACAGTCGCGATTAACCGAGCCAGGCTTTGGGAGGAGATGTGCTGAGCTCTGGACAGAGGCTCTCACCCCATTGCAGGGAACAGCTGTGCTCAGCCGCCATGCACCGTCCTGGGCCCGTCGGAAATTATGATATTGCAGAGCTCACCTTCATCCTGAAGTCCAAACATCGAAGCACCGGCTTGGCAGACCCATCGCCACCAGCGTCCCACGCGCATGCTGGCACCGGCACCTTCGCCGTGGGGCGGGTGTCCCGCGTCGCTCCGAGTGCCCGCTCTGGGCTCGGTCCCCGCTGCGGCGCGGGGTGCTCCCGGCCTCCCCGGACCGGCGGTCCCGGCCCCGGTGGTGGCAGAGGGGAGGCCACGGCTGGGGCCAGGCCCTGGCCATGAGGCCGGAGACCGCGGTGGGATGGGGCAAGGCACGGACACGACTCGTGGGAGACATCTCTGCTGCAGGCAGCACAGCGATCAGGACAGATACGCCTCCACAGCTGCCGTGCAAATTTGCATATCCTGTGTTTTCCCAAGAAAATAACCGTGACTCTGGGCAATCCCCCGTCGGCCTGGGAAGCGCCCTAGCTGTGACTTTTCGGTTGACTATTCCTCGCTTCTCTTCCTTTGGCCCCAAGAACCGGAGGGACCCTCTGCTCAGCGCCCCAAGGTGGGACGTCGGGGCAAGGACACGGGCGAGGAGCACGGGGACGTGCAGAGGGAGGCAGCAGACGAGCAGACAGCTAAGGAAGGGCAGACTAATATTTCATAGCAGAGCGAAGTGTTGCAGATTTCCAGGAGAGCCTATGGCACGGGCTAGATAAGCCAGCGCAAGCCTTGCTTATCCTCCACTTGAATCGATCGCCTGTTCTCCGAGGTCGTTCGGCTGCTGGAGCAGCCGCGTGCAGCGCCTGTGATCCTCATAAATCGCTCAGCGGCGCGTCTCCAGTCCCTCGCGCCGAGACGAAGGCTTCCCACATGCTATGGGAGATGCCATCCCTCACCCTCCTGCCGCCGGCCGGCGTTCGCCCTGCCGCGCTCGCTGCAGCTCTGTGTGATCTCGCGACGGCGCTGGGGCTGCAGCGGGCTCCGGCAGCCCCAGGGCCACGGAAAAATGGGGACGGGGTGAGGAGCAAGGAACCGTCAGGAAACGTGAAATGTTGGGGGCTGCGAAGAAGAGGAGCATCCATCCTGCTATTGCAAGAAAATGCTATTTCCGGCCCTACATCCTTCTTAAATGACATGGATGTGGAATAACAAATCCTTTGAAGGATATTGCTGTAAATTAGCATCATGCCGTTAAAGCCAGTGGAGTTGCAATGATTTATAAAAGCAAGAATGCAGCTGAGTGGCCCAAATCTTTGGCTGTAGCCGGAGTTCATGGTGCAAGTGAGCAGAGGGAGCTTGAGTTCATCCTTGCAGTCCCGGCGCTGGGCTGCTTCGGTGTCGGGCAGTCCTCGGGGAGACGCAAGGGTGGGAGGGGGTGACAGCCCTGCGGCGCTGGGGACCCCACGCTGCCGCTCACCGTCCCCGCGGCAGTTTTGGGGCTGGGCAGTGCGTGCCGCAGGGGACAGACCAGCCCCGTGCCGCCGACGGGCGATGCACCCCAGCTCGGGGCAGGACCGCGTTTACCAGGGGCTCAGAAGCCCCGAGGCCACGGGAGCTCCATGATCCGTGACGCCCCCGGCGTGGTTAATCTCCTCTCCTCTCCTCCAAAGCTGTTGTTTTCCCCCAGTTTTTACTTTTGCTTGCTGAAATGCACCACTGTGCTGCCTTTTAGGCTGAAGCATTCAGAGCGCAGGAGAGAGCGCGGAGGCCAGAGCTTAGGAATCCTTTTCTTAATTTTCCTCCTTTTTCTTTCCCTGGGAATAGGCCAGAAAACCC
Source organism: Dromaius novaehollandiae (assembly GCF_036370855.1). Taxonomy (NCBI): domain Eukaryota; kingdom Metazoa; phylum Chordata; class Aves; order Casuariiformes; family Dromaiidae; genus Dromaius; species Dromaius novaehollandiae. The sequence goes on along the minus strand of NC_088114.1, from coordinate 1,557,990 downwards.
TCTGGCCGAAAGGAACCTGGGCACTGATTGAACCAGCAGCTCTTCTGACTCAAAGCAAAGGGGCTCTGCCTGCCTTTCCCAGGTCTGCTTTGTGCAGGGACAAGCACAGATCTGCCCAGATCTTTCTTCATTTCGCTGACCCCAGGCCCCCGCAGAAAGGGCCTGATTGAAAGGTATGAAATCGCTGGGAAGACTCTGAATGACTTCAGCAAGCGACGGGTCAGGGTTTTGGCTCTGAGTCCTTTCTGGAAGGAGTGAAGAGCACAGAAAGGAAAGGGCTTTAACAAGCCAGGGCAGATGGCTAAAGCACGGAGGTACAAGGAAAGTTTATGCAACTGAAAGCCAAGCTCCTGGCAGCAGGGAAGAGGGAGTGTACGAGCAGCCTGGCTAGTAAACCTAGCTCTGGAGGTGTGATTCGAAACGCAAAGCTTTCGTCTAGGAAACAAATCCGGTGCCAAACGCAAAAGAATCCAAAAATTCAAAATGTGATGGAAGGAAAAACAGTGGGACTGATCCCCGGAGAAGCATCGCCGGCTCAGCGAGAGGGATCTGCGCCTCGCAGCCCATCTCACAAGCTGCGCTTCGCCTGCCAGCGCGAGGACCGGGGCGTGGGGATGGGCGAGGAGAGCCGGCGGCGGCAGCACGGGCACTCGGCGAGGGGGATGCCGGCCTTTGGGATTGGGGTCCGTGCCCCGCCGCGAGCCCGGCACCCAGGCTCCGACAAAACAGAGAAATAACTTGGGAGAGGAGGGTGAAAGGAGCTGTTCGGGAAATTGGTCAGTTCAAGACAGTTTCAGAGCTAGTCAGAATGGTTTAAAATATCTACGATTTAAGTGAGAATTTCCATTTGACTTTTTAAGATGGATTAACGGAGCACGGCCATGTTTTGTGGATAAGATCCTCCATCTCTGGCAGAACAGCGTCTGGGGGACGACACTGGGAAAAACAGCTTCTCCTGTCCCGTTCACTGTACTCTCGAAGCTCTCCAGCTCCCTCCTGACGATGAGGCTACATGACGATACGGCGGGAACTTAAGCATGCATTTTCTGATGCAGATTTAAATGCAATTTCAGGAAAAAAGTGGGCTATTCCTGACAGAAACCTGGATTTCCACTTGTGAAGACCCTCAGTGCCCGAGTGGACAGGCTGCTCTGGCGTGAAGCCTCGGGGCCCCCCAGGAGCCCCAGCCACCCGCCCGTCCGCGGCAGGAGCCGGCTGTCGCTCTGCAGACGCGGCGCGGCGGGTCCTCGGCAGCCCTTCTCCCCAGTGCAGGGCATGCAGACGAGGCAAGGATTTAAAGTGAGGAAGGTAAATCACGCTGACAACAGTTACAGACGAGATCGAAGCGGAGCAGAGCTCTGCTCGGCATTAGCAGGGCGGGCAGGGGGTGCACGGAGCGGTGAATAAGCTCTTCTCCTTGGCGCGGCGCAGTTTTGCACAATTTATTCCCTGCTCTGGGAAACCCCGCCTGTCCATCTGTCCGTCCGTCTTCCTCACGGTGTTGCAATCACTGCACTTTGACTCTTTTGTCCTTTCCATTTGTCTTTTTTTTTCTTCTCCCCCAAATTTATGGGGCTCGCTTGGGAAGGGGACGGGCCTTAGCCCCGGGTTGCCCCTGCGGCTGCCGAGAGGAGCTCGGGGGCTGCAGCTTGCCCAGGCTGCTTTCGGGGGGACACAGAGCTCCGGGCCCCCCCGCGGCCCTCGTCCCTGGTGGAGGTGACACCTGGAGACAGCTGTGACAAGAAGGATGTGAAAGGAGCCTGTCCTCCTCAAATGTCACCGGCACCTGGAAATACGCGACGGTGCTGGGTGGAAAACCCACTTTCCAGAAAACCCAAGCCGCAGTCAGACAACTTTGCTCCCTGCGCCCCTCATCAACCATCCCGCTTATCCAGGCAGCACTTTTAAAATTGCTGTTGGACAGTACATTTACATAAATATGTGAGCCAATGAGGTCTAAAACCCCGGTGAGCTCTAAATGGTGTATTAGATTGTGGAAGGAGGATTTTATCAATTTACCGAGAGCACAAATCAACAGAGCTGAATTTACAAACCCATCAGAAAGCGAGGTGACAGTCTGGAATTAATCCTCCGCCCGAGGCACACAATGTACCTCCACAAACATCTCACAGCACAAATATATTTGAGAAATAGTGAAGGAAAATGTAACTTCTAATGCTTTTGTACAGCGCCAGCGAAACGGCTGTAACATCATTGGGGAGATGAATGGAACTAATGTCATCGGAAAGGTGCTGCCGCATCCTGCGTTATTTTTATCCCGGACTCAGTCCCCCAGCTTGCACTGTTACAGGGAAACATTTCGATTTGCCTGTGTGCCTGCAGTCGGAATTTGCCCAACAGAAAATTCCCCCAATAATCCTTGTTCCCCAGTCGTTCTTCCAAGAAACCTTGCAGTTGTTTCTCGGCGCAGCAGCGCGGTTCCCTGGCAGCCCCTCTGTAGCAGCAGCTCTGCTCTCCCGGGGGCCGCACGGCACGCCGTGGAGCTGGCTTTGGCTGTAATATAAGTGCTGTTTTCCGATGTTTTTAGTTGCATTTGACGGTGGGAATTACCAGGCAGCTCCGTGCCCATCGGATAGTTGAAGGGCATCGGGTGCCGGCTCGGCGGCGGCTGCGGCACAGCCCCACGGCTGCAGCCCCGACTGCCCCGGCGCGTGCCGGCTCGACGGGCAGCAGCAGCGCTCGCTGCATAAAGGCAGAAAACACCTCTTGGTCCCCAAACGGGGCGCGGAGGCAGGAGGATCGCTGCCTCTGCCGGGTGCTCTGCGTCCCGCCGTGCAGGATCCGCGCAGCCATCGCGCCTGCGACGGGCTGGAGCTGCTCTCCCCAAAGGGGCTCATAGCTGCCGCTCAGATTAAATCAGTGAGCCAATTTCAACTAAAAGCAAACTTTCCAAGCTATCTAATCAGCAAATATAAAGGCTTCTCTCTAGCTTTTGTCTCCAGCCGTGGAGGAGCCCGCGCCTGCCAGCGGCGAGATGGCTGTCTGTTGCGTAGACGACTGTGAAGGACGTACGGCTGCGTCTCCCGTTTAGGGATGCGCTGGAGCTTCCCGGGTGCGTTAGGGGAGGTAGGACGCGGGGACGCAGCCAGGCAAGAAGCTGCAGCCCGATGCACAGGCCAGCAACACGCGCGAGGAAGAGCCTATTCCCCCGCAGGCAAAGCTTTTTATTCCTTCCATTACAAAATGTCTTTTGCTATATCTAAGTGCAAAAGTGTTTTCCGTGCCTTGGGCTAGGGGATATCTGCAGTCTCTGCAGAGGAAGCAGTTTGCTCCCAGGCACCGCGGCAGCGTGGGCACCAGCCCGGGCATCTTCCCAGGAGACCCCGGCCGGGTCAGCCGGCGGGAGAGGCAGGGCAGCCGGGGCTGTGTTTTTCCATATTTCTGCTCCACACGCGTCACACCAGAGTTGCAAGCAAAGTCTTTCTTGCATTATCCAGCATTGCATCTTTCACCAAAACAAAAAACTCTGAAAGAATAGCAAAGGCAACGCTCTGCTTAAATTCAGGACTATGAGCCCAGAGTCAGAGTCAACTCTGGAAAAGGGACTCAGCTCCGAAAAAATCCCATGCCACTCTGCCGCGCCGCGATGTCGCCCCGCTGGCTCCGTGCACCCTTCCTGGAGGGAACGGCCTGACCCCGTGGCCTCCCCCAGGGCTGCAGAGCTGCTCAGGTGGCTGCTGGTCCTTCCCCGAGCGTTGAAAATAGTGCACCAAAAAGACAGTCCTTAAAAGCAGATTTACATCCCAGATGCATCTATTTTCATCATAGTACATTGCTATTGAAAGTGCGTTAAAAACGACTGCTGCCCCGTGGGAACATAAACAATACCAGCAGCGGAAAAAACCTTACTCGAGCCAGACCGCACATTGGTTTTTTATAATTTGCTGATTCGTTACCTGCTGGGAAGAGCAGAGGCAGGTACTTGCTCGCCACGTTTTGCAGCCAGCAGCGTGGGTCAGAAATCGGGTAGCTAGGAAACGCGGGCGAAGCCCAGCGCGGCGGCACGTGTGCTTTGCAAGGAGCATCCGACAGAGCCCCGTCTCCGCGTGCTCACGCGGAGACCCGAGGGTTTGCGGGCAGCCTTGCTCCGTAACGCTCCCTCCCACAGCAGCAGCACTCAAGCAACCGGCACCTGCCAAATCCTCCTCCGCTCGATGGGAGCAGGGAAGCCGAAAGCGGGAACTGCCCCCGGAGAGGCCCCGCGCTCGCTCCCGACACGCGGGCGCTGCCCCGCTCCCCGCGTCTCTCCATATGGGTGGCACGGGATCGGGATGGAAACGAGCCTCCAGGGCGGCATTTAAGGGCTTTCGTATTTAAACCAAACCAGCTGTGATTAATGAACAAAATAAGCAACTGTTTACGTATCTTTGTTTTCTGATTTTGCTATTTAAAGAGTTACGGGGGAGGGAGATACTGCCAAAGCCCTGACAAGGCTCCGGGACAAGGCGCATTTCCACGCCGGCCCACGCCATTGCCTGCACCCACGGGAACCGTGCTCATCCCACGGGAATGGCACTCCCCATCCCGTGGGAACAGCGCTCATCCTGCAGGAACAACACTGCCCATCCTGAGGGAATGGCACTTGTCCTGCAGGAATGGTGCTCCCTATCCCAAGGGAACGGCACTCATCCCGTGGGAACGGCACTCCCCATCCCGCGTGGGGCTGGCAGGGAGCCGGGACCGCGAGCTGCGGGAGCTGGTGGTTAACAGACCTTCTAGCGCGGGGGAAAGGCAAATCGCTGCCGAGGGTCCCCACGCTCCCACCCAGCCTCGCCGCCGCCGAGCCCACGCGCTTCCTCCTCGCCGGGATCCCCGCTCAGCACCGGCCCCGGGATGCCGGATGCGACCCTCGTGCCGCCGGCAGAGCCCATCCTGGCCGGGCCAAGCGCGCCCGCGCCCCATCGAGACCCTCGTTATCCTTTCTAGGGTAATTAAGACCAATCAAGTGGAATGAGAGCGCAGCGGCCCAGGACGGCTGGTACCCGCCCAGGGGAGCGGGGCTGCTCTCGCCGGCACCGCTGCTCTGCAGCCGGGCGGACGGACCGACCGCGTCCCTGCCCGACGCCGTGGTGGCTAATGAAAATATATTTGCTATCCGTGTTAATTAAAGTGCAACGGCTTGTCGTCAGGCTCCGTGGGAGAATCGTACACAGGGTACCATCATGCAGCAAGACAGTGCAGAAACGGGATTAGCTCTGCCAGGCCTTATTTAACACACACATCACGGATGGCTGATACAGCTGACAATTAATTAGAGGAAAAAAGGAAAAAAGAGAAGAAAAACAGTGTTGTCGTAAATTGAATGAGGAATGAGAGAAACGCACGCAGGCGCTGGTCTGGCCCATCCCGACCGTCCCGTGGCCGGTGCACGGGGCTGGGGAGGGCGGCACGGGGGGGACGGCGGGTGTCCCAGCCCGAACGCTGCCCGGTCCCGACCCCGGTGCCGCCTGCGTGTCCTGCACGCGGCTGCGGTCACACCGCGACGTTTCCACTGGGAAACAGCTGCGCTGCCAGAGCTGGAATTGCTTTGACACAGTGAGGATTAGGCAGCTAAAGTGCAGCTTATTACTTCCTTTGGAGGGGAAATATTAAGGCACAAAGGAGGCGAGACACTGACAAGCCGAATCACATTGGGGCGGTCAGAGGGCTTTCGGGAGCGGAGCGTTTTCGGCCCCTCACGGGGCGCAGCGGTGGGTCTGGGGTGCCTTTGCCGTGCTGTGACCCGGCCAGCGCCGGCCTCGCCGTGCCCACAGCGCGGTAATCGATGGAGTCCAATAACTGTGATCACCACCAACATCCGTAACCCCACACTTCTCCCGCCTTCCTGATTGCTGGCAGCGGGACTGTGCGCAGTCTGTCAGGAATCATTAGGCTCCAGAGCTGCGTAATTTCAGAGGAGTGCAACGGGGGTCTTTTCAAGGGCAACACGCAGCACTAGGCAGCAAGCAGAAAGGCGTCTGCACAGCCTCCGTCAGAGGAGAAAATGCAAAGAAAAACAGATTTTTGAGAAAAGTTTCCAACCTCTGGGATGGAAATTTGCATCCCCTAAGGGGAGACGGTGCCCCGGACATGGCTGTGCCCCGGCAGCGCGGCAGTGAGGCAGGGTACCGCGGCGCGGGGGACGGTGCGGGTCGCCCCGGCAGGACTCTCGTCCCCGGCGCCGGGGGGGGGCTGCCGCGCTGCTCCGTGCACCCGCTGCGCTCGCACCGCGTTGTCACCTCAGATTTTCAACTCCGGCACAGAAACCAAATCAAACCAAGCAGCAAACACAATCCAGACAGGTAGAACAAAACAAGGAGGCTTCAAACAGTCAGATAACCCAGAGCTGCAACTGCCTGCAACATGGGCATGAATGATTTATAGCCGGGCAGAGAAATAGTCATCTATTTTAATTATGATTAACCCCTTTCTTTCCAGATGTTTCGGGGCTGTGTATCTTGTAACCTTTTCCCGGCGTCCCCCGGGAGCAGGAGGGTTTGGCCCGACGGCCGGTGCTCGGGTGGTGCCGGCTGCGGGGAGCCGCGGGAACGGCCGTGCCGGCAGCGGACCGGGGCTCGATTGCTCTTTGCCCATCACCGCTGTTACTTCCGCAGAGGCTCTGGGCACCACTGCGTGCCAGCCCGCTGCTTCCCCCCCGGGCTGCAGCAGGGCAGAGCCATCGGCCTGCTCCAAGGGTTAATCTCGGCACTCATCTCACCAAATCTGCTACAGTGCATCTTAATAGCGAGAGGAGATTAATTATCCTTTCAGATAGCAGCCTGGAGTGGACTTCTTGTATCCAAACACTCTTCAGGAGCCCATTTAACTGCACCCTGATATAGCTGACTAGGCTGGAGGATGGGTTGAAGGAGCTTCTCTATCCCCAGTCCAATTTGTAACCTGAAAAGCTGCCAAAATACCCAATTTCCCCTCTGGGCAGGTTGGGAGGAATGAGCATCCCAGAGGCAGAGCTGGGGAGGGGGGGCACGGCAGCCGTCTCCCTTCGCTCTTCTGTCCTGCGGGACAAAACCTCAGCGCCGGCAGCCTCGGGGCTCTGGGCAGCAAGCGGTGCAGAGACACGTCTCCGTCACAGGGTACCTATGTTTGCCACGGGTTTGGGGCCAGGCTGGGGGCCAGCCGGCCAAGCTCAGAGGTTTGGTACCTGGAGAAACTAGGCGACTCCATGGGAAGTTTTCTATTTGCACCTGGTGACACTAATTTCTCAGAAGAAATGAAATATTCCTGGAAACTGCAGTGCTAGTTCTTTTCAGACAGAACTATCTGGCCATAGCGAGGCAGGAACCGTTTCTTTCTTTTGCTTGAAATTGCAAAAACTACAATGAAACCAAGTTAACATCTGCATCAGAGAAATGCTTTCTATAATAGACTCGCTCCCTGCTCCGTGGCCCACCCCACCTCACCGTATCTTAACCGAAAGTCATTAATCACAGCCATCGGCGGGGAGGCAGCATCCGCGGGGACCGAACCGGGCTCTCCCCAGCCTTTCCCTGGGCTTTTCGGTCCATCTCAGTGCAGGGCTGCAGCCGAGCAGCCTCAGGAAGGGGCTTCTTCCCGTCTGCAAGAGGCCATGGCTGCTGCAATCTTCCGAATGCTTCTCCGAGACGCCTGCGCTGCGCCTGCTCCCTTTCAGGGCATCCTTCAGCCCCAGCGTCAGCCCTCCGGTTTCTTGCTGCTGCTGCAGCCCCAGTTTCTTCTCGCAGCGTCTCGGGTGCCGCTTTCCTGGCTTTGGAGAGCTGCTGCCACCCGGCCCCTGCTCTGCTCGCTCGGCTCCTCAGCGGTTCCCTTCCCCACACAGGACACCAGCTCCCATCTTTGGGATGCAGCGTCAGCATCCCTGGAGCGCAGGGGTGAGGGATGCACGCGTTTCCCCTGCCACCAGCTTCCCCCCCATCACCTATGCCGCTCCTCGTGGCTCCGCACACCCCTGCCTGCCCCCTGCCCCATCCCACCGCCCAGGGCTTGGCCGGGACGGGCACCTTCACCCCTCCCCGGCAGCGTGGGACGGGGTGCTGGTGTGGCCGGGGAAGAGGGACGCCGTGCCAGCAGAGCATCCCCAGGGACCGGAGGGCCCCGAGCCGCTGCCCCCCCCCAGCCACTGGCAGACAGCACAGGGGAGATGAGTTTCCTCTGGTTTTTCCTCACCTTCAGCTGGAAAATTCCCAACATAACCCCAAACCCATGGTCCCCCCGCTCCCGGCGGTGTCCCCCTCCGGCACGGCCCACACGTGCTGCATTATCACCCAACCGCAGAGCCGAGCCGGTGCGCAGCGGTGAGCTCCGGGGCCGTGCCGGGGCCCGGCTTCCCCATCAACACCGGCTTCGCGGCTCCCTCTTCCCGGGAAGCTGCATTTAACCTGCAGCCGGGCTGCAGCGCGCGGGGCCACCCCGGAGGTGGGGGTGACCGCGGGGACGGGAGAGTCGCCCCTCGCCCCGCAGCAGCCAGGGGCTCTTCCAGACGCGCCAAAGGGGCTGCGAGCATCCTCACCCCGTAATGAGAGGTTTCCACGGCAACCGCATTTGAGCGTTGCTAGTGACACAGATGTAAATTTTAAAATAAAATATTCAGGCCACAGTCCTATGAGCATAAATAAAGCCCTGCACATGGCCCATTTCACAGCATTTTAAAGCAGCTCGAACCCCCCGGGGCCACACGAGCCTCTGTGGCATTAGCAAATCCACCAAAGAGAAGTCTGAGCACCCATCGCGCCCCCGGAGCCCCCGCGCTGCTCAGCCACCTCCCGCAGCCGGGGCCCCGCAGAGCCGCGGGCGGGTTGTGGTCCGGCCCCGCGTGGCAGAGGGGACCCGGCGCTCAGGACGGCGCAGAGGCGAGTTTCACCTCCGCCAGCACTGCCGCAATACAAATAGCAGTAAAAAAGGCGCAGAGAGCGGGCGCGGAGAGCCAGGGTTTCCCCGGAGCAAGCTCAATAGCGCTCCGAATAAAGAGCAGAGCGGCCGGAGGAGCGCCCGGCTGCGGCGGGTTTGTTTCCCCGACTTGCACTTAGCTGCAGCAAAGCCTGACCTCGACACCATGCAGCCTATCCCCGCACCAGGCTGCCCTGAGCATCACTTCTTGGCTGTAAATCAGACTGTAGGAGAATTATTTTCCATTTTCTCCGGCTGCGATACTAACGCAGGGATGCAGCCTGTCTGCGAGCCTCCCCGCACCTCCCTCGCCAGCTCCACGCAGCAGAGCAGCCTTCGCGCACGAGGGGACCAGAAGCTCGACGTGCGATGGGCAGATACTTCCGTGGCTCGGTTCGTCTGTGTTCCCACACGTATGACTCACTGATGATTAGATGCTACTATTTTATTTGCTTATAAGCTGAGCTGTCAGGATGCTCTTAAGGAAACTTTTTTCCATTGGAAAATCTTAATTTGCTGAAACTGTAATGGCAGGAAAGAGCAGGCTTCTAATTTCCTATCTGGAAGACATTTAAAGTATCTAGGTTGCATTATTCTGCTTTGACATTTTGAAAGAGAAAAACCTGTTTTCTTGATTCCGTTTTTCCCCCCTCTTCAAGATTTAAAGGTAAAAGCATTTCAGAATTTGAAACCAAAGCAATACGTTTCCAAACCATCAGAGGAGCGGTCTGATCGACCCAGCTGGCACGTTTTCAGGTCGCTGGTTCACGCACAAGCTCTGTTCTTTCTCCCCAACTGTGAAGTCTCTTGGGGCTCACTGGAGACCACCACGGCAGCAGGACAAGCTCGCATCCGTGCGCCATGGGAACTGCAGGCTTCCAGGCGAGCAGACACCCCGGGCTGCTTTCCCTTAGTGACCAGAACTGCGGAGAGGGAGACTGAGGTCAGACACCAGGAAAAGTCTTTTTGGGGAAAGGTGGTGCCAATCGCCTGGGCTCAGAGCACGCTCCGCTGCTGGGGGGGCCAAGAAAGGCCAGAAAGCTGCAAAAGGCAGATGATGAAAGGGAGAAGGGGCTGCGGGGGCCGACGGTCGCCCTCCTCGCCAGTGGGGAATCACTGCCGTCCACGGGGAACCCGGCACAGCGCAGGGCGCAGCTCCCCGCTGCCCAGCCCCTCTCGGGCCACGTGCACACGCGCCGCGGCAGCGGGGTGCGGAGAGAACAGTCTGTCTGGGAGCATCTCAACACCGCCTTTTCCGATGCCAGCAAGGTTCCCGGTAGGCGTGAGGCACACTGCCAGCTTGCAACGCAGTGGGGATGACCGGGGCAGAGCCCTGCGTGCCCCGAGCCCGGCAGCACGGGGTGCAGCACCCCCGGGCTCACCCACACACGTGCAATTCTGCTGTCGGGCAGAGAGCAAGCTCCCCGCTCAGTCACTGCCATTTACACCGGTTACACACCGTAGCGATGTGCAGCTGCCCTGTGCAAGCACGAATGCCTCCCCGCGCACACACGATGCAGTTTCTTCCATTGCAGTAAGTGACAGCGTCTGCTCATTCATCGTCCTGGCAGTAATTGGTAATTCCATGGTTTCAGCCTGCTCATTCATGTGCTCTAATACTGTTGCAGACTTCAGATTCCCTCCCTGCCTGCATGCACGCGCCAGGGGCTTCAGGGAGGTAGGAAAAGGCACTATCCCGAGAAAGACAGATTTGGTGTAAGAGAGGGCTGCAGTATCCCAGCAGTTCAACCAGTCTGGGGTTGTTGGGTCTCCTTCACATGCCTTGTCAGGGCACCGCTAGCAGCAGAGTTAGAGCAGCTGGTTGCAATGGCTTTGGGGGGGGGGTTGCAACACCGACGAGCCCCCAGGGCCGAGCGGAGCTGCCAGCGCTGCAGAGCAGCCCGAGGCGCCCTGCATCGGGGCGCAGGGAGCTCCTCCACCAGCCGAGCACGTCCTTCACCTTCCCGAACAGCAGCAGCGGTGCGAGGAGGCAGTTACACCCGCTACAGCGACTGATGACCCTGCTCCACCCGCCAACGGGGCCTGCAAGGAGCCCGAGATGAACCATCTGTTGGGGCCCGTTACTGTGCCCACAGCCCCCTCTCCCCACCGTCAGCTCATCTTTCGCAGGCCCCTCTCAAGGCAGGAAACGCAAAAATAAGCAGCATACACTACAAATGAGCCCCAGCAGCATCCTTTCAGGGAAAGCTCATGGCAGGTGGCGTAGAGGCTGGTCCCGCAGGCACAGGGCACCCTGGCACACGGCAGCTCTGTGCCCGGCAGTGCTGCCCGTGGGTCTCGCAAGACCCATGGCCTGCGGCTGCAGGGCCCCCCAGCCCCATCTGCGGGGCACACAGAGGCTCGCGACCGGTGCAACACATCCGCACTCCTCATGGATCCATCCGTCCCATCCGGCAGCCCGCTCCCAGGGTGGGGGAGCGCTGCCTCGAGCGCAGCCCACACCCAAACACGCGCTACCGCCCGGCACGGCCCCCCGCCACCTCCCCGACCAGGGGAGACCCTCACGGCTCCCTCCGGGATGGGCCCTGCCGGAGCAGCAGCATTCCCTTGTCCGCAGAGCCCAGAGCTGCCCCCAGGGTCGCCCCGGGAGGGGCAGGGACAGCCCCGACCCTGCAGCCACGTCCAGCCCCGCTCTGAGCTCAAGCGCCGGCACACGCTGCTCCCCCGGGAGCGAGCAGCCCTCACCCCAGCCCCATGCTGCAGCTAAACGCGGCCCCGCTTGCGCACAGGGACACGCTGGTCGGGCAGGGGAAGGAGCAGAGCAGGGCAGCTCCCCCCGGGCAGGCGGCAGCACCCCAGACACGCTAAGGGAGCCCAGGACACGCTCCCCACACAGCATATACACTGCTCTGTCTATTTTTTTGCTTTAGTTACCCACCTTTTGCTTTATTCATCCCTCTGTCAAGCCAGCCAAGTCCTTGCAGCCAGCACTTGCCAAACCCAGCCCCAGCACCTGGGTCCGGCTTTATAGCAGAGCAGCCCCAGCTGCTCCCACGGCCTTAAAGGCATCCTGACCCCGTGCGCAGCACGGCGCGGCGCTGGAGGGGTAGCGCGGTGCGGGCCCAGGCGTGCCCCGCCGCCGCGGGAGGCTTACAGCACAAGCAGCTCCTCGGAGGATTAGCTGCTTACAGCCCGGCGACGACGCGGCTAAGCTGGTCGCACAGGCCGAGTGTGGGGTCTGAGCTCGGCCATTAATAGCATCGCTTTAAGCTTCTCGAGGTTTCTGGTGTAATCAGATCACGAAACCCTTTAGGATGGCAGCTGCTGGACGGGAGCAATCAAACCACGGTCCCGCGGCAGCCCGGGAGCGCGTGTTCATGGCAAGTGCTTGATAGCATCAGTATTAGCGATGGGAACCCGGCAATGCAGCTATTCACGGTTTAGCTTTCAGGAGCGCAGCAGCAAAATGAGCGCTTTGTGATTACTGCAGCACCCTTTTATCAAGCATTTGCAGTTCTGCTTCTCCCTAAGTCCTTTAAGCCCGTCTAGCTGAGCCGCGCGCAGCAGCCGGGCTGATCCCGGGCTCACTGGGATCCCTTGGCCCGTGCGGGACCCGGCTGCCTCCACCCCCAGCCCCCCCGGCCTCCCGTGCTGGGGGTCCCGCGGGCGCTGGGGCTGTCCCGGACCCCGAGCGTGGGCTGGGGGCTGCGGCGGCACGTGCACAGCATCGCGGCAGGCCGGAGCAGAGCCCCGCCAGCCTAGGAGCTGCCTTCTCCTGGCGCTCTGAACACGTCGCTTTTCATCCCCCGGCTGCTCCTCAAAGGCTTCCCAGGATAAAACGAGCTCTTTGTTGCATGCTTAATTGAAAGCGCCACTAATTGCAAAGGGATCCTTGCGTCGCCGGCTCCTTGGAAACGAGCCCGTCCGCCCGAGCGGGACGCCTGCGCGGGGAGACGGGCCGGGCCGTGGCGCGGGGCCGTGCCTGCGCTGCCGAGCGGGACGTGCCCGGCCCGGGGCTGCGGTGCAAGGGGGACGCCGGCCGTCCGGCGCATCCGAGTGTTTTTTGTTCCTTAATGCTGTTAAATGGTTATTTAATCCATAGAGCAAAGTTAATTGATATTGTTCTGTCTGCAAATCCGAGTTCCAGAAGCTAACATTTTCACTTCTCTGGCGCGCGGGTGCTGAGTCAAAGCTAGAGCCTGGGTTGCCGTCGTTAACATTTGCTCTTGTGGAGGGTGTCCGTGCCCAGAGCCTCCGGCCCGGAGCGCTGCCTCGCGCTGTCAGTCCCTGTCCCCATCCCCGTCCCCATCCCCGTCCCCGTCCCCGTCCCCGTCCCCGTCCCCGTCCCCCTCCCGCAAGGCACATCCTCGCCAGCGGGATGGAAACGCTGCTGCCCGCCTGCTGCGAAAGCTGCCTGAACAGACCGTTGCCCTGTTTTGTGAAAAATACACCCAAGCTGCTGCTTGAGAGGGACCATTAAAAAGCTGGTTTCGTTTTTCTGAAGAATGAGAGCTGACGATGGATGAAACGGTGGCGAAAGGGACAGCTTGAGCTCGTGTTTGAGTAGTTTTCTTTCAGTCACCCGGCCTTGCAATCCCAGTCATTTTGCCTTAGACATCACATACCAGTGAGCTAATGTGTCTGGGCCATGGCAGCAAATCTAGGCCGTAACCTGAAATCCGTCACTGCACATGCACAGGTCACAAACAACAAGCAGATTTATTTCTAAGCAGCAGGAAGACAAAACTCTTCAAAAGAGCCAGCTAAAACTATCCTAATTGGCAAAAAAGCTGTTTGTGCCTGCAAAAATACAGTCTGAGCAGCTAGCTGGTCTCCTCGCGCGCAGGAGGGTGGCACAGGCATCGCCACGCAAAGCACGTTTAGTGCTGGTCTTGGAGGCAGCTGATTTTTCCGTGCTGCGGGAGCTGCGGGAAACACTTGCCCAGATCTGGCGAATCCTGTCCAGGCTCGAGCCGCGCGGCAGTTGCTTCCGATAAAGCCACAAGATAAACGGGCTGTGCAACCCAATAGCATTTACTTCATCCCGAGCTGGTTTAGCAGGTTAGACCGAGGTCAAACACGATCGCGGCTCCGCTGCCTGCGCTGCCGGCTGGGAGGCAGCGCCGCTCGCGCCCTCCGGGATTCACGGCACAGATCCGGCACAGATCCGGCTCGCCAGCGCCCCGGGCGTGCTCGTGCGGTTTCAAACCTCGTCCCTCACCACAAGCCTGGGAGGTGAAAGGGTGGCTGTTTGCATTCAGATCGGCATGGAAAATATCATACCAAAATCCAGTTATCCTTACATTAAACAGGAAATCTATCGCAATCCCTGTGTAAACACAAAGATGCTCTTGCGTTCCACCTCGCCGGCTCTTTGCTGTGTCGAACGACCAGCTCGGGGAGCAGCCGGGCTGCGTTGCCCTGCCGGGGCACCTGGGCAGGAGAGGGATCCCCCTCTGCGCTGCGAGACCCCGAGACCCCCGGCAAGGGACACCTGAGACCCACGGCAAGGGACACCTGAGACCTATGTGCAAGGGACACCTGAGACCCATGCGCAAGGGACGTGCACAGGGACGTGCCGCGCGCCTGCCGGAGCTGCTGGCCCTTGGAGGGGAGAGCTGATGGTTTCCTCCCAAAAGCGAGTGGAGCAAACCCGGCGCGGCTGGGCCGGGGGCCGTGTGGTGTCCGCCCCTCTCCGCCCAGCTCCGGCCTGGCCAGCACTCGCTTCCCTGAAAGACGCGTTTTCCCTTTGCAAACTGAAGCACATGAGGTGCCTCATTACAGAGTCGCTATGCAGAGTGCTTTATTTCACGCTCTGTTAAGGGCAGAACCACTTAAATGCATCCTGGCAAAGGATCTAATAAGAAATTAGTCAACTTTCTGAAAGCATAAAATATAGTGTGATAGCAACATCCATTATGAATTAGAGTGCACACGGCTAACGACCCTGGGACACCGCTGCTGCCGCTGTCGCTGCCGCTCGTGCTCCGACCACACGGGCTGCAGCTCCCGCGCCGGCACCCGGATGGCCCAGACGGCAGCCGGCATCCGTGGGACACCGCGGCCAGCGCCCACCGCCCCACCGGCTCCTGTGGCCGGACCCTGCTCCGACCCCCGGCTGTGCCGTGCCGGAGGGGACGCTTCACGGGAGCGGTGCCGGCAGCGGCGGGCGGCACGGGAGTGCGGGAGCATGGCATTCCCGCAAGGAGCAAGCATGGGAGCACGGCATTCCCATAAGGAGCAAGCGCGGGAGCACAGCATTCCCGCAAGGAGCAAGCGCGGCACGCGGCAAGAAGCCGCCAAGGGTTTCTCAGCATTGACACAAGTCGGTGGCTGCAGGCGACATGTGTGAAATGTCTCCTAATGCGCTAGGGGAATCAACTAATGAATTTACTGAACCGCTGCTAATTAAGGAATTAATTTTTTAAGTCGTGGAAAGCATAACAGGAGAGGGCAGAGACCCCCCAGCCACCCTGGGGCAGGCTGCTGCGTGGCACCAGAGCTGCCGGGAGGGGAAGGCAGTGGTGTTTTGGTGCTGCCAGTTGCCTTTCCTTGCTGGCAGCCCGGCACAGCGCATCCCGGTGATGCTGCATCCCAGCACGGTACATCCCGGTGATGCTGCATCCCGGCACGGTACATCCCGGTGATGCTGCATCCCGGCACAGCGCATCCCGGTGATGCTGCATCCCAGCACGGTACATCCCGGTGATGCTGCATCCCGGCACAGCGCATCCCGGTGATGCTGCATCCCAGCACGGCACATCCCGGTGATGCTGCATCCCAGCACAGCACATCCCGGTGATGCTGTGCCCCAGCATGGTGCATCCCGACGGCACGGCAGCCCGGCCGGGGCAGCTGGAGCGGAGTGTGTGAGGCCAGGTAGCACCACGGGAGCCTAGCCGGTGGCTCCTGCCAGCACCGCGGCGTGCGGCCGGGCGGCCCATCCACCCCGGCCTTGCAGCGGGCACGGGCATTGCCCAGGCTGTGCGTACAGGGCTCTCCGAAACCAAGGAGCTGAACTGCCTTGGCCCTGCCCTGGCATTGCCTGGTGAGGGAAGAGTCCGAGCACAGCAGTGGCCTTTTCCCCAAGTACCTGCAACTCACTCGCTGAAAAGGCATGGAGAGAAAGGCATCCTCGAAAGCAGTCTCCAGCCTCTGAAAGTCGCTTTGAGGAGCTTCATCCTTTGGGCTGACTCACCCAGCCTTTGCCTTTCCTTACTGGGAGCCCTTATCTGCAGCTCTTCTCGCCAGAAACCGCTTTGGTTTTCCAGCAGACTGGGTGAAGTGAACTGGCACGGGCTGTTTCCTCTGGGGTCTGGGCTCCTCGCAGCTCCCCCCACCGTCAGCAGCCCCCCGTGCGGAGCACCCGGAGCAGGCGGGGGGAGCGCGGCTGTGAGCCCGGCCCTTTCCGCAGAGCAAATCCCGCAGCCGCGCTCGCCCGCTCGTGGACGATCTGTCCAGCTCTGCCCGGGCGTTTATGCAATTAGCTGCAATGAGATTACGATTTAGTGCTTACGGCTAAGGAGATAAAGCAGCCGTTGCCGCGAGGCTCCCAGCGGGCGACCTCCGGCTCCCGCCGCCTCGGCAGAGCGGCCGCGGGCGTTGCGAGGAGGCTCCTCCGTGCAGCCAAATGCCGACAGCCCGCGCGGCCGCTCCTGCTTTGGGAGAGATTCGCCCTCGTCCCGGACTCTTTATTCTCCAGCAGTGGATGACCGGCCCTGGGGCATCTCCTGTACCCGGGCTTCGCCCCGTCCTGCCGAGCGCCGCGGGCTGCACCGGGGACGGAGGCACGCTGCACGCTCACCGACGGCATTTCTGTCGCCAGCACAGGCCGGGCGGGAGGAAAGCAGCCGGTGCTGCACGCTGCTGCCGTTCCTCTCCCAAACCCGGCAAAACGGTCCCCCCGGCCGCCCCGCGTCTGCGTCCGAGCGGTGCTGCTGACGCGCCGTTTCCACCGTGCTCGGAGCACGGAGCCTCTAATGGCAGGTTCAAAGAGTTGCTAATAGCAAAACTCGCGCTAAAACATCAGAAGCAAATGCTCGAAGGCATTAAAATCACGGAGCAGCGTAAACAGGGGTTTTGCTCCTTGGGGTACTGTGCTCACCTGTGATGATAACCCTGAGCTGTCCCCGCACTTCATACTTCACATCAAAAAGTTCCTTTGTTCCTTTTCATTCCAGGCTACTGTAATTAGCAGAATGTGCAATGTGCGAAATCGAGTCATATTTTTAAATGTGTTGTGCTTTGTCTAAAGGATCTGTGACATTAATTCCAACGAAGCGCTCGGGGTAAGGCAGAGGCGTATTGCACTTTCCCGGGGTCGGTCCAGCAAAGAGGCTGCAGCACGGCTCGGCACGGCTCGGCACAGCATGGCCTGGCACAGCACAGCACGGCACAGCTCGGCACGGCACGGCGGGGGCTTGGGGGCTCGGGGTGGCTTGAAACCCCGCTGCCCCGCGCAGAGCACAGGAGTGACCCGTCTGTGCAGCGTTTCGCAGCAGCGGGGGACACCGGCCCTGGGGCGCTCGGGAGGGACGAGGCGTTTGGGATCACGGTCTTTAAGCAAAGCGTATTAAGTGCCTTCCCTAGCAACTGCTGTTTCCATGGAAAATGTTGACTCCGTGGTTCTCTCAGCTTTCACTTTATGCAGTGTTTTACAGAGCTGTGGTGGTGGCTAGAGCTTGTTTTACCCTGCGGACTGCAGCCCAATCAGACCTACTGGTGGTGAACAAATCTGTATTTCATGCAATTAAAGTCCCTGGCTAGAGCCGTGGCGGGGTAGCTTTGATTGCTCTTTCTTTCCCATGCGTCGCGCTGCCCAGTACAAAAGGTTATTGGCTGCCTAAGGAGAGGCTTTCCAAAATGGAGCGGTGTTTTGATGTGGGGGGAGTCAGTTAATCAGGCATCTGCTCCCGGCCGGGCCGGCAGCGCGGGGAGGACAACGGGAGCGAGCCGCGGCCTCATCAGCCGCTTTGAAATTGCCACATTCTCTGATGACAATTGCAAAAATAGGAGCTTTTCATGTGGCCCGAGCCAGAGCCACAAATGCAGCAGGAGCGAGCGAGCCCGCGGAGTGGCTGACCCGAGATAAGGGAGCTGAACGGCAGCTCTGCGCGGGGCGCTAAGCCGGGGAGCTGCAGCCGCAGCCGTGCCGCGGCGGCCGGGCGAGCGGAGCAGGCGCGTCGCTCCCGGGGGGCTGAACTCGCACCCCCGGCGCGGTCCTGCCCCGCCGGCCGCCTTGCCGAAGCCTTTCCCCTTCTCTTGCAGACGGCGGCTCGGAGGCGGCGCTGGGCCCCGCGCGCCCGGACGCTCTCGCCGCGGATGCTCCCGCGGGCCCCGCGCCGGCGCCCCAGCTGCTCCCGGCCGGCACGGCCCCGGTTCCCGCGCCGGCGGAGACCTCCCGGCGGGCGCGCGGCGACGTCCAGCCAGCACCCACCGCCGCCCCCGACGCAAAGCCGGCCCTCCCCGGGAAGAAGAAGCCGCCCGCCACAAAGCAAGGCAACGCAGCGAGGAAGCACCTGAGGCCCAAACCCACGGTGCCGGGGCTGCCCGGAGCCACCGTGCAGGTGAGCCCAGGGCTGCCGGCCCCCCCGGATGAGCCACGTTCGCCGGCGGACGGCGGGGCCACGGCGGCAGCACCGGCGAGGTGGGAGCACGGCGGTGCCAGCGGCGAGGTGACCACCAGCCCCGCAGCACTGCAGCCCTCCCCGTCTGCCCCGGCCCTGGCGGTCCCCGGGGGCGCGGGAGCCGCGGAGCTGGCAGCCGGCCGTGCCGCCCCGCACGGGATGAGCGTCACGGAGAGCGGGACGAACGGCTTTGCGTGGGACGAGAGCCAGGAGACCACCACGTCCACCATCGTGACCACCACGGTGATAACCACCGAGCCCACGCCAGGTAGGGCTGCCCCGCCGCGAGCCGGAGCCGGGGGGATGCTCGCGGGGATAACGGGATGCCTCGTGCTGGAAACCGTGCCGGCCCGCGCCGTTGGCGTTTCTGGGCTACCCAAAACCTGCATTTCGGCAGTGCCGGAGGCCAACCAGGGTGCCGTGAGGTTTGGGGCCAGCAGCCGAGGTCGCGGTCCGCAGCGCGGGACGTCTCCATGCCCTCTCACTGCCCATTTCCCTGCTCCTGCCAGTTTTCCCTGGATGTGCTGCCGAAGCCATCCTGCAGAAACGCCCCTGCATTTTGGGTGGAAAGAGTTGTTTCCTCAGCCGTGTTTCTCCGCCCAAGGGCAGGAGCAGGGCAGGCGCGGGCGGCCCGCCGGCCCCCGGCCACGGCTGACATGGGTTTCGCCTCCAGTTCTCTGCAGCATGAGCTTCTACGAGCCCGAGGGCTACATCGACTCCACCGACTACCCGCCGCTGCCGCGCCACAGCTTCCTGGAGTGCACCTACAACGTCACCGTCTACACCGGCTACGGCGTCGAGCTGCAGGTAGGCACCGCTGGCGTCCTGCACCGCGGCAGCCGGGCGGGGAGAGTGCGGGGGACGGAGGCGCCTGGCCGGGGTTGCAGCACCTGCGTGCACCAGAAATGGGCAGGAGCCAGGGAAATACCGGGTTTTTCTGCAATAAGTAACCTGCACGAGGGAGCTGGCCCGTTCTGAACATCGGGTTTGAGCAAAGCTTTAAAATGAGCAATTGACTGAACGCAGTTGACACCAGCGACTTGCAGAGCAGACACGCAGCTCGCGGAGGCAGCGGCGGCAGCAGCGTTATCCGCAGCCCCTGGGAGCAGCGCCCCGGCTGCGGGCTGATGCCAGGCAGGTGCCCAAGCCCCTTTCCCACGGGATGCCGGGCACAGGCCAGTGCCAGGCAGGTATCCCGAGCCCCTTTCCCATGGGATGCCCCTTTCCCAGTGCTCCCAAGGAGGAGCCACGCGTGCAGCCGGCCACAGCAGCTTGCTTTGGGGGACCTTGGCAAATGCCAATCCCGGCACTCAGGCAGGGCCACATCCCCCCCAGCCACTCAGCAGAAAATGCATGGACAAACTGGCATTTCACACCAAAAACCAGCAGCGGGTACGCCTGCTACAGCAGAGAGACCAGAGCAGAGAGAGACCAAAGCTCGCAAAGGAAGGAGTCTATAAATATGTTAGCGAGTAATATCTACAGCAGTAAAGAACAATATTCACAGTAAACGCAGAACACAGCACAGCATCCACTGTAAAGAGCAAGACTGGCAGCCAGGTCAGAGCTCTCGTTAGGGTCTCTCGTTAGGACCTGCCCCAGACCTGGGGTCCGATACCGCAGAGGAGCTTCCCCCCGTCGCGCAGGGTCGCGAGCAGGAGAGCCGCTCCTGGGAAACAGCGCTGACGTTGTGCTGAGCTGGCCGGCGCCGTGGGGCTTGGACGGGTAATAGATAACCGGCCTGTAAAAGAAGAGCGGTCGCTAACCATCCTTGACGCATGCTTCAAACCCAATCAGCTCACAGCTCTGCACCGCGGGCTGGAGTCCTCCTTTACTCTTGAATTTTCCCCATGTCACAATTTGTATCCAATTAAAATCCATTAACTTTTAATCTGTGTAATTAAGAGCGTGCATTAAAACAGTAGCAGTTCCAGCGGGTTTGCTCGTGTCATCCCTTTGGCCTGACCTTCGTGGCACGAGTGCTGCCGCCCGAGGGAGCCCGACGGGGAGATTTCCTGGGAGCTGGCCGGCGGCAGCTGCACAAGCATTGCCATTTGCATGTGTCTCTGACACTTTTGCATGGCAATAGCGCCGTCTTCCAAAATCCACAGGGTGCTAAAGACAAACCGCTCCGCTGTAAATTTGCCTCTGTCCATAACCCATCAAGTGACATCGCTCCTGACCTTGCTCCGTTACAAGCTGAGGTTTTAATGGAGCATAAAATTAGCCCCTCCGCCCCCCGAGCTTTGCATCTCACTGTGCTGATGCTTCCGAGGGTTTCGGACAAGTCGCAGGGCAGAAGCGGCTCTGCGCTGGCGGCAGCGGCCTCCCCGGCACTGGAAGCATGCGAGCAGGCTGATGCGGTGGCAGCAGAGCAGGAGATGTTCCAACCCGCAGGCACGCGCCGATTTTGTGTAGCTTGAGCTCGTGGCATTGCCAGGCCCCTGGCGCGGTCGCCAGCCCGGGAGCGGGGAGCGTCGCGGCGGCAGAGGCGCATGCTCGCAGCACACGTGTGCACGGCGCTGCAGGTTGGCTCGGGCCTCCCGCGGGCGTGCAAAGCTGGCTCTGCTCCGCGGGGCTGCGATCTCCAAAGGCGAATGGTGTCGGGCGCCTGCTCAGCCATCCCCATCGCCGCGGAGCCTCTCTGCACGACGCCGGCGGGGAGCCGCCGCGCTCGGGGCCAAGGCATCAGAAGTGCCTCACCCATTGCTGACGGCAGCGAGCTCTGGAGGAGGCTTTTAGCCACTTAGACAGCAACGGCGGCATGATTTATATCCCGAGGAAGTCAGGAATAGCATTCATGGCAAGCGAGACACCATGGATTTATTTCCTCTCTTTAGTCTGCGCATGAGATGTCATGTACGATATATAGTGATGAGCCCAGCAGAGGAGATAGTGCCGTGCAGAAGGATTTTCCCTGTTTGCATGGGAAGCTGATCTTAAGTCCACCCTGGGCACGACCGCAGGCTCAGCACGGCTCCCTGCGGTGGGCAGTTCCCCCCCCTCCATGGAGACGTCTTTGCCACGGGACACTTGCTGGGCTGCTCCTTGCAATGTTTGCAAGACCGGCACGAAGTGCCTGAAAAGGCAGCAGCTGAGGGAATTAAGTCGCAGAGGCGTCGCTGCAGGAGCGGAAATACGGCCTCGGCATCCCAGCCCTTCGCCAGCGGCGATGTCCCACGCGCGCCTGCATGCACGCTGCTGGGAGGCAGCGCCCAGCATCAGAGCTGGATGAGGCGGTCGTTCCCTTCCTCTTGCTCCCTCCTGTTCTGCCTGGAGCTGACAATCCCATTTCCATTACTTTTTAATTCTTTTCCATGCACAAACTCAGCGAACTTCGGTGGCTCCAAAGCTAGTGACCCTGGGTGGCTGCTGAAGTCTTGCCATGCAACTTCCTCGACTGCTGCACAGCAATATGGGCGACTGGTTAACATTTAAGTGACTTTGATTTAATTCCCAGTGTCTGTGATGGAGACGGGCAGGGGAGACCTGGCTGACCTGCACTTTCCCGGAGAGGGGAGAGCGGCCGCGCTGTCCTGCCGGGACGGCTCGACCCCGGAGCAACGCGCCGGAGCAGCCGGGTTTGGCAGCACGGGGGCCTGCGGACGGCTGCGTTGCCGAGGGCCACGGGCTGGGAACGGCCCCAGCTCATTGCACGTCACGGCCCCGGTGGGTTTCCTCGCGGCACCCTGCAACGGCCCCCCAGGAGCTCCCCCCGCGCGCCCCCGAACCCGGCCCTGGCTGCGTCTCGGCAGTGTGGCTGCTGGAGCTGCAGAGCAGCCAGTTCTAAAAATGTTTAGCTAAATTATGTTTATTTTTAAAAATCTTGAATTCTCTTGGCAAGAAATAGAATTTCCTTAAAGAGCTTTTGTAGTGGGTGAGCAAGCCTGACAGTTTGAATCAAGGAACCCTCCCGTCTTCCCAGCAGACTTTTTAGGAGCTGACACCGGTTCAGGCTTTGATTAAAGCGAGAACTTGTCCTCCACAGCCCCTGGCAGGAAACCGCACATACGGTCCCGCTCTCGGCTGACGGTCCCTGGCGTGAGGCCACCGCAGCCGCCCGCAGCCGCCAGTTATCCGGAGAGCAGCGGGTCCTCCGAGGATGCGGGCGCTGCCGAGCAGAGGTGCAGGTCTTTCCCTCAGTAACATCCCTGCTCCGGCCTCATCCGAGATGGGATTTAGGGAATTTATGAGCTTGTGCCAGGCTGCAGACTGCAGCAGAGCTGCTGTGAGGTGGCCCGTTGCTCCGGGCAGGGGCTGCGGCATCTCGCGGTGCAGCCGGGCCGGGGGCTCGGGGAGCTGGTCGTCCCCTCTGCTGCGAGCGCTGTGCTCCAACCGCTCGTGTGAAATCCCCGCTCCGCTGGCAGGTCTGTGCTCCAACCGCTCGTGTGAAATCCCTGCTCCGCTGGCAGCCCGCGGGGAGGAGAAAAGCCACAGCGGAGCAGAGCAGCTCGGCGATACTCGTGCTGCTCTCATGGCAGACTCTTTAACGTTTCCCTTTTTAATTTGCTGGAGTGATTTGGTGCTAGATAGTGTGTTTCAGACAAGTTGTCACCAGAGGAAACTAGCTTGGGAGCGGGTTTGTCTTTGATTTCAGAACAAAATGCATTGGAAACGCCCTGGAAGCGTCTTTGCAACGACTCGGAAGAGCTCGGGAAGCGAAGCCCTGCCCCGGCGGGCGCCGGTGGGAGGTCGTTAGCCCTGTGCACAGCCCCGTTAGCTTCCTCGGGGTCGTGTTCTCCAACAACGTCTAATTCCTTGACTTTATTGGCCATCAGCCCCGGGCTGTCTCAGCAGGCGCAGTGCGTGTGTCACGGTGCACCTCCATCCCACGTGGTTCGGTGCCGGTCTGGCAGCAGGAGCCGGGACAAACCCGGCGGTCGCAGGGCCACGTGCACACGCATGTGCAAACATTCACTTTCATCCCAGCGCGGGATAAAGCCAGAGACGAGGAGCTCGCCTAGGGCAGCACGAGGACCCAGCGCATGGACTTACTTGCCCCAAATTCCCGGTGTGCTGCACAGTGCCTCGCACCTCCAGGGCACTCATTTTGCTGCTGTTGCAATATTTCGGCTGCAGCAGAGACTCTCCGCAGTGACCCAGCACCCTGCTGCAAAACGAGGCCATTTTGCCAAATCAGCTCTTTCTGGACAAAAGCGCTGTCCGAGCGGCCGGCTCTGCTCCAGCTCTGCCTGGGAGCTGCTCAGCCGCCCTGGTGCTGCAAGGCGAGAGCTGCCACGCTGCCTCGCAAGCCCGGGGAGCCGCGGGCGCTCGCGGCAGTGCCCGGGACGAGAGCGCCGGGAGCCCGGACGACTCCCGTGTGCACCTCGCGGGCCGAATCCGGCAGTCCCGCGTCCTGCAGAACGAGCTCGGCGAGGACAGGGCTCTTCCTGGCGCCCCGTCAGGGCTGAGGCGCTTTGGGGCAGGGGGAGCGTTTATTTGACGGCCTGTGTGTCGTTCCCCCGGGGCAGGCTCCCTTCTTCCAGCAAGGGATGGAAAGACTCGAAGTGCTGCAGACGGCTCCCGGCAGGGCTACGCGGGGCCCCGGGCGCCGCAGCCCCTCCGGCCTCGGGCGAGGGTGCGTGCCGGCAAGACATGCGAGTTTTGTGACCGCAGCCCCAAACCCTCCTCGTGACATCGTCAGCAGCGTGTGCAATCACAGGCAATGCTCTGGTGTGCGCTAAATATAGAGCCCTGGTCTTCACGCACTCAAGGAAACAAATCATCTGATGAGCGTCTTTCTGCTGAAATATAAGCCTATTTATTACCCTAAATGGATGTGAAATGCAAATGTGAGGTTACTTCCCAGCTATTTCCAAATAATAATTAGTGCCTTTTGGGAGTGCTCATTAGATGCATTTGCCCATACGTTCCCCACGGCAAGGAGGGATCCTGGGGAAGACGCACGGAGCGAACCGTGAGCCGCGAGCCCTTCAGAAACACCCTGTTTCGGGTGCAGACCTTCTGCACCCAGCAGCGAGCCTTGGCCAAGCCCCTGCCCAAAATGCAGGTTTTGCTGCCCAGCTGGGCGAGGGGGGCAGTGGGGACCCCTGCTCCCCAGAGTGGTGGCCTGTGGGGAGCTCATGCAGGACATTGCGCTTCAAGCCCCTCTGTCCTGCACGGCTGGAGGCCGCGGGGCTGGAGCAGAGCACCGTCCCGTCGGCACCGCTGCGACGGCCCCGGGGCAGGACCGAGTCTTCCCGCATCGCGTGGTGGGACCCCGCTTCTTCCCACCCCTAATCCGCACCGTCCTCCCCGACCGGCCCCAATCCCTGCTGCTCCCGCCGTGAAACTCCAGTTGCAGCGGGGAGGGAGAAGTGGATGAGCTTTTGCTGCATAAGTGGATCCAGCGTTAAAACGCCGCTCAGATGAGCTGCTCTAGCTGCTGGTGTCCAACCTCCCGGGCCGGGGAGGGGATTAGCAGGCGCGGCAGTTCCCCAGGCAGCACTGGGCAGCTCCCAGCCACGGAGCCAACACCGGCCTCGGCTGCAGCCCCGATCCCGGCAGTGCCGGAGAGGAGCTGGGAGAGGCAGGAGGAGGTGGAGCACCAAGCAGGGAGCCCGGGACAGAGCGCGGGGCTGGTGCATCCCTGTGAGATGCCCCAGGGCCCAGGCCTGGCAGCTCCCTGCCTCAGTTTCCCCTCCCTAAGGACGCTTGCTTGCCTGGCCTGGGCAGGAGGAGGGAAGGATGCGCTCCCTTCCCCAGCTGCCATTCCCGCAGGCAGGAGCAGGCCTGCTCCAGCCAGCCCCGGCGAAGTCCTGGCCTTGCTCGCTTGCTGCGGTTCACGTGCAAGCGGGGCCGCACCGCACCGGGGCCCCTCGCGTCCTGCCGCGCGGTCACGGTCGTGGTCACGGTCACGGTCACGGTCTCGTCCCTCCGCCCCAGGTGAAGAGCGTGAACCTGTCGGACGGAGAGGTGCTCTCCATCCGCGGCGTGGACGGGGCCGCGCTGGTGGTGCTGGCCAACCAGACGCTGCTGGTGGAGGGCCAGGTCATCCGCAGCCCCACGAACACCATCTCCGTCTACTTCCGCACCTTCCCGGACGAGGCGCCCGGCACCTTCCAGCTGCACTACCAGGGTAGGTGCCGCGCGCGCCCACCGCTCCGCCGGGCACCCGGGGCTGGCATCGCTCCCGCCGCGCGGCCCTCGGACCCGCTCTGCCCCGCTGCTGCCCCCAGGCCGCCCCTCCTCCTGCCCGGGCTCCCGCAAGCATCTATTTGTCTCTTGCAAAGCTATAAAAAATAAATGACTGCAAGCAGATTCTTTTTAAAATAGAAAGCGGGTCTGGTGGAAAGCAGCAACAGGTCGAAGAGCAGCTGCTCGGTTCGGCCGCGGGCCCCGCCGGTGCCTGGGGCACAGCCGGCGCATCCGCAGCGTTCGGCCGCCCGCTCGCAGGAGGGGCTGAGCCGCAGCCCTGCGCTCTGACGCGGCCGTGCTCCTTGCAGTGTTCATGCTGAGCTGCAGCTTTCCGCGGAGACCCGACTTCGGTGACGTCACCGTGATGGATTTGCACTCGGGTGGCATCGCACATTTTCACTGTCACCTGGGCTATGAGCTGCAAGGTCCCAAGGTGCTCACGTGCATCAACGCGTCCAGACCCCACTGGAGCAGCCCAGAACCGATCTGCTCAGGTACAGTCATTTTTATTTAGCGTAAGTGCTAAGAAAACCGGAATCCCAAAAGAAAAAAGAATTACAGTGCTTTCTTCGCGCCGTGAGCTGACAACAGTCCCAGGAGCGGGGGGAACCAGTGCCAGGCTCTGCTCACAGCTCAGGCTGTGGCTGCGACAACCCCATCGGGGAGTCGCTCCGGGGTTGCATGCGAGGGGCAGCAGAAGCTCTGCTTATTAGGCAGGCGAGAGAAAGAAAATTGTGGGGTTTATGTGTGTGCATGACACATGGATGCAGGCACACGTGCATGCAAGGCCAGGCCAGGCCAGAGGTCCAGGCAGCGGAGGTTGCTGGCAAGCGCAGGGCAGTCGGAAGAGCAGAGACCGGCGCCAGGTCTCAGCTCCCCACCGAGCTCCGCGGAGCCGCTCCCGGGGGCACGGATGCCATTCCCGGCGGGAACAGTGGATCCCGCGCTGCGTTTGCATGCACACCCCTCGCCCCCGCTGCACGCCCCGCCGCTCCGCGCCCGCCTGACGGTGCCGGTGCCTGCGTCGCCAGCGCCCTGCGGCGGGACCGTGCGCAATGCCACCATCGGCCGCGTGCTGTCGCCCAGCTACCCCGCGAACCAGAGCGGCGGCATGGCCTGCGTGTGGACCATCGCCGCCCCCCCGGGCCAGAAGCTCCACCTGCACTTCGAGAAGCTGCTGCTGGACGAGAAGGACAGGTGAGGCTGCGGCCGGGGACGGGGGCCCGGTGCAGGGGAGGGTCCTGATTCAGGCGTCCAAGTGCAATTTAGGCGTCACAGCACGTCACCCGCACGCATTTCCCCCCTCCGGCACACCCACGCGTCCAGCGCTGCTCGTCACCGCTGCGAGTCCCAGGCCATCGGCACCCGTAACGCAAAGCACACATTTACGGTACTGATGCTTGTGTTTAAACAGCATTAAAAATTCAGTCTGGCAACAGGCAGTAAAACAGGTTTATGGCTTGTAGTAAAATCAAAGAATAAAGCCCCTGTTTATGACACAGTAAAAGAGACTTATGTGGTCGGTGAGTTTTTGTTTGCATAATTTCCATAAAATACTGTGCTCGGCGAGCGGGGCCAGGCGGTGCCCGCTCCCGGGTTGCAGCGAGGATGCTCCGCGCCGGCTCGGGGCCGGTGCCGCTGGGTCGGGGGGGCCGGGACCGGGAGCTCCCCGGTGGCGCGGGAGGCAGCGGGCGGCTCTTCCCGCTAAGGCGACGCGCGTCTCCCCGCAGGATGGTGGTGTACGGCGGCGACGGCAACCGCTCGGCCGTGCTCTACGACTCGCGGCGCGCCGACGGCGTGCCCTTCGAGGGCGTCATCAGCGACGGCTCCTCCATCAGCATCGACTTCGTGGCCGCCGAGCCCGCGGCCGCCACGGCCTTCAACATCCGCTTCGAAGGTGACGCGGCCCCGCGGGACGCGGCGCTGGGGCTGCCAGCGGGTTTCGGCTCGCCCTGGCCCTGCAGACGATATTTTCCCTATCGATAAGTGGTTTTGCCAAACGGGCCGGTGGGGCAGCCCCGCACCCGGCGCTGGCGGGCGGCGTTTGCATGCCCCTGCTGCCTTCTCGCCCTTGCTTCATGCTCCGGTTGGGTTTCACAAGCTTTCGTGAAGTTTCCTGCAAACTTTTCCTCCTGCTGCTGGCCGTTCCGCTCGCCCGGGCGCTGCTTAACTCCCACCTTCCTAAAACGTAGTAATCGGTGCCCAGAGCTGCCAGCTAACAGGGAGGCGGCTGGGGAAGTCCAGCGAACGTGGCCCTGGGACGGGGAAGCGGGTTTAGCTGGGCTCCCGTGGAGAGCAGGGTGCTGGGCGCCTCCAGGGCGCTCGGCGATTGCTCCGGCCGTCGCGCAATGTCCTGCCGTCGGGATCAACCTGCCGGGAGCCCCGCGTCCCCGAGCAGCTCGGGGACATTCTCTAATCCCTGGGATGATTGCTCAATAAATGCTGAAACCGGCACCGCGGCGAGCGCGCTGCAGGTGACACAGAGGAGGAGTGGGGTTTGGCTAAGCCTGTGCGGCTCAGGACAGATCAACTGCTGTTAATCCTAATTGCCTGCAAAACGCCACAGAAGAGGCTGTCCGGGGATGCAGGGAGGCTCCCGGCGGAGGGGGCTGCAAAGCCGGAGCCCCCAGCACGGCCGATGCCGGGAGCCGGGCTGGGCTGGAGGACGGATCCCCCTGTGTGCTCCCAGCCGGCTCCGTGCCCGGCACGCCGCCTGCGCCGCTCACGCGGTCTTTCTCCCGCAGCCTTCGAGCGGGGCCACTGCTACGAGCCCTACATCCAGAACGGGAACTTCACCACCTCCGACCCCAGCTACAACCTGGGCACCACCGTGGAGTTCACCTGCGACCCGGGACACTCCCTGGAGCAGGGCCCCGCCGTCATCGAGTGCGTCAACATGCGGGACCCGTACTGGAACGACACCGAGCCGCTGTGCCGGGGTTGGTGACTGCCGCCGCAGCCTGCGCGGGGCTGCAGGGCGCCGCGTTGGGCCGTGCAGGGCGATGCACGGGCGATGCAGGGTCCTGCGTTGGGTGATGCAGGGTGCTGCATGTGCAATGCAGGGTGCCAGGCCAGGCAATGCAGGGCACTGCACGGGCAATGCAGGGCACCAGACTGGGTGATGCAGGGTGCTGCATGTGCAATGCAGGGTGCCAGGCCAGGCAATGCAGGGCACTGCACGGGCAATGCAGGGCACCAGATTGGGTGATGCAGGGTGCTGCATGTGCAATGCAGGGTGCCAGGCCAGGCAACGCAGGGCACTGCATGGGCAATGCAGGGCACCAGACTGGGTGATGCAGGGTGCTGCACGGGCGATGCAGAGCGCCAGGTCGGGTCGCAGCAGCACAGGGCACCTCGCACCCTGAAAGCCCTCGGGGCTGGGGCTGAGCCACTTTTGTCCCTGCTCTTGCAGCCATGTGCGGCGGGGAGCTGAGCGCCGTGGCCGGGGTCATCCTGTCCCCCAACTGGCCGGAGCCCTACGCGGAGGGTGAGGACTGCGTCTGGCGGGTCCATGTCGGCGAGGAGAAGCGGCTTTTCCTGGACATCCAGCTGTGAGTAGCACTGGGGTGCTCGTCTCGGCCCCATCGGCGCTGAGCCCAGCCGGCTGCGCAGCACCGCTGCTCCTCTCCCCGCAGACACCCACGAAGCGTTCCCCTATTTTCCTCTTTCCCCTATTTTCCTTTTCCAATCCCCTATAATGCACTCAGCACCGGGGTGAAGGTGAGGACAGCAAGGAGCGCTGCTCCGTAAATTGGAGGAGCCATTACCCCACTCATTTCACGGGTTAATTGCTGCTGCGATGGAGCAGGGCTGCAGGGAGGGCTGCCGCAGCGCATGCACAGCATGCAACGGCAAGTGCTGCGGTCTCATCACGGACCGCTCAGCGCTGGTTTGGCAGCAGCTCGGGGAGCAGAGTCACCCCGCGAGCCCCGGCACCTCCATCCCGGCGCGTGGCAGCGCTTGCCGCACGCGTGGGTGGGCGACGGGGCACCGGCTCCGTCTGCCAGCACGGGCCGTGCCGGCAGCTTCTGGCGTGATAATGCGGGGAATGCAAAGAGCAGCTCTGTCGATGCTATTCTGGGTTTTCAGGAAGATACTGTATTTCAAGTACGGGTTTAGAGTCATAAAGGTTTTAAAGCTTTCTGTAAAAATCACAAGTCAGAGCTCCCCGTGCTCCTCCACCAGCTTTGTGGGGGCTCGGGCTGAGCAGAACTGGAGGCCATGAGATCTGAAGTCATCAAACATAAATGTCACTGAGAAAATCATGTTTGACAGAAAGCAGAGATTTACTACAAATGTCAGCTTGCCGTGGGGATTAGCTGGGCGCCTTCCAAGAACATCCTTAATAAAACATTTGGGGATCAGCTCAGGCGTCTCCAAACAAGGCTGCGTTAGCCGGGCCGACGGGCAGGGCAGGGCAGGGCTCCCGCGCAGCCGAGCACGGCCCCCGCCCCTCACTAGCGCAGATGTGCGCGCACAGCTGGACCGACCCACCGGGAGCCTCTGTGTCCAGTGCCCCCCGCCCCTCTGCCCCACGGGGGACGCGGAGCCCCTTTGCAGCGGGAGGGTGGCACCGGCGCCCCGATGCTCTGTGCCCGGCAGCGAGGGGACGCAGCGCCCACGGCCGCCCGCGGCCCACGGCTCGTCCCGCTGCGCGGGAGCGGGCTCCATCCCTGGGAGACCACTGCTCTCTGCTGGCGAGAGCCTCGCGGCCGCGGGGGCTGCACCGGCAAAGCCGCCCACTCCGGCAGCACCGTCCCAACCGGCCTGGCCCTTCCCGGGAAGGGCAAGACCCCCACGCTGGGCATGGGGAGGGCCGGACCTCCTCGCTCCGTTGGGGTGGCTCCCCAAAACAGAGCAATGCAATCATTTCTGGAGAGGGAAACCTGTCACTTGGGAACGTGTCCTGCCACCTCTGGAGAACTGCGTGGCATTGCTGTAACCAGGAGTCGCCTTGTCCACCCCCGGGACGGGGTTGTGGCACCGGCTGTGAGGGCTGCTGTCACTCCACGACAGAGTTTCGCCTGTCCTGCCCCAAAGAGCTGACGGCACTTCCAGTGCCCGAGCTCGTCCCTGCCGAACGCTCCCGGGATGGAGCCCGGGGATGGGGCTCGGTGCCGGGCTCCACGCTGCGGCAGAGCCGGGGCCGGCGCCTGCTCCCACCGCCCCTTGCCCCCGGCACCGCCCCCTCCCCGCGAGCTGTTCCCTGACCCCGCTCTCCTCCCCAGCCTGAACATCACCAACAGCGACATCCTCACCATCTACGACGGGGACGAGCTCACCGCCCGCGTCCTGGGGCAGTTCGTGGGCAGCAGCGGTCCCCAGAAGCTCTACTCCTCCAGCCCCGACCTGACCATCCAGTTCCACTCGGACCCGGCCGGGCTCATCTTTGGGAAGGGACAAGGATTCATCATGAACTACATAGGTAGGAGGGGGCGGGTTGCTGCCTGCCCCCGCCTTGCCCGCGGGACAGCACAGACGGGGCACGGCGTGTGGCTGCGCTGCGGTCTCCTGGTGCCAGTTTTGGACTGGCATTTGCTGAGAGACACCAACACTCCCATATCCCAGAGCGTCAGCCGTCAGCCCCGTTACAGCGAGCAGCGAGCGAGCTGCAGTGCAGACCGCCGGCGAGGCGGCCGGTCCCCGCCACGGTGCACGGCAGCACCGGGTGCATGAGGGCCCGGGGCGCTGGAAAGGGCTCCGGGAAGGAGGAGCTGCACGGAGGGAAGCCCCGCGAGCAGGCACCCACTCAGCAGCACGGCCAGGGGTGGCTTGGGGGGCCGCACACCCACGGGTGACGGTGGTCTCTCCCCGGCCGCAGAGGTGTCCCGCAACGACTCCTGCTCGGACCTGCCCGAGATCCAGAACGGCTGGAAGACCACGTCGCACACGGAGCTGGTGCGAGGCGCCAAGATCACCTACCAGTGCGACCCGGGCTACGACATCGTGGGCAGCGACACGCTCACCTGCCAGTGGGACCTCAGCTGGAGCAGCGACCCGCCCTTCTGCGAGAAGAGTAAGCGCGCCGGATCGGATGCTCAGCCGAGCCCCCAGGGCAGCGTCAGCCCCCTCCCGCCTGGCACGGCCCGGGCAAGGAGCTGCCGGTCCCCGTGGCATCCCGTCCCCGCGGCCGTGTCGCTGCTGGTGCCCTGCCGTGCCGGGCTCACGGGTGCTCTTCTCCCGCAGTCATGTACTGCACGGACCCCGGGGAAGTGGAGCACTCCAGCCGCCTCATCTCCGACCCGGTGCTGCTGGTGGGCACCACCATCCAGTACACGTGCAACCCGGGCTTCGTGCTGGAGGGCAGCTCGCTGCTGACCTGCTACAGCCGCGAGACGGGGACGCCCATCTGGACGTCGCGGCTGCCGCACTGCGTCTGTGAGTCGGGCTCGCTCCCCGCAGAGCCGCCCGCCCCGGGGCTCCGGGGGCGACCCTGGGCCGCGGAAAGCCCTCTCCCTGGAAAGCCCTCTCCCTGGAAAGCCCTCTCCCCGAAAGCCCTCTCCCTAGAAAGCCCTCTCCTCAAAAGCCCTCTCCCCTCTCTCCTGCAAGCCGAGACCTGGTGCAGTCCCGCGGGGCAGCGCAGGTCTGAGCCGCTCCGGAGCTGGGCTGGGCCGGGGCTCGGGAGTTGCTTTCCCTGTTGCCTTCCAGGCTCTTTCTTTCCTTTAAAACCCCTCAGGCTCACCGTGGCCCGTCTTCCCTTTCAGCTGAGGAGTCCCTGGCCTGCGACAACCCAGGGCTGCCGGAAAACGGCTACCAAATCCTCTACAAGCGCCTCTACCTGCCGGGAGAGTCCCTGACCTTCATGTGCTACGAAGGCTTTGAGCTCATGGGCGAGGTGACCATCAAGTGCATCCTGGGCCAGCCGTCGCACTGGAGCGGGCCGCTGCCCATCTGCAAAGGTGGGGGTGCAGGGGGACCCCGCTCGCGATGCCCGCGGCCCCCTCCCCGCAGCACCGCGCTCGCTGCCCGCCGCGGAGTGATTTCCCCCTCCCCGGGAGCGAGTCCTCTGGGCAGCGGGGTCCCTGCGCGGTCCGCAGAGGCTGAAAGCACGCGAAAAGCTGGAAGTTTGCAGTTTTTTGTGGTTTGGGACAGGACGGGGAAGGGAGATGCCCCGGCCGGGGGGGCCTGGGGGCAGGGAGAGCAAATCCGCGTCGGGCAGGTCGGAGCTGCTCACGCTCCCCGGAAAGCTGCCGGTGCCTCGAAGCCCCCCCGGCACGCACCAGTAATCCCCCCTTTCTCTTCCAGTGAATCAAGACAGCTTCGAACATGCTCTGGAAGGTGAGCGACGTGCCGAGCCCCCGCGCAGCCCTCGCACCGGTGCAGCGTCCCGCGGCCCCTCGGCCCTCGCGCCCCGCGGGGGGCTGCGCTTCTGCGCGGCGGGGGGGCTGCAGGGTGCTCAGCAAGCACCAACGTCACGGGGTTTTGTCCTTCCAGTAGCAGAAGCCGCTGCAGAGACATCGCTCGAGGGGGGCAACATGGCCCTAGCCATATTCATCCCGTTGCTGATCATCTCCCTGCTGCTGGGGGGGGCCTACATCTATATCACGAGGTAGGAGCGGGGGGGAGCTGCCGCGTGGGCCCCTCGGGCGCGGGAAGGGGCGTCCGGGCGCGTGGGCTTGCTCCGCTCGCCGGTGCGACTGCCGCCTCTCCCGCGCAGGTGCAGGTACTACTCCAGCCTCCGCCTGCCCCTCATGTACTCGCACCCGTACAGCCAGATCACGGTGGAGACGGAGTTCGACAACCCGATCTACGAGACGGGGGTGAGTCGCCCGCCCGCCTCCGGCCGTGCTCCCGGGGATCGGCGGCTCCGGCAGGGCAAGGGGCTCGGCGTGAGCCGGCTCGCAAGGGCACTGCCGCCAAGTCGTGCGATCTATCGCGGTGCTCCCTCTATTCGGCACTTAAAGCCCAGAGCAACTCGGTGCATGGGAACACAGCCTGCATGGCAGCAGCGTCGTGCCACGCTTGGGAAGCTGGGAGGAGCCAGCCCCAGAGCGGGCTTGCGGCCGGAGAGCAGAACCCGCACCGTTCAGGGGCCGGTGCATGAAAGGCACCGCTCGCTCCGCGGTCCCGGGTCAGCCAGGGCACTGGCAGGCTGCGGCCGGATTCGGGGATTTGGGGTGACAACGGTAAACGTGCGTGGGCCAAGTGCACCGAAGGGTTAAATGCTTTTAGAGTCACGATGTTGTGTGACCTCGGTCCCCTCTCGTGCACCGCGGCTCCTCTGCAGACACCAGGGAGCCCCGTGGGCCGTTCAGCACCGTCGCAGCAGGCTGCAGTCGGTGGTGCTGGGTTTGCTGGAAAACGCCTGGCCGCAGGGCTCAGGAATGGGAACGGCCGGGCGAGAGCGACCGCGCAGGGAAGGCGCCGGGGCTGGAGGAGTCACCGGCCGAGCACGGTCCAGTGGTGCCACGCTGTCCCGAGAAAGGCACCGGCGTGCCGGGACGGGAAGCGAAACTGCAGCTGCCCGAAAGCACCGGCGTCACCGCAGGGAGCACGGGGAAAGGCTCGGCACGGTGACGTGTCCCGGGGCTGTGCAGGGCGGCAAGCGTGCGCGGAGCCTGGGAAAGAGGCCTCCGACGGAAAGGCCCAGCACACGGGGCTGCTCAGGCTGGAGAAGAGAAGCTCGAGGGGGACATGGGGGAAAAAAGAAAAAGCCATTGCTGCAAAAAAGGCAAAGGACTGATCTGTTGTATATGCCTGGTGGACAGGGCAGGAAAAAATGGGGCTGAGTTGCAGGGAGACTCAAATGTTGGGCAAACCTCCCTAATGGCAGCATGCCGAGCGGTGCAGTGGGGGGGGGCTCCAGCCCCGGCGGGTGCCAGCGAGGGCTCGGCGCTGCGGCCGGAGCCTGTGGGGCTGGGACCCCCCCCAACCCCCCCGGGCTGCGACTGGGGTCCCGCTTCCTCAGGGGCAAAACGGCGCCCGGGAGCAGGGCGATCATCCCCAGGGGAACCCAGCTGCGGCCCTGAAAGTGCCCTTTCTGCTTTTCAGGAGACGCGGGAATACGAAGTTTCGATATAAGGGCAGCGATAGCCGAGCTGTGAACTTACTCTGCTCTCGTAGAACTTCCTCAGTGACTAATCCAGAGACTGCGTGGAGTTTGATGGCCCCCCCGGACCTACTGTTGTCT
The DNA here is from genome assembly GCF_036370855.1 of Dromaius novaehollandiae. Classification (NCBI taxonomy): domain Eukaryota; kingdom Metazoa; phylum Chordata; class Aves; order Casuariiformes; family Dromaiidae; genus Dromaius; species Dromaius novaehollandiae. Next base: position 1,523,253 of record NC_088114.1, on the reverse strand, counting down.
TTCCTTCTGCCTCTTTATTGAAGATTTTACTGTTTTCTTCACTGTATTTATTCTATTTAAATTGCAATAGGTGTGTGGCTCCGCTCCGGGCAGCCCGGACCCCGGGGGCAGGCAGCGCCCGGAGGGGCAGAGCTCTTCGCTGCGGCGAGGCCGGGGCGGCGCGGGGGCGTCCCCGTTCCCCCCCCCCCGGCACTGGCCACACAAAGGGATTTTTGCAGATTTTATGTTGTTAAAGATTAAAAGCGTCTCCATTGCAAGAGCCTGCAATTGATTGCCGAGCGCTGTCTCAGGTGCAGAGTTTGCCCCAGGGCGTCCGGGCCGAGTGTGCCGGGCGCTGCCGAGCCCCTGCTCCTGCATCCCGGTGTGCCGAGCACCTTTCCCGGTGCCGGGTGCTCCCGGGCGTCTGCCGCTCCGGCAGCGGAGCGCGTCTCAGGGAAGCTGCCGGGCGTCGCGGAGCCGCTGCTCCCGCGCCCGCAAGAGGCGACGGTGCCGGCACGCGCGGCACAGGCTGCTTTCCTTCCGCCTTCGTTCGGAGCGAGCAGCGGCACGGGAAGCGGGACCGGCAGCGCCAGCGAGCAGCGTTGACCAGCAGCGTGCAGCCGGCTCGGCGGCCCCGTCCGGGAGCCCCGCGGGAGCGGAGCGGAGGCGAGCGCGCCTGGGCTCGCCCAGCTGCTTCTCCCCCGTAACACCCACCATCGCCTCGGCCGAGAAGACCCGAGTGCCGGCGTTCACCCTCCGCATCTCAGGGTAACCGTGGCGGACGAGGGATCCCCGCCGCGCTCAGCCGGGGCGTCCCGGTGCCGATGCTCCTGCACTCCCGCAGCGTGCGGGAAGGGATGCGCCGGCGTCGGAGCACACCGGCATCCCTCTCCTCCCAGCCCGGCCCCAGCGGCCGCTGCTCCACGTCCCCGCCAGGCCCGCGGGGGTCCAGATGCAAAGGCCTCGCGCTTTGCACTTGGCTTGGGCAAAGCCCGCCTGGAAAAGCGGCGTGGAGGCGTATTTGGGGCAGGGAGGCGGGCGGCCCGCTTGGCTGGGCTCCGGCACAGCCCCGGGCAGCGGAGCAGGGAGAAACCCGCCCTGGAGCCGGGCGCGGCGGGGGCGGAGGTGCTGCGGGGCGCGGGAAGGCGGCCGGCGCGGTGCCCCGCGGCTCCCGGCCTCTTCCCGGTGTCTTGCAGAACGGCGACCGTGACCGTGACCATGTCCTGGAGTCTGTTCTAGTTAGGGATGGTTAGTGCATCTCTGCAGTGTACAGCTGAGACTTAGTTTTTTCCTTTAAAAACAATGAATGTGTGTTTGTAATTTGTAAAGGTTAAAGAAAAAAAACCAGAAAAAACAAAAAAATGTGCCAAAAATGTACTAAGCATTTCATTTCCCTTCATACATGTCTGTTTTTATAAGAACAATGTGAAAATTGCTGGGATTAAATATTTTTGAACATGATGAAGTACTTCCGTGGGGAGCTCTAGCATTCGGTATAACCTCAACACAAATCGCTCTGTATTTTTAATCGCCTGAAATAAGTTCTCAGGGATTTGAACCCCAGGCAGCCCGGCGGCCTGGCCTGCTGCACACCCGTGCTGGCTCCGGTGGCCGCGGTGTGGCCGAGGGCCGGTGCCGGGCTCATCCATGCGCTGCCAGCCAGCCGATGCCCACGGCAGGCCGGGCTCCGGCCATCAGGGAAGGGGGCGGAAAGGGGGCAGCCGGAAAGAGATGGGGAGCAGCACCTGGACCCCCCCAAAGCGGCTGATGGAGAGGAGCAAACCGGGCTGGGGCGGCCAGAAAGCAATGGGGAGCAGCACCCGGACCCCGCCGGAGCGGCTGACTGGGGGGAGCACACTGCTGGCACCCACGCAGCACATCTGCAGCACATCTGCAGCACATCTGCAGCCCCCTCGTGCTCCCCGCCGGCGGGAGGCTGCCGCAGCCCCTGCGCTGGGCAGGGTTACGGATAGCACGGAATTAGCCCCGTCCGGATAAACCTTCCCGCTTCCAGCTGGTTCCTGCAGCTGGAGCGCGCTGCTCTCAGCGCCGGTTATGCAGGATGGATCCACAACGGGGCAGCAAACCACGCTGCGAGCCAGCCCCGCTGCTGCCCAGCCCAGCGGCGAGGGGTCCCCACGTCGGGTCCCCATGCGAGGTTCCCACGCGGGGCTCCGACGCCGGGTCCCCATGCAAAGTCCCCACGTGAGGTTCCCACCCCGGGTCCCCGTGCAGGGTCCCGCGCGAGGCAGGAGCAGGCCCCCTCACCCGGCCCCGGCTCCCCAGCCTGCCCGGGGCACCGTGCAGCTGCACCCACGTCCTGCTCCACGCCAGGCCCTGCCAGTGCCCCCCGGGCCCCCGCCGGCCTCTCGTGCAGCTGCCGCGGGGGCTGCTGGATCCGGGCGGGAGCCCCCGGGCACGGCTCGGGGAAGCACTGCGGGACGGGGCGGTGACGTGCAGTCCCACACGCAGCACCTGGGCTGCACCGGGGCAGGTGCCCTCTCCCCGCAGCGCCCACCGCCTTGCCCAGGAACCCGGGGCCCCCTCTGCATCCAGGCGCCTCCCCGCACAGTCCGATAACGCAACCGCGCTCCGGAAATGTGCTCTGATAAAAGGTTATGATGTGGCATAAGATAATAGCTTCATTTAGCAGCTGTCAGGCTAATGCACGGGGCGAGGGAGCCAGGGCGCTAATGCAGCGCGCTCCCCAGGGAGGGAGCTCGGGTTATTTTTGGACAGCGATTACGAGAGAATAAAAATGAAGGGAAAAAAGCCTCGATGCTCCCGTTTCTCCTTGGTGACGCAGAGCAGGAGCCAATCTCCAGCCTCGCGCTTTGTGCCGCGGCTCGGCTCTGCCTGGGCGTCGCGGTGGCAGCGATGAGGCTCCCGCTCCCGGCAGCGGCCCGTGCGGGAGGACGCCACGCTCGCTCGCTCCCCGGCAGTCACGTAGCCCATGGAGCCGCCGAGCCCGGCACGCTGCCGCAGGGACCGAGCTGCTGACGGACCCCCGCCAGTCCACCTCCTCTCTGCAGGCTCGCAGCGAGGCAAGGGGCTGTGCACAGCCGTTCCCGGGCTGCATCTCCCACTGCCCCGATCCCCCAAAGACCCCGGGGGGGGGGAGCAGGGGCAGCGTGCTGAGCCCTGCAGTGACGGAGTGGAGAAGGGAGGGTTAAAGCAGCAGCTGATCCCGCAGCCCTTCTGCCCGCAGCTAATGGCGCGGTTAAATCACCCAGGGCCGGCTACGGCGAGACGCAGGCAGCAGCCTCTTGCTGCCGGATACCTGCGGTCTCCAGCGCCGGCAGCGGGGAGCTGCCGGGCTCCGCGTGAGCATCCTTCAGTGCACAGCCGGAAAACAGCCTCGGGGGGAAAAGCCGGAGAACAGGCTGCGAGGGCTCCGTGGGGCTGCCGCAGGAGCGGAGCCGAGCGGGGCCTGGAGGCAGGTCTGCTGCGGGCAGGGAGGCAGGACGGGGTGGCAGAGCCGCGCTCAGGTTCCTGCCCCTTCCCCAGGCCTGCAGAAAATGCACCCGAGCGCTGAATTTCTTGCAGGCTGGGCTTGGCCTCAGCCGCCCAAGGCACCGCCGAGCCGGCAGGGCAGCCGAGCTGGGGTGCTGCCGGCCCCCTCCGTGCCAGCGGGCTGCATCCGTGCCCGCACCGCCGGAGAGGTGTTCCCGGGGCTCCCAGCCCCAGGACCCGCGCGCCCAAAGCGCAGGAGCGGCGTGTCCTCCCTGGAGCTTGGAGGCAGCAGGGAATCGCGGCAGCTGCCCAGCCCAGACCGAAAGGGAGAGGAGAGGAGCCGATAGGATGGGGAGAGATGGGCACAGCACAGAAACGAGAGGAGGCTGAGAGCAAAGCGAGCCTGTGGCCGCGTTACTGCCCACCCTCGCGAGGAGCCCGGGGAGGAGGCGCCAGGTCCCCGCGGGCAGACACCGAGCCGTGAGAAACCTCTTGCTGCACGCGATGGGCTTATCGTTACAGGGAAACACAGCCAGGGAGGTGGGACGCGGCGCCAGTGCTTGGGCTCCTCCTCCGCTTCTCCCTCCTCCCCACGGCCGTGGGGCTGTGGCTATAGCGGGCACCGGCGGCCGAGAGCACGGAGCCCTGCCGGCATCCCGGAGCAAGGCGGGGAGGTCCAGAGCCCGTGTGCCATCGACAGGAGGATGCTCTGTCTGCCCCGGGCAGGCCGGAGGGGAGCACCGGGGCTGTGACGGGTTCGGGGTAAGAGCAGGAGGGAGTAAACTCACCATCCTTTCACCCTGGAACAAAAAACACTTTTGGGGACATGCAGGAACAAACCGAAGGTGAGGGGATGGGGAAAGTGTCCATGGGAGCAATCCCACCATGGGAAAACAGCAGGAATAGAGAAAGGAGGCAAAAATGTGGCAGGACAGAAAATGATGTGCAGCTCGGGTCTGCAACAGCCCGGGACAAGGCTGCTCTGGAGCAAGCTGTCCATCTGAGCGGGTGCACACAGCAGATCTCAGTTTACTTCTGGAGCAGAGCTCAGGCGGTGACTGGAGGCAGCACGATCTGGCTACCCGCAGTGCCCAGGCATCGGGATCCGGCTACCCGCAGCGCCCAGGTGCCGGATGGCCAAACCGGCCCGCACTCCGGCCCGCCGCAAAGCCAGCCGGCTTTCAGCAAGCCGCCGCCCGCTCGCAGCACTGCCGCGCGTGCGACACAGCACACGTGGCAGCCGCCCCGGCAGCACCGCGCTGCCCGCCAGCCCGGCACAAGGGCTCTTCCCGGAGGCAGCTGGTCCAAACGTCTCCGGTGCCAGGGAGCTTGGTGGGGGGGGTCTGGACCTGTGCAGCTGGGGCTCCTGGGCCCCCTGGCTTTGGCAGTATTAGCGTGGGTGAGCAGGAAAGGGGTTGGGAAAGGGAAAAGCAAGCAAGCAGGAAGCAGAAAAGCTCAAGACAAACTGTTTCTCTGCCAGCACTTAAGAGTTGTTAAGGGACACCCAAACTGATAAAGATTTTACTTGCTCTACAGCCAACCCGCAAAGTTGGTTTCTTCTCTTCCATTGCGCCAAAGCCTGGAAGCATCCAAGATCAGTTTAAAGAGAGACCATATGGGGAGATGGTTGTGTTGACCCCTTCGGGAGGGCTGCACAAGCCAGGGAGAAGTGCGGGTGGAGGCAGCTGCATGAACGGTCTGTCTTCTCCAGACGCCGAGATCCGGCTGTTAGAGAAGCGCTGCTGCGGCTCAGCGTGGCTCTGCAGCACCTGCACCCGCCGCCCACGGGCTCCCGAAGGGAAGCTCCCCTGCAGCCCACGCGGCCCTGTGGGGCTGTGCACAGTGCCCGGCTTCTTCCGGAGGAGTGCAGGTCTCCAGGCCCGGCTCCTGCAGGCGTTTTGGAGCCGGTGCAGCCTGCCCTGTGCCTCTCAGATGTGCAGCACATCTGGGGAGGGTTCGGCTGGGGATGCCTGTCCAGCCCCCAGGACGTGCAGCACTTGCACCGTCCCCCGTGGCCGTGTCTGCAGCGTGACGTGGCCTGGGACAGGTCTCACACCAGCTCCCAACAGGCCATGGGATTCATGGAAAGATGGAGTTCCCCAAAGATGGAGCCTTCATGATGGTCTGATGGCAGCTGAACAACCCCCCTCCACCGCAACACCTTCCCAGGAACCTCCACCCTGATTTTGCCCTGCGGCTGGAGGAGGAAACACTGAGTGGGACCAGAAAACATGCCAGCAGGCAGAGCGAACCTTACCACCTGAGGGACCCTCCTGGCCAGAAGGGCAGGAGCTGGCTGCGAGCAAGGGGGGCTCACACCTTTCAGCCCCCCCCCAAGCACCCACATCCCTGGGACCTGCATTCCCCAGGTGCCTGCATCCCTGGTGCTGCATCATTGCGTACCTACATCCCAGGAGCCTGCATCCCCGGGGCCAGCATCCCCTGCCTCCCTGGATCCTTGCATCCCTGGATCCTTGCATCCCCGGGGCCAGCATCCCCTGCCTCCTGGATGCCCGCATCCCTGGATCCTTGCATCCCCGGGGCCAGCATCCCCTGCCTCCTGGATGCCCGCATCCCCGGGGCTGCAGCCCGGGCTAACCCCCCGGCACCCCGGCAGCTGCAGCCCCCGGTGCCCGCGTCCCGGGGCCGCCCCTCCCGCCGGGGCGCAGCGCGCCGCCCCGAGGCCGCGGCGAGGGGCGGCGGCGGGGGCGGGCCGGGCCCGCAGTGGAGGGCGGGGCGGCGGCGCCTCGCCCGGGCCCGCAGGCGGCCGCCCCGGCTCGGCTCCGGCTCCGGCTCGGCTCCGGCTCGGGCTCCGGCTCCGGCTGCGGCGGGGGCGGCGCGGCGGCCCCTCCTGCTCGGGCTGCTGGGAGTTGTGGTCCGCGGAGCGGCGGCGGCGGCGAGCGGGCGCGGAGCGGCGGCGGCCCCGGCGCGGCCCGGGCGCAGGTCGGTACCGCCGCGGCGGGGGCGGCGCGGGCGGCGGCGGGGCCCGGCGGGCTCCGCCCGGGCGGCGGCGGCGGCAGCGGGGGGGCCCGGGCGGCCGCGGGAGGGGGGTCCCGGCGCCGGGGACTGGCGGCGGAGCGGAGCGCAGCTCTGCCCGGCCCGGGGCCAGGCGGGGGTCGGCATCGGCCGGGCGACACCATCCCACCAGCAGCGCCACGCGCCCGGTGACACCGCCGTGCCAAGTGGCATCGCCACGCCGGCGACACCGCCACGCCGGGCAACGCTGCCAGGCTGGGTGACACCAGCACGCCGGGTGACACCAGCATGCTGGGTGATGCTGCCAGGCTGGGTGACAACAGCACGCCGGGTGACACCAGCATGCTGGGTGATGCTGCCAGGCTGGGTGACACCAGCACGCCGGGTGACACCGCCACGCTGGGTGATGCTGCCAGGCTGGGTGACACCCGCCCGCAGGGTGACACCGCCGCCCGGGGCACGCCGCGGGAACGGGCGAAGCGGCAGCCCCCTCGCTGCCTGGCCGCGCTCCAGCGCTGTAGTAACAGCCTGCCTCGCCTGCCTCACCCCAACGCTTGTTTACCCAGAGGAGGCTCCTCGCGCCGCTCCCGAAGGCGACGCCGCGCGTGCCGAGCCAAGGACGGCCCCGCCGAGCGTCCCCGGCGCCGTGGGGCGAGCGGCGCGGGGATCCCCGCCAGGCCGGGCGCGGCCCGCCTCCTCCTCGGAGGAAGGCTCGCGCCCCGGCTGAGCGCTCGGGATTTTAACTTTCTGCTGCATCGAAGCCTTTCTGGCTCCATTATGTAACGCGGCTGCTGCCTGGCACCGAGCGCTCGGTTCCACATCCTGCACAACTTCAGCGCAATTCTGAATTGATTTCCACTATTTTGGACTGCTGCTGCTGTTTATTATTAGCTGACGCTCCTTTTCTTGGATCTCGGGCCACCGCGCGCCTCCGCTCGTCCCCAGCTCAGCGCCGAGGCAGAGCGGCGGGTGCAGCCGCGCTGGAGGCGCAGACCGGCCCTGGCAGCGGGTCCCAGCCGCGGCGGCACGCGGGGCCCCGCACGGAGCCCAGGCAGCGCCGGGGGCCCGCTCCGCCGGGGAGGGGACGTTTCCCAGCCAGGCACAGCCTCTCCGGCGGATGGTTTTGAACTGGTTTGCACTGGGGCTGCCCGTGCCAGCGAGCTGGGCCGGATCCATGCACGAGGCGCTGCCCGAAGGGTCCCCGGTGAAACTGGGGGCTGCGGCGTTTGGAGGGATGCCAGGCAGCGGGAACGGGGAACAGTTGCCTTACGGTTCCTGGATGGCTCCGCCGTGCCGCGTGGGCACCCGGGCGCAGGGCACGCGCGCCGCAGGGAAGCAGGGTGGAGTGCAGTCGGCTGGAGACGTCCCTGCCCTCGGAGACCCCCGGCTTGGCTGGGCGTGAAACCGCCCCAGCCCCGGCCCCGGCCCCGCACGAGGTCTGCGGCGAGGGCAGGCCCCGGCCAGCGCGCAGGCAGCTGAGGTGCATCCCCATTGCGATCGATAGGTAAACGCATGTCTGCTAACGAGCTGCAGGAGCTCGGCAGGGAGGCATGGAAGGGTCTGGATATCTTCCCTGTCTAATAAACCCCTCCTGCTTCTTTAAGTCGGCGCACATACAGATGACAGAGCAGCTCCCACGGCATCTGCCTCCCTCCCCCTTACCTGTATCACCCGTCTCTTTCCCTCCTCCTGCGTGGGGGCTTTGCCCTGCGGCTCCTGCCAGCCTCCCCCTTCCATCGCGGCTCCGGCCCCGGGCTGGCCGCTCCTGCCAGGCCGCGCAGTGGTCGACCCTTCCAGGAGGTGCAGCCTGGGCCCAGCAATGTTGCAGATTAACTGGGTGAGGGCCTGTGTCCTCCATCCCTGGCCCTGGGACAGGCTGCGACCACACACCCAGCCCGAGAGCCTGTCCGGACGGCGGTGGCTGACCCACTGGACGCTCCCGCTCAGCTGCTCTAAGTGCCATCGCCAGTAATTACAGGGCTCCTCCGGGGCTGGCAGCTTTCTGTGCGCTTCCCAGCTACTTTCTGTTTCCCCTCTGCTTCTCCCCCATCGCCTGCTGCTCAGAGGGGGCCGGAGTTTCAGGCCAGCGAGTGTCGTGCATGGTCATGAGGAGCCCAAGCACCTTCTCTTGTCGCCCAGCTGCTTTCCAAAGAGCTTTGGCCATGGACGGCAGCAGCGTTGGTGCGAGGCGTTAAAGGCAGGATTTCCTCCATAGATACCACGAGCAGCCCTTGTCCTTTCCCGCGTGTGTGGCTTCAAGTCGCACCCGGGACGGGGCCGCTCGCAGCAGCACGTGCTGCTGAAGGGCGATTTTGTAGAGCATCCGGCCTCTGGACACAGGTGGAGAGGACAGGCGCTGGGTTTTGGAGAGCCACAAGTTGCTGTGAGCCTTTATCCCGAGCCCAGAGCGAAGCCCAGACCCCAGCAGAGCCCGGGAAGCTTTAGTCGGTGAAACCCCCCTGTGCCCAGACCCGCTGCCATCACCGGTGCCTCCTTGCAGCTGGGGAGTGCGGGGCTGTGCCCCTGCCGGGTGGGGGGAGCGGCTGGGTGTGTGTGGGGCTGCAGACCCCCTTCCCTGCTCGCTTCGTCCCGCTGCTTCGTCTCCGTTTTAGCCTGGTGTCTCACGTGCGTCCCTGTTTTCTCGTGGCATCTGGCTGAGGTCCGCTGGGACGGGCTGCCCTTGCTGCCGCCCGGCCCTGGGGCAGGCTGAGCCTGCAGCCCCCGCTGGGGCCGGGCACCCTCCCGTCTCGTGCCCCATCGTTGGGAAGAGCCTGCCTTGCTCCGAGCCGGACGGGAGGAGCCCGACGCGGGTCCCGGGCGCGGGAGCCACCTGGGAGATGCCATCTGCTGCTGGTGGAAAGCTCTTGTCTCTGGAAGGAGTCATTTCAGAGCATTTAGATGGAGAGGATAAACCGATGCGCTGCGAGATAGGGCTGTTAAGAGACTGCTGGGAGCTTTGCTGCTGGCTGCCTGATCAGCCAGATTTCAGGCACGATAGCGGGGGAAGAGAGGAGGGAAGGAGCAAGAGCCCCAGGGCAGCGAGAGCAGGGGGAGGCCCCGCTCTGCCGCTTCCTTCCTGTGCTACTCGGTACTTACAGATATTTGGGAATTTGTGGAAGATGCCGTGTTGGGGGGGCTGGAGGCTCTGCTCAGCGTGGGACGGTGCTGGGCAGGCCGGGTGGAGCGGGGGCCCTTGTCCGTGCCCTGGCAGGGGACCGCTCCCCCCGTCCCCCCGCGCACCCCACTCCTGCAGAGCCCAGCAGGGAAACCTGCCTCCCTAACGCCTCCGGATTTGTTTCCCCAGAGCCTCCCTGCAGCGCCGCGGTTCAGGATGAGCAGCCCCGGAGCACCCGCGGGGACCCCGCCGCAGGCACGTCACCGCTGACGCCGCCGCACCGCCACCCCCCGAGCACGTAGGCGCGGACCCCGCCGCGGTGCTCCGCTCCGCTCCCCCATGGCAGACCTTGCCCCCCGCGCCCCGAGCAACCTGCATGGTGTGGGTGCCCCTGGGAGCCGCCAGGGCTGACCGCCGGGCCCTCCTGCGCGCGCCCCGCCGCCGCCGCACCACCATGTCTTTGGAGTGGCTGACGGACTGGAGCTGGTCCCTGGACGGACTCCGGGATTTTATCGCCACGGGCATCCAGTCTTTCCGGGACTGCGACACCAGCGCCCTCGCCGCCGTCGCCTGCCTCCTGGTCCTCTTCGTCTGGTACTGCTACCACGTGGGGCGGGAGCAGCCCCGCGCCTACGTCACCGTGAACGCCCTGATGCAGGGCGCCGAGGCCAACGGCTTGCAGAACGGGTACGTGTACTGCCACTCGCCCGAGTGCGTGCGCTGCACCCACAGCGACGGCCTCAACCAGAAGCTCTACCACAACCTGCAGGAATACGCCAAGCGCTACTCCTGGTCCGGCATGGGCAGGATCCACAAGGGCATCCGGGAGCAGGGCCGCTACCTCAACAGCCGGCCCTCCATCCAGAAGCCAGAAGTCTTCTTCTTACCGGACTTGCCGACCATGCCCTATTTCTCCCGGGACGCTCAGAAACACGACGTGGAGTTGCTGGAGCGCAACTTCCAGACCATCCTGTGCGAGTTTGAGACCCTCTACAAGGCTTTCTCAAACTGCAGCCTGCCGCAAGGATGGAAAATGAACAGCACGCCCAGCGGGGAGTGGTTCACCTTCTACCTGGTGAACCAGGGCATGTGCGTGCCCAGGAACTGCAGGAAATGCCCACGGACGTACCGTTTGCTCGGCAGCCTTCGCACCTGCATTGGCAACAACGTCTTTGGGAACGCTTGCATCTCCGTGCTGAGCCCCGGCACCGTCATTGCGGAGCACTACGGCCCCACCAACATCCGCATCCGCTGCCACCTAGGTAAGCGCCCGGCAGCCGGGAGCTGCAGGGTTGTTTCTTGCCGGGCGTCCTCGTGGCCGGCGGCTCCCGAGGCGGTGGGAGCCCGGAGCCCGGCCTGTTGCGCCTGGGGCTCCCTGAGTGCAGCCGCTCGTTGCAGCCCTGGGGCCAGCTCCAGTGTCTGCTCCCACGGCTCGGGGGAGTTTGGGCCGATCACCCGCTGGAGCCAGCAGCCTCCTCGCCACGCTGCGTGCCAGCCTTTCCGGGGCCCCCAGCTCGGCGAGCGGCACGTTGCACCCCGCTCCCGCAGACCCGAGAGTGTGAGCTGCCGCGGGGGTGAGATCGGGCTGCTTTTGCTGCTGGGGTCTCCGAATGACCCCGGCTCTGCGGCTACCCCCGTCTCACCGCGCCAGGGCGGGAGTCCGCCGGGGATGCTGCTGCAGCACCCGAGCTGCCTCCCGGCGCGCGCCCGTCCAGCCGCTCCCCTTACCCGGGTTTCGCGGTGCTCTGTCAGCGGCACAGTTACTGCCACGGTGCACAAGAGCATTGCAGAAAGCTGTGAGCAGAGAGCAGAGCTCCTCTGAAGCGGCAGGATGCTGCTTTTGTGCAAATCGCACGGTAAAGAGGGGGGCACGCGGGTCACTGCCGGGATATCCCCTCCGGCAGAGCTGGTGCTCACCCGCGGCGAGCTGAGCGCTCGCCGTGCCGCGGGGTGCCCGGGATGGAAGTGCCCACGCGGCACAGATGGCCGGGATTCTGCGGCGCTGGAAGCAACGCCGCGAGCACTGGGGGAGGAACTGCACGGGCCCTGCTGGCAAACACCGAGCAATTGTTCAGCCAACTCCTCTTGGGTAAACACACTGAGACTGTGGCTTGCCATTTAATTATTAGTGAGAATCGGGCTTCCGAACCAATCTAACAAGCTCCCTTGTCTTGGAGAGCTGTTGGTGATAGGGGAATTACCCTTCCTAGTGCCAGGAGGGCAGCCCCCCCCTCCGGGGACTCCTGGGCCCCCCCAGGCCTCTGTTAGGCCAGCAGGGTCTATGCTGAGCAATTCTGGGGACGTTCACTCACATGGCGAAGGGCAGAGGACGGTTCCTGGGAACAGAGCGAGTGAGCAGGGTCCAGACTGGTTCAGACAAGACCTCCCCCCCCAGCAGCACAGAGCCAAGAGGATGGTCCCCCACCGGAACACACGTGCCCCTGGTACGCTTGCGGTGCGGGTCACCCCCTTGTCCTCTCCCGTTTCCCCAGGTGCCCCTCCGTCTGCTCTGTGGCCACTGGCAGTCCTGCCAGGACACAGTACTCTGCCCAGGGCACGCCGAAGGGCTGCTCAGGGACTCGGTGACATCCCCACCTTGGTGCTGGTGTCCCGGCTCTCCTGTGCACGTAGGAGACAGACAGACCGACGGACAGACAGCCCTCTGGGGCCGGCTCACTCTGACAAGCCAGGACGGACTTTGCTCTGGGCACCTGCCATCAGTGCAGCCGAATCCCTCTCTAGGCTTTCCCCAAGCCCAGCTGCCCGGGGTGCTTTGCTGAGCCCACAGGGCCAAACTGGGCCACCAGCCCTGCCCCTCCAAGGGACGGGAAGGCGTCCCTGGGGAGCACTGCTCTGGAAGGATACGCCGTGCACTGCGAGCCGCCTCCTCCCACGGCTTCCCTGGCTGCTCAGCTCGCTCCTTCCAGCTGGAGTGCCTCCAGCTGAGGCCGTTGTGCAGGGAAGTCAGTTTGTTTCTTGTAGACTTTGAAGCATGCATTAGAAAACCAGACCAGCTTTTAACTCTCCCAGCTCTGCTGGGCGGCTGGGAGCCCCTGCTGTGCTCACTTGGTTTTGGCATCACTTTGAAATCCATTGCTGCTCGTGTTCCCAGCATTGTCACGTGAGCCTTGACCCCCTTCTCAGCCATATCAGCATCCACAGGGCAGGCGGGCTCTGCGTCAGCTCCCGCGGTCCTCAGCTCTGCGGTGGGTGGCTTTCCTGATGCGCAGGGTGGGGGGATCGGCCCTTGCCACACTGGCCTGACTTGTGCTAATATTTTAGGAAAAGATCCATTTTATTTCTGGGGTTGTCCTTTTTCATGGGGCCTTCGCAGAGCTTCTCCTCTTCTGAGGCTCCTGCAGTCCTCATGAGTTTCTGGCCTTGCAGCTGCATGGTAGATGGCTGATGCGGCATCTCAGGTGGGTGACCAAGTCACAAGGCAGGTGATGTGAATGATGCAAGGTCAAATGGGGAGTTTGAGGCAGAGCCAGGAATTGAGCCCATTTCTCAAATCCCCGTGCAGCATTTTCCTGCTAATCTAGCCTTGCAGCAGGCAGGGTAATGGCAGCAGTGCTGGAGAGAGATAAGAGCGCAGGCTGTCTCTGCCTCTGGCCCTGAAGCCAGAAAAATGCATCAGGAAACTGGCCTCCTGCATGCACCCCATGCTTCGCAGACTCCGGGGACTCGGCAGCCGTTCCAGGTACAGAGTAGCATACCGACGATGCTCAGCACATCGGGGCACCCACAGCCACGGCTCAGGGCTGCTGGGGAGCAGCTGGGCAGGAGGGGTGCTGCGCGGGGGCAGGCTGCTGCTGAGGTGCATCAGCTCGGCTGGGAAGGGCTCAGGCTTTGGAGTTCGGCTTGCAGATGCAGTGGCAGCTTTGTATTTTTTGAACCCTGGACTTTGCCATGAACTGAGCTTGGTTCAGCAGCTGCTGTTCCTGCTCTCTAGAAGGACACAGCCCCTCGTCTCCACTCTGCCCTTCGGCAGCAGCAGCAGCGTGGCGCTTGCGCGGAGCTTGCCTTCGCATTTCAGGACGTGCTGGGAGACGGCCCTGGGGCACAGCACGGCCTGACTCGCCTCTGTCCTCTCTCTTTGTGCCCGAAGGTCTGAAGACTCCCAGCAACTGCGAGCTCGTGGTGGGGGGCGAACCTCAGTGCTGGGCTGAGGGCCGGTGCCTGCTCTTCGATGACTCCTTCCTGCACACTGCGTTTCATGAAGGTAAGCACAAAGCGCGTGGCAGCCCCTGGCTCTCGCCTTGCAGGTCCCCGCAGCCTCCTCTCGCATGCTGCCAGCTCCGGCAGGGCCTGGGAGGAGCAGGCAAGCAGCACGAGCTGTGCACAGCCCCTTTTTCTGCCAAGATGTCTGCAGGGCCTGGAGACATTTGGATCCCTTGCAGATTAGACCACGGATGCCCTTGGCTTGTACCAGGGTCCAAAGCACAGGGAAGGCAGTATCCCCGTTCCTGGCACTGCCAGGACCCACACATCACTAGAGCTCCCGGCTGCTTCAGGCTAGCAGAGCTTGCCCAGTCCCCTTTGCCTGGTCGACCTCCTGGAGGCCTCTCCTCAGCCTGCCCTATGGCTCATTTCTCTTCTAAGCCTACAGTTTGATTTCAGCCTTGCAGTACTGTCACAAACACTCGCCAGTGCAGCACGGGTGCCTCACGGCCCTCTCCACGCCATGACAGCAGGCACAAAGAGGCATCCCTCTTCCTCCAGAGCTTTGCGAGGCTGCTCAGCTCCTGCTGCTGACGGCCACAGCATCCTCACGCCCTTGCACACCGCACCGCTACCGGCTGCAGCCTGGCCCTGCTGCATCGCAGCGGACCAGCACGTGAAGTGCCAGAGAGGCCCTTTGCTCCCATGGAGGGAGAAAAGCTGCACTGGATCCCAGAGTCCAGACCCAGCCAAGGCAGACTCTGCATCGCCGGTCGCGCCCCAGGTACTCGCCAGTGCTCAGGACAGGCAGTCCCTTGTGCAGCCCATCTAGCTGTAGCTTGGACCCATCTGACACCTCTCCCACCCTCTGGGTTAGATCGCAACTGGTCTGGCTTTTTCCACAAGGCTCCCACCAGTTTCCTAGAGCTTAGATCATCCTAAAACTTTTGGTGGCTGTGACCTCAGGTAGACTGAATTCATGCCTCCCTGGAAAAACGCAGCATTGCAGGTGGGAAGGAGCAGGAACGCTGGCCTGTTTTGTTGTCTCTCTCCTCCCAGCTAGAGGCTGTACTGTTTCAGCTCTCCTGGATTAACCGGCATTAGTTGCTGATGGCATAAAAGCATCAAGCAGAGCTCTTTTACGCAGGGGAACGTGTGAAGAGAGTGGGAGAACAAAAGCTGCTGCTCCCACATAGACTCTGCTATGGATTTGGAAAACGCAGCTTATTTCAGAGCTGCGGGGATAGGGAAGGCCAGAATAGCACAGCGGAGTCAGTGCTTTGCTCTGAGACAGAGCTGGAATGAAAGCTGTCTTTAAACAGCAAGCCCGGTGTCATCACGCCTGCTGCCCTGAGGTGGGAAACCTTCGTGACTGACTGCAAAAAGCAGCGCTGGGGGGTCTGTTCACACGCTGTGCAGCCATGCGAGGACTCAGCTTCCAGAGAAGGGACCCTCGCTGTCCAGCATGCACCAACAGAGCGGCTGCATGTCACACGCGACTGCCCTGAGCTGCGTCAGCCTGGCCCTGTCGCTCTGCGCACGTACCTGCCCCAGAGGCATTGCAGCCTCCTCCCCGGATGCCTCAGCTCCCCGGTGCTCCTGGCTTCCTCAGGTGCGGTGCGGAGGCCGTCCCCGTGCCGGCTCAGGGTGAGCACAGGTCTCCCTGATGCGAGCAGGGCAGGAGAGAAGCTGTGACACCTCGTTGCTGCGAGCTCCCGTCTCACCAAGCTCTTGTGTCCCATCCAGGTCCCCCCGAGGAGGGGCCCCGCGTGGTCTTCATGGTGGATCTGTGGCACCCCAACGTCGCGGCTGCTGAGCGCCAAGCCCTCGATTTTATCTTTGCTCCAGGACGATGAGCACGCTGCCTCGACGTCGTGGGTTCGAGGGCAGTCGAATGGCCCAGCAGGCTTTGCTGACTGAGCTCCTGCCACAGGTCCAGCTTCCCCCTTGGAAGCCTGCCTCACGGAAAGCTTTCTCACCGCACGTAGCGTTGGGTTCTTCCCTCCGTTGGGTTCTTGTAAATGGAAACTTCCAACTTGTATTAACTCCCCATCTCTTTCTTTCCATCATTGCTTCAGGGATTCTTTTCCAACATGACGGCGCATTATTTTCACACTGTGGTTAGATGCAGTACTACTCTAGTACGTGTTACGTTGCTACTGTGTTTTGCAGTGTTCAGAATTAGACTAACAAAACCAAGGGTGTATGTTTGAATGTAATAATGTAAAATTTCTCGTGGTCATCAAAAGAACAACACACACGCACATAAAAACAGCAAAGCAGCCAAACAGTGAAGCGCTGCACTCAGCCTGCCTCTGTCCAGGTTTGCAGTCACCTTGCAGAGAGCCGGACGGGGTGCTGAGGGCTGCAGCAGGCTCACTGCCGCCCTGGGCGTGAAGCACATTCAGGGCAGGGGCCGTGCAGGCAGAGGGCAAACCGGGACGAAATTAGGGCAGTACTTTGCCGACAGAGAGCTCTTGCACACAGGGCCAGAGGCTCCCGCTTTATCTCTAGCATGTGAGTAGTGCCCCAGGGCTGCCGAGAAGCACGTGTCAGCCCCTGGCCCTTTTGCCTTGAGAAATCATTTTGTCATACTGGATGCAGAAAACACCAAAATGCCGTCTCCCCTGCTTTCCACGCAGCTGGAAGTGCCGGCAGCCAGAGCAAGGCAGCGAGCCCAGGAAAGCACGTGACGTACATCCTGTCGAGGGGACGGCTGCACAGCAGGCCCTGCTCTGTAATCTGACCAAAGGCTTTATCAGTTTGCCTAAATCCCCTCGCTTTATCCGCAACCTTCAATTTTCACAACTCAAGGCTGGGAAGCCCCTGCAGAGGCAGGGAGGCTTGTTTGGAAATGCAGAGTACAGCTTTTGTTTTTCTGTAGACAAAGGACATTAAAGGGAGGAGGTCAGGCTTCCTTCTGCTTCTGGATTTTCTCCTTTTCCTACAGCAAGAGTGAGCATACAGAGAGAGGCAGCTCCAAAATACCTGACAACCGAGGGAGGGTTTTCAAAGGTAGAGGGCATTTAATTCTGCAGCACAAGAGAAACAGCCCTCCGCCTACCTCTAGGAGTCCTGCCCACCTAGCAACCACCATGCTTTTCTCAAAGTCTGTCCCAGCATTCAAGGTTTGTCTGGGGGTTTTGGGTACAGAGCTACCAGCTAGTTTATAACATGCTACACTTGAAGCACAGCATGTCATGGATGCTCACCGCCGTACTTGCTCCTCTGGTTGGAAAGCAGCTGCGATAGGCTAGACAACTGCAAGAGGCAGCTGCCTTGGCAAGGGCCTTGGGATCATTCACTTCCCAGCGTTGTGCCAGGGAGGAAACCCAGCCCAGTTCCAGTAAGATTTCTATACAGATTTTTCAGTGATTAGATTGCAAGATAAGGCAGAGATTTCAAATACATCTGAAATATTTTTTACACCTGTCTTGTTACAGAATATCTGAAATGCATGATTTCTACACACATTGACTACTTGGAACAGATTCTGAGGAAGCAGGCTGGCTTGTTAACTGTCTTACAGTTTGGTAACATTCATACAGTGGATAAGCAAAGATTATCAATAAACAGTTGTGCTGAAAACAGAATGGGCTCTGCCTGCATGTGTAACTATTCCAGGATAAAGCAAAACATTGAGGATTTGGATCCGTCCTACCTAAGCTGGCTCCAACCTGCTGAGGCCTCTGCACAACTTCCCAGTTTGCTAGTAAGGAGAGATGTACAGCAAAGCCAGAACTCTGGGGGCGGAGGAAGGGGCGCACCTGGGCTGAGTTTGCAAGTGATACAGTAAGCAAGGATATTGCTTTAAAATATCTGGCCCCATGGCACTTCTGTCCATTTCTGGCCAGGCCCATCTCTGTCCTGACCAGTTTTTAGCCTCTCTGTCCGGGATCTCACCAGCAGTCCATTAGCAGCCATGCTGTTAAGGAGTGCAAGGAATATCTGCTTTGAATCTCCCTGTGTTTATCACACCCCTTTGGTCCATGAATTTCACTGCAAAGCCAACCAGCTTGCCACAAGCTGCAGATTACAGCAACACTGCCTGTGCCCAAGGCAGCAGGGACTATCACCGATAACCCTGACACACTACAGTCAGCAAAAGACACAGAGCCATAGACCTGCTTGCCACGCTAATTTAGCACATTATCCAGGCTCGGCAGAAGGGCCACCAGCTTGCAGGAGAGTCTTCCAAAAAAACGGTTTTGGAAAATGCTTCCAGGTCCCTGCACTGACACATGAAGGGCAGCAGGCACCTTGATCAGGGGGAGCTCTAGAACGGAGGAGGCTGTGCTGCCAAACAACATTTGTTGTTGAACTGCCTGAAACCAATGCCTGACGTCACCCAAAGCACAGGCCTGTTTGGTAATGTAAGAAATCACTCACCATGAGGCCCCCGGCCCTCATTCTCTTGGCAATCTTGCATGGTCACTCAGGACACAGCCAGTGCAGCAGCTGCTCTTCATCTTGTTATATATGAACGGGACCAGTTTTTAAATATCCTTTCTACAAAATACAGTCATTAAGCCAAGAGTACTTTGCTGTGCTACCGCAAAACAATGTTCCTCTTAATACTCAAAGGACTGAAATTTGGTGGCCAGATGTAGTTCAAGAAGCAAAATAAAATGAAGCCATCCCAGCAGTTCCACTCTTGACAGACGGCATAGCAGATTGTAGCAGAAGATTTCTGAAGACAGCAGGCAAAAGCATCTATTTTGTGCTTTGCTGCTGTGCCAAAACTCCCTCCTGTCCCTCTCAGGCTTTTCTCTCAACTTTTTAGTTTTTCCTCATAGAGCACAGAACCACTTCCCAAAACACCCAGCTGGAGACAGCAGGATCTCCCTCAGGGAAGCAGAGCAGTCTGGAGCTGCCTAGCAGCTCTGCTTGCTGTCACACTGTTCCTTCTGGCAGACGGGACACTTCCTTGCCTCCTGAGCACTGCAGAGTCTCTGGGTCAGGGCTGCCGAGCGTGCCGTGATTAACACCTGCCTGGTGTCAGGAGGCAGAGCAGCACCTAATTGATTACAGGTGGGAGCCTCTTGGCCCAGCATGTCAGAGGAGCCCTGAGCACTGCAAAAGGACTAGAGCACGCAACCACCTTTTTTCCTGCCTCCTCCCATCCCTTCCCTCACCTACATGATGCTTCTCTACGTTGCACTCCAGAGCTGAAACAGTGTGCAGTTTGCTCACGACTTGAGGAAGCAGTGCCTTAACTCTGTGCCCTCTTTCGCATCCGTCACCACTGAGCCAGGAAGTCTCTGGCTGGTTGTAGCTCAGGCTTTTCAATGAGCTATCACATCCATGCTGCTGTTAGCCAGCAGGCAACGGATGGCATTTCCCCACAGAGCAGTTCCACTCCCAGTGTCCCCATTACGAGGACAGCATCAGCAGGGAGCAGAGCAGCACCTGGAGCCATACAGCTCCACTGCCTGCTGAAACATCTTCTCAGCTGATAGAGCTGGAAGCCAAAATGCAACCAATAACCAGCCTCCCCATGAGCAAGCAGCTGAATCTCCCCCTGGAGTCCACTGAATTCCCCGGCTAAGACCTGCAGAGGGAATCACCAGCTGCCAGAATGGAATGAGAAGCTGTGAGGATGGTAACTCTATCCTGTCCAACTCCTGGGGGTGCCCTGCTCACAAATCCACAGCAAAGCCAGGAACACATCTACCTTTAGCTCTCTTCTTCACACAACCCTTTGTGCTCTCAGGAGATCCTGACAAACAGATGCTTTGCCAGCATGGTCTAACCAACAGCCACTGCCTGTTCAAACCCACCAGTACAGGCACTCACTCTCAGAGAGGAGCTGACAAGCAGTAGGTGGGTTGCCCAACCCCAAACCCCCGCAACAGGAATCATAAACAAGACCAAGCAGTAAGTGGGACTCTGGCCGTGGACAAATGAGTCTTGGGGACTACTTTATTTTCAGGTACAGTGATGTGTGTAGGTATCAGCAGCAGTCTTTGAAACATACAGCACTGTCAGATGGCAAGTGTCCATCTCTCAGGTCTAAGCAGCCCTCAACGCCAACCCCCACCCCAGGCTGCTGAAAGGGCACGTACTGTCTGTTTACAAAGAAAGACGACAGCCACAGAGGAGCTATACAGTCTCTTTTGTCCCATTAGCTTAAGGAGCTCCCAGTTGCCTTTTTTGTCAACAGAGCGTAGACAAATCAAGCAATAAGAGTGCAAGGAGGTGAAACAAGGTACTCCAACAACTGTACTGGCAGAGAAGGGAGGGGAGGAAGCAGAAGGCCTAGGAGCAGGCAGGATTGTAGTGCATTCAGTCTCACAGGCAACACCATCAAGGCCCCTGCGGGGGGCCAGCAGGTTACAGCACCTTTCTGCATTTGGTGGGGAGTCTGGAAGGCAACAGCATACTGCACAATCTCTGAACAGGCACAGAGGGACAAGGATCTCCCAGATTCAGCCACAGTATAAAAACCTATTGATAGCTACTATAGGAGGATTATTAGTTCTGCAGCACTTGTTCTATTCCAGTTAGTCTGAGAACATGCAGGCTCTGTTAATTCAAGGTAAGGAATTATATTGTGGCAGGGGATCATTTCTGTAGATTAAGAGGTATAAATAAAGCCCAAGTCTGACCAGGGCAAGTGTAGGCACAGAACTCCAGGCAGATGTCTGATTGACATCTCTGAAAGCAAGTACTGCACAGTGACCTGGCATCCTGTGTAGCTTAGAGCAAGAAAATGGTTTTACTTTAGATCAAGGCAGGAGGCTCTGCCTATGAGGGCAGAGTAGTATGAACAGTCCTATAGTGAATGTAAACCAAGCATCCTAACAGCTATTTTCTATCCTCAGTCTTTGGTAAGTGTTAACATCCACAACACACTGCACTAGCACAAAATGTGCTGCAGGCGCAGGGCAGTAAGAGGCCCTCCACCAAGGCAAGGCAGAATGGAGACCCCACAGACTTAGCACAGAGCCTAAAGCCTCCAACAGAATAAATATCTTTGAGATTTTGCTTACTGGAGATGAACTAACTTTTAGCACAGGCTGAGTCAGGTTGCCTCAGTGCATCAGTTCAAAGCAGGTTCACTCCATGCTTCAGCAGCTTTTGCTTGGCCTTGCTTGGTAAGCTGAATGCACTGTCGTGAGGGTTGGGAACACCCGAGTTGCGGAGCGGAGTGCCCAGCTGCTGGAAGTAGGTCTCCTGGACAGGATTCCGGCAGGCGTATACGGCAGTGGAGGCATTCCTAGCAGGGCAGGAAAGAAAGCAACAGTCAGGAGCAAGAACTTCCTTTGTGCAAGATCCCCTTCTACCCACAGGCCATACTGACCACCAGCCCAGGGGCTGGGCATCGGGATCTTTGTGGCACTAGTATCCCAGCTAGCTAGAGAGACTTTGAGGACTATCTCAGTAGAGCAAAGATATGCAGAGTTAAAATGGGCAACAAAGCTGTGATTGCCAGAAGGCCTGGCAGAAAGGAACCCCAGAAGGGAAACACTCTTTTTCTCAGGAGTCCTGGCATCCTAACAGGGAAACTACTGACCACCTCACCCAGCATTAATACCTATGTGTATGGCCATCCTCTTAGTATTTCCATTGCTGGCAGAGCAGTCTAGTATCCCAAGAGCTAAATATTCCTCACACATAACATCCCTCCTTTCCTGGAGGAAGCACACTCACTACTGCTGTCCATAAGCAAGTCCCAGCACAGCACCCTTGCAGCAGGAACCATATGACGTTATTTAGTCTCATGTGTAAAGACACTAGTGAGATATTGTAACCAAGATGCGTGAAGTCTCTGATGAAATACCACCACTCAGTATTTACCTGTGAGAGGAGTGGCAGGGAACAAAGCAAAGGACCCTGCATTTCTCCTTGACAGAGGAAAGCAGCAACTGATATGTTTGCTGACAACCCTCTGTGACAACTCTTCATAAAATAAAGCAGTTTTAGTCATCTTGTTACTCAGTCCGATTCCCACATGGAACTGCTTTTTTGGGGGCAACACAGAATATGCCAGCTTACCCAGTACTGAATTTAAAGAGCCAGTCAATCTAGTGCTAAACAAGGAGTCCTCCAGCATTGAAGTGTATGATTCACATTCCCTTGGCAAGCAGTGTCAGAGAAGTGAAACAGATTAATTCCCAGAATCACCTTTATCTCACCACACAGTGGGCAAACAAGCACGGCCAGGCAAGCAGAATCTCTGAGCGCACACAACAGAACCATCCTGCGGGAGATCAGCTACAGAAACAGGGTGGGTGCTGTAGCACAAGATCAACTTTAGCTGCTGCCGTGCAGAAAGGCTCTGACTGTGATAAGACCATCTTGCTTGGCGCATTACAATTGAGTTTGCCACGCACATTACAGTGTGTTTCCAACCCAACAAGCCGTGCAAGAAAACAAGATCTAGGTTGCCAATTCTGGGCGCCTTTGGCTCCCAGCCGAGACACAAATTTATTAGGAACAGCTATATTTAAAACTGCATCTTAGAACCTTATGGTGCCAAGAACTGGCAACATTCTAACATTATATCTTAATCCAAACCCTTGGCACAACTCAGCTGTGCCTTCAATTCACTTGTGTGGGTGCCATTCTAGCTTTGCAACACCCATATCAACCTACAGGCAGAATATCAAGCAGCCTACATCTAAAGAGCAAACTTCAGGGAAAAAGGTGACATGACTGGCCTTTGGCAAGAGATAGTGATGTGATTATAGCACATGCCAAACCTCACCAAGACTTAGAAAAGGGGTTCCCCCATCCTGCCTATTCTGTGTGCTATACAACATTCTTGTGCCTGGAAGAGGGGAGAAGTTATAAACACATCTTACCTAATTATCATTTCTGAAACATCTGGAAAGTGACTGAAGTCAGAGTGGATCAGCGTCGCAGCTCTCAGGAAGTGCCGATCCATAGGGCCAGGTGTATGAGGCAGGTTGGCTGCAGAACGGGAATAAAGGGGATGTGTTAGAAGCCAGTCTGTCCCCATTTTACTGACGAGGAAAGGGTTCTGGACTGCAGACATTCAGGAACTGTGCGGAAACACAGACCAGGCGACACCCTAAGTCCCAGTGTGATGTCTATGAAATTTGTCAGTGGCTCGGATTTTGCTCAGTCATGCACAAACAAAAAGCCGGGTGTACTTTTCCCCATGTGTACATAGATCAGAGGGCTGACAAAGAAGGCCTTAGACAGGGGTTCCCTAGAATCATTGGGATTTCCCTCTCTTTCCCTAAAGTGATTCTTCTAAGCTGGAGAGTGCCAGGATACTGCCTGGGAGGCTGCCAGAAAAAGGGGAGCATTAGAATGAACTGGAGCAACATGTGCATGGGGCTTTCTGCATGTTTATGGTCTACCCATCGATCTAAGATAGCATTCTCCAAATTGCTGGCTACCATCTGCTCCCAGTTCCTGCTTCCTGTAGCCAGAAATGACTAACAAACACTCTGTTGCACTGAGGGACAAAACGCATTACCACCAGGGATGAATGAAGTCGGGGGAGAAGGGAGGCTGGGGGCGAAGTGAATTGCAAGTCCGGTCGTCCTGTCCTTGGACGCAGCAGTCAGCAGAACCCCAAGCAACATGTTTCCCAATGAAGCGCCAGTGGCAGCTGCCCAGCCTCCACCTCCCAACAGCCTCTGGCTCTGATCCAAACCACAACTGGGATCAACCAGCCTTGAGCGGATTACAAACTCGCACAGGACAAATCTTTCTCAATCGGGCCTTATATCCAGGCCACTTCATAAGGATAAGTTATACTAACTTAGCAAGCAATGTTTCAGAGGAATTGTGTGAAGCACGAGAAAAGGTTACAATAAACCCTGCTCTCATATGGAATTCCTCTTTTGAAAAGACTGCTCTTCTGGAAGACGAAGACTTACCTGAGAGTACATTCTGAATGCAGTCATAGTGAGTGAAGCTGTAGGTTGTCTTGGTGGAAGAGGAGGAGTCTTTGGGCAAAGTCTCCCTGAGATGAACCTCAAGGCCATTTAGAGAAGCCAGACTGCTATGGTACTGCAGATGGGGCAAAAGAAAGGCAAATGTTAGAGCAGATACCCGTGCCCTGTTTAGCAGACACTTCCAAGGCGGTATTGGAGAGAGCTCTCGTGACTGACAGCAGGGCTAGACCTTTTCACACTCTGCTGCTGCTGCTGCCCAGGTTCCCCCTGCGGAACTGCTGGGTAACTTGGGCAAAGAGGAAGGCACACAGTCAGTATGACGAGGATTCAGAAAAGGGCGATATAGCCTTAAAATAAGCTATTAAACCATCTGATGCCATTAATTACAGGAGAATGTAAGACTCCATTAATTCACTATCAAATATTACTCTTTAAAGCCCATTTTCACAGCCTGCTGTCCATGACTTTTAGTGGCAGCATGGAATATTCCTTTGTTTTTTGATTTAGTGGAAACCAGTTGCTATTATACCAGAAAGACAGTATAACATAGAGTGAAGTTTTATAGACTTGGGCTGGATTTAATTGCCTGCAGTGTTTCATGCAGCACCCTCTCAATACAAGAGTAGATCTCCTTTTAGCTTCCAGTGCCTAAGTAAGAGGAATGGGCTTTCAGCCTCCTCTCCGAATTTTTGGCTAGCTCCAGTCTGCAGCCCAAGCGCTGGGCCATCATCAGAAGAAAACTACAAGTGGAAGAGCCTCACCTGTGCACTAATGACAGGCCCAGCAGGGACCAGATGGAGGCTTGAACAACATATTCCCTAAACAATGCAATAACGTAAAAGCCGAACTACCTTATTGACTAGAAGTTTAGCAATACAGCCATCCTGGCCTTGTTAAGGCCTACTGCATCTCTGAAGGAGTCTCTAAATCTGTGCACAGACTATTCTGCTGATACTAAAGAACATACTGCTTCACACAGCTTTCAGCAGGTAGGATTGCTGCCCTGAGCCAGAATAGGAAAACAGATCCCTTTGTTGCTAAAAAGGAATGTGCAGAGGGGATGGACTGCCTGGCCAGAGCAGGGATGAGAACTCCAGCTTGCAAGCTGCAACCCGCCTCCTGTCAAGTGCTAGGAAGATTAATTCCATAATCCCCAAGCCTGTCCATGTTCTTTCCTCAGCCACAGAGAGGATCAAGCCTCCATTCAACACACTGGCAATGCTTACCCTACCCTTGACCTTGCTGGTCACAGAAGATTTTCTTTTCTGTGCAATGTAATGAAGGGATAAGACCTGAAGACATGCACAAACTGAGTCTGAAAGCATTTCTGCTCCGTAGTGAAAGTCCGTATAAGAAACTGCTTTCCCAGTGGGACGATCTGTACTTCCTGCTTTTCTTAGCTGCACAAGTAGCATATTTTACCCTTCTTTGGTGTCATTCAGGGGCCTCAAAGCATTCAACAAACATTAATTATAACCGAGCTTTGACATCCCTGAGAGCTGAGGGTCATTTTTAATCTACAGATAAACAAAAGAACAGACGAGTTGAGGTTACGCCTCAAATCCACTGTGACACTAGCAGCAGTACCTGGGAGTCACCAGCTCTGCCTCCTACAATGAAACCCTTCTCCTCCCAGAATGGCAGAATATACAGCACATTTCTGCTAGGAAAGGACAAATACCTGTACCTAGGGGAAGACCAGGATCGAAGGAACGCAGTCATGGTCAAAATTAAAGCTCTGTAAAAGTAAGGTTTTGCTAAAATGAGATCAAAAGCAAAATTGTGTGTGATGGAAGACAGCACATTTGGAAAAACTTAAGCCTGAAAGGAACAGGAACAGTTTTGTGAAAACTGGGGCAATATATATAGGAAAATTGATTGTATTTTTGCTCTGCCAAAAGAAGTACAGTGTACCAATGCTATGTAGTGGATCTCAAGGCTTAATGATCTGAATGACAAACTGAGCCAGGATGGGCCCACCTTGCCTAGAGGTGGTTTTGCCTAGGTTTTTGATGGGAGGAGGATGTGCAATCTGCCCGTAACTAGCAAAGAGCTAACCTGAAATACAAAGGGGCATTCCACACACTAGCTATATCCTTCAGACGTTCCTTCTCAATGGCAAATCAGATATAACACATAAGGCAAAGCATACGCTGGTTTGCAGACACAAGATTACTGACAGGCGAGGGAAGGCCTGGCATCTCCAGCAGGCTTTGCACCCGTGCAGGTTGCTGGGAAGCATGCCCTGCCTCAGAGCACAGTAGAGCTGCGGTACCAGCCTACCAGACTGGGGGCACAACCAAAAAAACCCAGAGAAGTTGAGGATATAGGTAAAATAAAAATGACCTTTAGTTCTCAAGGATGCCAATCCCCACATGCATGCATCCCCCCTTTTCCTCCCCCCACCAGAGATGTTCAAGACTGGGAGCCAGCGTGTGCCAGCCTATTTAAAATGGGCAGAAAAGGAGACAGAGCAATCTCTGGCACAAAAGGCTAGAGCTGCACTTTCTGTCCTCTGCTGCTTTTGCAGCAGTCCTCACGTGCTGCACTGAGGTGGCATCCCCCTGTTTACAGGGGGTCACCGGCACAACCTCCGAGTCCTGTGCAGCTCAGAAGAAAAAAGAGTAACCTTGAGGCTTTCCTAATGCTGGGAGGCGGCATTAGTCTGAGCTTTCCTCCACCTTCCAGCCCGACAGTTAAAGAAATGAGGTTGTTCCTATGGCAACTGGCATATCAAACAGGCCTCTGCAGCTTTGACTCAGCTCCCTGGTTGAGGGAGAGGCAGAGGCCAGGCGTCAGCTCTGCAGACTAATACTTCACAGGGAAATGCCGGGAGCTGGCGTGTCCTTCCCCCACACTTGTGAACGGTTCATTAACCACATCTCGCTGTTTGGCAGGGAAGCCTCCTTACAGAAACAACACCGGCAGCAGGAGTCATTTTGGGTAGTCCTGGTACATCACCTGGATGAAGTACCCAAATGGCACCCTTTGTTCCTAACACGGGTTTCCCTGGAGAGAACACCACCAAGGAGCAGCAGGCTAAGGATTCAGACAGCCAGACGTTCATTTAGAAAGGAAACACTTCTGCGACTGGCTGCCAGACACACGTCTCTCTGATGCTTCCAGAGTGAGAAGCTGTGACATGCAAAGTGGAGGTTAAACAACACAGAACGAACCTTGTTTTCTGAATGCCACTATAAAACTGACAGGGTTTCCCTACAAATCCCCAGTACAACACAGGGCTTTGGCAGCCTGTGGGGCTGTCTCGGGGTCACATCGACACATTCTGCTCGAGTGCTGTATTGGCACTAACAGACAATAAAAGGCTGTGGGAGTTATCTGTAATAATGCTCTCACCTCTCAGGCTTGCTGCCTTACGTTTGCTAACAACCTCCAGGACATCTTTGGTTGCAGTGGCTACCCCTAAGCCAAATGGCCTTGACTCTCACACCACAAAGCAGGCAAGGAAAGAGATGGGAACGGAGATTCAATGCTCACTTTTTGGTTCTAACCCCTGTTCCATATCACCACCACAAGAGAAGCAGCAGAGAAAATATCTGCAGATTTGGAAGGTCTTCCTGCTTACCACATCTTCAATGGAGCTCTGGTCATCTTCGAGGCGATTCTCGGTCAGCAGGGAGAGCACGAGCCCCTTAATGCAGTGAACATACAAGCTCATCCTAACTGGTTTGAACTGTTTGCCTGAATCGACACCACCCTGAGCTCCCAGGCTGTCCACCCGAAAAGGCGAGCCTCTCTCTCCACTGCTGGGACAGCCTGCGTTCTCTACCGGGTCACTGGGCCACTCCTGAACGTCTGCAGCAGGCGGCCAACTCCTGCTTTTGTGCTCTGGCTGTACAACAGTGGTCGGACGATCCAAACCCCAGACATTACCACCAGTTGCACTACTGCTTTTTCCAGGGATACTACTTTGGCTGACAGTTCCTTGCTTGTCTTGTTCACTTGACTTCCTTCTGCTTAGTTCTTGAACAGGAGAGCAAACAGATGGACTGCCACTGGCTGCAGGACACCTTTGGAAACTGTGCTGTTTAATAGCAAAGTCCACAACAGATTCCCCCATGCTCTGACTCTCCTGCTCCTGGACATAAGGATTTGGAAAAAAAAAGCCTTCCGGAGATGGACCTGTACTCTGAGCATATTCAGCAGTATGGAGTTTGGAATTGCTTGGCAGCTCTTCCAGGTGTGTCTCTGTTGAGAAGGATGCTCTTCTACTCAGCTCTGGGCTTTTGCTGCCTGGGCTGTTCAGTTCTGCAGCTGGAGAATTCTTTGTACTGTCTTCCAGTTCAGGGAAGCCCTTCAAAGGACCTGTGCTTGCAAGGCTGCCTGTCTCTATAGCATCTTCTGGTGCAGCTGTGCTCGAAGCCTGCTCAAGGGACTCCTGCACAGAGATACTATGCAGGTCTTGGTTTTCAGGAACCCGTGTTGATTCTGAAGTCACCTGGGAGCAGAGAGTGTCCTTTTCGCCTCTAGGATGTGCTGGGGACATGGATGACCTACCAGGAGATGAAAAATTGATTAAACTACTGATTAGCACCTGTTTGGGGTTACTAATAACACTACGGACCTATTCACTACTATAAAGCACATCTACCTCAAAAAAGAATGGGCTAAGCTCTGACACAGGTGAGAAGCATGGGCCTCACACATTGCAGGCCCCTGGGAATATTGCTCCCTTATTCACAAAGCACAAGGGTTTTAAACAGAGCATGATGAACAGAGAAACAACAGACCATCACAGTCGGTCTTGAGAAACAATTTTGCTTTAGGCTGCTTCACAACAGTAGATACCACAAGTTTTGTCCAGCCTAAAAGGCCCTGGGCAGCCTTAACAGCCAGGTGATAGAGTTTGAATTAGTGTCAGAGCAAACAATTAGCAATGGCTAGTGAGGACACACTGCCACATGTTAGGTCACTTGCTGCAAAAACCTCTTCATGACTCAAACTCATTCCCTACCTAGTCATCCACTCCACTGGAAAGTCTCGGAGCACTGAGACTTCATCTTCTGTTAGGAAAACTGGAATGATACGAACTCCCGGTGGCAGGGGAGAATCTGCAAGAGCAATGGAGGTTGGAGGAATTCAATTAACATGCCCCAGCACAATGAACAGAAGCCAAACTCCATCAGTGCAAAGGCTTCTCTGGGAAGGCAAGGCATGCTCTCGTCCTGTATCCTGGGGCATCCTGGGAACTGGCAAAATCTGACTAGGCCACATTTTCCCATCCCTTTAACACCTGACATAGTTAAACTTCTCCTTTTTTTTTTTTTCCTGACTGTCCTGGCAGCATATCTATAAATTCATGCTAAAAAATGGTAAGTGAAGATTTGGACTGAAAGCACCAGTCATCTACCCTCATGGTGCCATCAGCGGCCAAGGAGACACATGGGGAACTGGAGTAAAAATAGGTGTGCTGGCAATCTGCAGAACTCATGATTAAACCCAAAAGAGCAAACTCCTTTGCTTAGCTGAAGGAACTAGATCTGGCTACACAACACCTCCTGGCACTCACTGGCCAGAAGCAGCAATACCCTCAGCAATATATTTTCGCATTCAGCAAGAGCTTCTACATGAATCCCAGAAAACCAACTCATGCTCTCACTGCAGAGAGAATTCAGCCCCAGAGGGTTGCCCATACACTGCTGCTGTGCACTTGGCAATCAGCACTCTGCAGCCGGATGCTCACCAGGCTCCCGCTGCTCCTCACCTCCAGGCTCACTCTGAAAGAAAAGCCAAGAATCAGCTTTGCAGCATGACTCAACACTTGCCATCAGTGCTATCGCGACATCTCCTCCAACCTACACAGAGACAACAGCAGTTCTCCCCGTGACTACAGAAGACACCAAACCAAACAGCAAATGCTGTCATCAGTTTATCATGTTGTGTAATGATTTGTTCCTTATGTAGGGCTCAGATTCTAGGGGACTTCCCAAGAACCAGTACAGCTCAAATCAAGGAAAAATATCACAATATGCCATTACTGCCTACTCAGGGCACAAAAGCTTAGTCCGTTCTCTCAACCAGCAGAGGCCTTACTCATGTCTAGATCTTGATAGTTTTTTTGTAAAAGATCTCAAATCATGTAAATACTTAATTTTTAATAATTTTTAATAGAAATGAAAAGTGATCCATTTGCCACTTTTAGATATTCGTTATGAACATTGAGTACTAAATATCCAAATGTGGGTAAAAGGCTAATCAAACATCACATAGAGAAGAATTCCTGAATTCAGTAGCTGAAGTACTGGAAAAAGAAAATTCCTAGTGTAGAAGCCCTGAAATCTTACTCCATCTCAGCTCATAAAAACTTTTAGTATCAGCATCAATATTTGTTCTCCTTTGTAACTGCACATGTAAGATGTGTGCGCGAAGAGCTGCCAGACTGTGCCCTCACAGTGTGTATCTGCATGCAGTGAATTTGTTTAGCAGCATACCTGGCCTGAAGATTCATCACCCTGGAGGAGAACTTTGGCAGTAAGAGGAGGTGGCAGCTGGGTGCTCACAATCCTAGAAGAATAAAATAAAGTCATTCACGAGCAGAGTATCATTTTCTCAAGCTCAGCTGTAGACTGTCATCACTCAGTGCATCAGGACAGGCATAAGCAACA
Source organism: Dromaius novaehollandiae (assembly GCF_036370855.1). Lineage (NCBI taxonomy): Eukaryota > Metazoa > Chordata > Aves > Casuariiformes > Dromaiidae > Dromaius > Dromaius novaehollandiae. Next base: position 1,493,068 of record NC_088114.1, on the reverse strand, counting down.
GTAGTGCTCAAACTAGACAGCTACAAGCACTCTGAGCAAAACCGATTGTGTTGATGGGACCCATTTCATAGCTAGGTGATCTCTGGGGAAGCCCCTGAGGGTCTATCAAACCCATCTCTCTGCAGTGGGCTCAACACTCTCCAAGGGTTGAAGCGCCAAGCTCACATGTGGGGTGTAACTAACACATCCCCACACAAGAACATGTGCTGGATGACCTTCAAGACTTCTGGCTTTTTTTTTTTTTTTTTTTCCTTTAAGTCAGTTCCAATCCAAACTCAGGAAAGGCAGAACTGCCTCTTGGTATCTAATTTTGGCCAACAAATCTGGTTTTGCTGAGTCAAGAAACCATGACCTAAGACATCAATCCATATAAGCAAGAGGCTTTCTGCCACTCCCTGCAGAGCTATGAGCAGTGGAGAAGATTTAGGAAGACCAACACTCATACTACAACATAAGCCCCTGTACGCTACTTGCAAAGGAGTTCTTGGTCTTTCCGTTTACATCCTGTTGAGATCCACATTCTATAGATTCTCTGAAAGACTGTAAAGAAGGGAAAGTTCAACTCAAGTACAAAGCTCTTTGCAGTGTTTTAGTAAAGTTCAGAGCTCAGCGAAGTCTGGTCATGTTTCATGAAAAAACCTCTACCAGGCAGAAGAGCAACACAACAAGACACACACTGGCGATGAGCACCAGCACATGACAAGACTCAATTCTCCAGCCAGACCTCCATTTCCATCACGACAAGCAGCCAGCATTAAGGATGCTGCAGTGACTTGTGCTTAGTGTCCTGCTTGCAAGTATGAGATCATTCCCTCAAAAATGCCTGGCCTACTTCTGTCAGATCTAGAAATACGCACACATCATGGCATCTCTCCAGTGCTCACAAAGGGTGTTACAGGCACAGTCTATGTAACCTTTTAACAGCACCCAAAGTGCTTGGAAAAAAGTGCTTGAATGCTATTGCCAAGAAATTCTCAAAATCTCCCATCTCTTGCCTTTGAAAGACACCTTTGAGGCTCTCCTTGCTGTGGTTCAGTGCCACATCTGCAGCATCTTCAGCTGTCTATGATCTGTCTTTGTGTTGAATAAAGTCAACATTTCTTGTGGGAAATTCTGGTTCATTCTTCTACATCAGTTCTGCCAGCATAGATAGTTGTCCTGGCCAACAAGTCAGTCAAAAATATACACATACACATACACATACCCACAAGCACTGAATTTGCAAGACAGCAAAGAAAACACTAAAAAAGAGAAAAGAATAATGTTCACACATCTTATCCTGATTTGTTCAAGGCTTTCACAGTAGCATTTTGTAGATCCCAGCATTTGGAAAGCTCTGCAACTTAGATACATGCCATCCCCTAAAAAGTGCAAAAGCACTTGTCAACACCAAAATGCTTATGGTTTTCATGTCACAATCCAGGGATGATCCCAGCTCTGGGGAACCTCAAGTAAAATGTGAAAGGTGTCTAAAATACTAAAACATGCCAGAACCAGGTCAGTGGATTCTTTTCTCAGCTATGTTACTACTGACTTCAACGCTGGTACATTGAAAGTTCAGGAGCCAACCTTTCTGCTAAGTACCTTTCAACCTTTCAAGAAAAGTAAAATTTGTGCCTGAATAATGTGCTCACGTGGACATTAAACTTACTTTTCTTCATGACTTCCACCTAAAAGGCCTAAAAAGTTAGGTCTTTATGTCCCATTGAATACCAGAGACAGCAGAATACCTACTAAAACCTAAACCTTAAATTTCTTCATGCTTCGGTTCCTCCCGCTGATAAACAGAGATAACAATTTACCCTCTTTGAAATACACCAGCAGACAGGGTTTACACTGTCTGAAGCATTAATGTTCCCGCCAGTACCAAACAGCAGCCCTGCCTGTACAGTAAGTGCCCTTGCTCTGATCCCTGGGTGCACTCGGGGATCACAGCCCTAAGACATGCAGGTTAACCCTTGGGGTAGTGCCTGGTAACTCACAAGCCTTTGTAGAGAATGCAGCCTGCCAAGACATGGGGAGACCGCTGGCAAGTTTGTAAGATGAGAGCTGCTTTCAGTAAGAGCAAGGGATCCACCTGGATAGGGAGAAACAGAAGAAGCCAGAGAATCCTGGGAAATGCTTCAAGCAGCAAATAAAAACAAAAACACTAGCACCAAGGCAGGCCTAGAGCTAGATGCAACAGAGGACAGACTTACCTTGCTTTTGTCCAGATTCCAAAGAGAATTGAAAATCTTGTGGAGGTCACTCGTGTTTTTTTGGATATGTTCAATATACTTGTCCCACTGCTTGCTCAGTTCCTCCTGAGAAAATGCCTGGGGACAAGAAAAGTCCATATGGCTGTCACTCCACAGTCCCTAACGCATTCAAGGATGATTAGATGCAGTCAGTCTGAGACAGTAATTAAAAGTGGCAACTCTTATGAGGATAAGGAGAACAAAGACACAGAAGAACTTCAGATTGAACATCTAGAAAAATTCTGTTATGGGACATGCCAGCTGAAGGATAGACCAGGGGAACTTCATCACTCAGGACTGAAAACAGCAGCATAGAAGGGAGACAGCAAACGACCACACTGCCTCAGTGCGACAGGAGGATGGGCCTGGTCCCACTTCTTTGACAAGTGAGCTCGCTCTGACCCTTGCAGGTAGGAAGACAGTGCAAGGGAACAAGCCAGCGTGTGTGTGCCTGGACAGAGCTTGGTCAATATGGGTGGTGTCCAAGATCTCTTCCTATCTAGAAACATCACAGCTGTTGATCTTTAATTACCGTGTAAGCATGGTGCACAGGTCCATTGTAAAACCTGAAAAGGCTGATCAGCTGCTCCAGAAACCGTCTACAGCTGACATCAGGAAGTTCAACAGCACAGCCCAGAACCTTTAATACAGAAAGCCATGAATGAAGAACATTTACTGACACATCCCAGGGACAGCAGGTGAGAACAACTCTTACTGCTTTCAAATTGAGTATTAAAGACATACAAACAGTTCTATGGCAGGTAAACGTCCCCCACATTCACAAGTCTGACAAAAAAAAAAGTTCAAAAATACCCACAGAAGAGCTTTGGCACAAATAGGAGAAATAAATGATATTGGAAATCCAGAGTTTTAGATACACTCCCTTCCCATCACAGATGTTAGAGACCTGGGTTAGTGCTCTAGTAGTTAAGAACATTTTCCTGAAAGTAAGTATTCAAATTCATCTGTTATTTACAGAGATCAAGATGCTTCATTTAGCTTTCAAGTTGCCAAGGAAGAAACAGAAGTGCAAGAGCCTTCTGCTTCTGAGAGCTAAGTGAGTCCAAACAGCACTGCCAATGAAATAGGTCTGACTGTTCTTAGTCTAGTTTCCAGGGGATGGTTTGGGGTATTTTTGTCAAGACTGTGCTGCACACTGGTCTTTATATACTAAGTGTCTATTAACACTGACAAAGGTCTGCAGCAGGGAATATTGAGGGTTAACGGGGAAGAGCAGTCAGGCTACCAAACTGGAGTCTGAGTCCTTATTTCAAACTTTGGTACACAGACTTCTGTTTCCAGTATTGCCAATAGCCCACAGAGACATACAGTTATGTAGATCTCAACTTTTTATAGCCATTGCCAGGCCTATCTTAAGAAAACATGTTTGGTACGGACACATAAATGAGGTATACCAAGCTTCTTTTTACAGAACAGCTGAAGTAATTGCCACTACACATGCTTGTACGCTGTGGTAAACAAAATTTAAGTTACCTTGCAATGAAAAGTTGTGCATTGCAAGTTCACACCCTAGCTCTCCCCAGGTCTATTTGTGTGCAGGCCCATACCCTGAAAAAAAAAGCCCTCTTAGTTTGATAAAATAGTTGAGACTTTCTCACTGTTTTAGCTCTTCGACCACCTCTGGATCTCTTGAACTCACCCACAGATAGTCTCCATCCACTATAACTGCAAACTTGAGCTTTCTCAGCCGAATTAGACTGGGAGGAACTCCAGAAATCTCAGTCATACAATGTACCACTCCTGCAATCTGTCCGCACAGCAGTTCCTGCTGGTCAGAGAGAGTCTGTCGAAGAAGGCAGGGGAGAACTACTTATTTTCTTTTAAAAGGACTTGAAAAAAAAATCACTGCTGCATTCAGTTAAAAATGGACTATAAATTCATTTCAACTATAAATCAAATGCAGCAGTACAGGAAAATTTGTGTGAAAAAAAATAACTGGACTGCTTTTTTCAGGCAGCACAAGGGCTTAGAGCTCATCTAGGAGCGCTCTGTCATCCCTAGAGTATATTTGTTCACAACACGAAACAGCACTGGACACTGCTAGATGATTTCACGGACAGGAATTCACAGCTGAGGGAGCAGAGTGTTAACAAACAAGAGAAAGTGCAAGACAACCACGTCCAACGCCAGAAAATGGAAGACTTGTGCACCCTGTGTGGTGGAGCATCATTCCACCTACTTCTAGTTGCATGAGTTTTCTTAAAGACTTTTGTGAATACTGAATACAAATTTATCCAAAGCACAATCTGGAATCACCATTACTTAAACAGAATTATCAATACATACAGGCAATACAGGCACTGCTTTACAGGTACTAAAATAAAAGCAGACATTACCTGAGAAGGATAAAAATAACAAATGCCAGCGCTTGTAGGATCTCCCTCTTCCTTAACCTTTGACCCATCATAAAGGAAAAAATAATTCCACCTACAAAAGCAAAACAACGGCAGAAATGATCGTGTTTGAAAACGATGACACTTCTCCCTCTTCTTTCTATTATTTCAGGTAGAACAATACAAAAATTAATACAAATCAAAAGAGACATTTTTCCTACATAACCATATCCTCTGATTTTAGACACAAAAGCAGCTTTAAAACGATCCCATGCTAATAAACTTGGCCACTTTTGTGGGTTTAAAATACACCCTATAAATCCACAACTAAGAAAAGAGGAAGAAGATATGGATTGGTAAGATATTCTCCTATCCTGAGAGCATGGAATAATTATCATTAAGTGTTAACCACATGCAGTCCAAACAGTTCCCCAAACCTGCTGCTTTTAATTTAAATGTTAACCACGTCTGATAGGCCATAAAGAGTGCAAGATGGGAGCTCCTGTCTGAAGGCGGCCTGTTTCATAATATTATTCAGCTCATACCTTCAAGGGTGTACTTATTTAATAACTCCTGTTTCACTCCTACCAGTAAGTAGCTAGTTACATTCATAAGCTTTGCATACAGGAGCCTTCCTGCAAAAATAGATGAAGTCTGGAAAAAAAAAAAAAAAACCAAACCGCAATTCAAAAGGTGAAACTGAAGAACACAAGTTATTTCTCAGCCAAGAAAAAAGACTAAAATTGGTCTTAGACTGTGCCTACTCATTTCTGGAATGATTCATTAGAGAGAGAGAGAAAGTTATTAAGATACTGCTTCAGCTTCCAGGAGGTCTGGATTCTGTTCCCGGCTTTGCCAGACTCCAGGGAAAGCACACAGCTCATTTCTCTCTCTGCCTCAATTCTCCATCTGTAAGTGGGGAAAATAAATACTGCTCTGCCAGACATGGATAAGTGTTTATGGGACAATAACACATTACTGCAACGGCACCACAGAGCCAGGCGCTGCAGACGCCCGCAGACACCCAGCGCGGGGAGCCGAGCGGAGCCAGGGGCCCGGCGCCGGCAGCCGCCCCAGCCCCAGCGCGGGCGGCACCGCGCAGTGCGCCCCCGGGCCGCGCTAAGCAGCGCCGGGGGCGGCGGGCCCCCCCCTGGTGCTCACCACGGCGCGGGCCCGGGGGCGGGCCCGGGGGCGGGGGCGGCGGGGCTGCTCATCGACGGACTCGGGGCTGGGCGCGGTACCCGCCAGCGCGCTGCGCTCGGCTCAGCTCGGCAACGCCGGCGGCTCCCGGCTGCGCCTCCCGCGGGACGCCCGGCGGCACGGGGGGGGGGCGGAGCGGCCCCGCCGCCCCCGGCCCGGCCCGCCCGACAGCCGCTTCCGGGCTGCGGGCCCGCCGCAGCAGCACGTGACCACCCTCGCTCTACGGCGGCCGGGCAGGGACAGGCAGCGGCGGGCTCAACTCGGAGGCACGTGACCGAGCTGTCACTACGCGCGGGGAGACGCAGCCGTAGAGGCGCGCTCGGCTCAGGGCCACGTGACTGCGCTGGCTCTACGGGGGCCGGGCGGGGACACGCAGCCGCGGTGGCGGTCGCCGTTCGGGGACACGTGACCTCGCGGTCGCTACGGGGGCCGGGCGGGGACAGGCATCGCATGGCGGCGGCGGGCGGGTGGCGCGCGGCGGGCCGGCGGCGGGCCCGGGCGGCGGGGGCGGCGGGGGGGGGCAGCTCGGTGCTGCGGCGGCTGCGGGAGGCGCGGTGAGTGCCGTCCCCTCCCCCCGGTCCCCCGGGTGCGCGGTCCCCGCTCACGGCTGCGCTTTGCCCCCTCAGGGACGACCTGCTGGGCTCCGGCTTCTGGGCGGCGAGCGCCGGTGAGTGAGCGAGCGAGGGCGGGGGGGGGACGCCGGGCCGCGCCGCCGCCCTGACGCCTCTCTCCGTGCCCGCAGGAGCCATGCGGGGCCCGCTGGGCCGCGGCGCCGAGCAGGCGGCGGGTGGCGCGGCGCGGCCCTGGCGGTGCGTCTGCTACGGCCTGGGGCGGTTCTGCTCCTGCCCCGCCGCCCGCTACCAGCTCGCCTTCCTGCTGCTGCTGCTGGAGGAGCTCTCGGTAAGGCCCGGCCCGGCCCGCCCCCCGCCCGGCCCGGGCCCCCCCGACCCACGGCTGTGCCCTGCAGGTGCCACGCAGCCAGTGCTTCGTCTTCGACCCCGCGTTCTCGGAGCAGGAGCTGGCCGTGCTGGGCGAGTTGGGCCTGCGCGTTCTCCCCGACAACGAGGTGAGCGGGGCCCCTGCTGCCCCCCCGGCTCTGCTCTCGCCCCTCCAACCGCTCGAGGCAGGTCAGCGTGGCCCTTCCGTGCCGTAGCGAACCTGTAGCGCTGCCGTGGCTCCGCAGGGCCCCAGCTGGAGAGCTCCTGGGGTTACAAGCTCTTAGGGTGCCGAAGTGACGTTAGCTCCGCTTACACCGTGAGCGTTTAGAGAATGGGAGGAACTAACTGTGAGTAACAACAACTGTTGTTTATATGCAGGAAGGGAAACACTGCGTTCATGAGTCTGCCACTCTCTTTTACATGATCCACTGTGGAAAAGCTCTGTATAACAATCTGCTGTGGAGTAACTGGTCCATAGGGGCACTGTCCAAAATGGTCATAATCGGAAACAGCTTTAAAGGAATCGAGGAAAGGTATGTACGTGTCTGCCAGCATGGAAGATTTCTGTTGCTTCCTGCTCCTTGACTCGCAGCAGCAAGAGCCCTCTCTGTACTTGCCTTCGTCTATGGCTCCTGACACTGATTTTCATGCAGTACTCAACTCGCTATGAAGCCTGCAGTCATCAACACACTTTTCTTCTCCACACTTCTGTTTAGAAAGGGAGCTGTCTTAGATTCCTAAGAATATCAAGCGTGTCTAATACTAGTTTACCTTGTTTTTTTTCTGGTAGGCTGTTGTCAAGAATCCTGGAGAGAGATTATTCTTACATAGCAAAGGTAAGAAGCACTAGCTTTGTAAATACTAATGCTTTGGATTGACAAAGCACCTATTAATGAGAAAGAAAAATTGCAAGAATTATAATAAAAAAGCTTTTAAAACCTTATTTCTTGGCTGCTGTAGTATAGAAATGAATCTCCCTAAAATCATCTTATATTGTCTACAAAACACTCTGCAAACAGGGTTTTTGGTTAACTTAATACCATTCTCATCTCCTCTGTATCTTAACATAGCTTTCCAGAAAAATTCTTCTGCATCGTACGTGACTCTTCTCTTCAACTACTCTTAGGTGTTAAAAGGGACAGAGGAAATTGCATTTCCAACTCACCCTCGGTATATGGATACGTTTAATGACACCTCCATCCACTGGTTTCCCTTGCAAAAACTCAAGGAACTCTCCAGCGAGGTCTGGGAGTTCCTGGAAGAACCTGCTTACCAAGAGTGCGACGATCTGGAGATCATCAGGAAGGAAGACAAAGTTAACCCGTGCAGTCCTGCTGCAGTGGAGTCTTGACTGTGCTCTGCAGCTGGTGCCTTATTTGGTAGGATAACTTCCCCCTTCCCTCAGCAACTGTGTGTGCTCGAGGTTAAGCTCAAGGATTGGCAATGTCATCATCGTCTGCCAAACTTAAAAGTCGCAGCACCTGAAAACTGACTTTTGTGGGACAATTTTGTCTCTAAAAGTGATTATTTAATAAATGTAAAAGCTATGCTGTGGCTTATGCTCACTTAACTGCAGCTAGTTTTTTAACTAAAAAAAAAAAGTTTTAAACCACCCATGCTGCTTAATGATCACTCTTTTGCACAATTCAGTCTTTGTCTATACTTCTCATAATTTGAAGTATCCAGAAGGGGGTATTATTTGTGAAGGATTTATAGTTCAAGGTATTAAACCTATATTTGGAACTGGATATTAAAACACCTCAGCTGAGGACTGGACAGGACTTCAGCTGTCTAGTGCCACTGAAAACAGCTCTTCAGCCCCATTCTTCTGTGAAGAATTGGGTCTTTCCCTTCTAGAACAAAAGGGAAGGAAGAAAAGGGGGGAAAAATGTTACCATTCCTCACTACTGAGTTTCCCATAGTATATGTTCTGTGAACATGCTGAAAAATCACCTCCCTTTCAGTGCTGCGTTTTGACAGGGCAAAGAGGGGCTCCTGGAGCCAACAAGGGCCTGAGGTTTAGAACAGGCACCAGTTTGGATGAGCCAGCAGCACACCACGGCCTGGCTCTGTTTGGTAGAGAAGGGCCACCCTGAGTGAGGGACGTTATCAGGATAAGAATTTTCACTGGCAGCAGTTAGAGGCTGTGAAGTCTTCATCAGCAGGGACTTCCGAGACTCAGCTTGACAAAGCCCTTGCTGATCTGGGGTTGGTAATAGCCCTGCTTTGAGCAGAGAACAACCTCCAGCAGTCCCTTCTAACCCTCACTTCCCTAATGGTGTGAAAGGACAACTGAGGGGTCTGTATCAGAGGTGGCAATTACCTCAGCATCAGAACTGCTCGTTTCTCCTTAGCACCAACTTCCACATGTAATTTTATCTGTTGACACTATTTGAACAGCTCTAAGAAAAAAATCCTGGCATACAGCTGAAGTTTCATCTATTTACAAATTTGTAACTTCTTTATTCTAAGACAGTTACATTAAAATAATAGCAAGATAATCTTCATAGTTCAAAGCAGGGGCCTTATTTAGCCATATCAATGAGACTCTGGAGAGAGGTTGGCACCCAAGTCTTTTCTCCCTGTACAAATACAACGCCTCTGTCAATGTAAATCACAATCCGTCCAAACGTATACAGCTGTTTTCCTTCATGACGTTTTCCAATCACAGGCATGAAAACAATATTGTGTTCCTCTGCTTTTGTTTGAATTAGGTCCTTAAAATTCATTGGCACAGAGCTGGCAGCCATGCCTATGCCTCGCTGGGCCATGTTCTCAGCCTCCCGACGCTCCTGCATGGCTTCATACTGAAAGTCTTTCCTTCGCTCTGTGTGCGTGAGGTAGGCAATGTTCTCCCGAGCACCTGGCTGCATGTAGCCACCTGTTTGGGAGTGAGAAGAAACATGTGAAAACAAGGTCCCAGTCCATTCCTAGCACAAGGTGTCTAAGTAAGCTCCCATCCAGGGCACGGGAACTATCAAATCCTGTAAAGCAGATTCATAAAGTTTTGAATCCTCCTTTTCAGACATTAGTGTTTAAGTTTTATAGTGTTAATCCTGGTATGACGTATACTAGGTAGGTCAACCAGTGAACTGCAAAAACAGCAGAATTTGATACAATCCCAGTTTGTACCTGAGCATGCATAGCAGCAGAGGATGCTGTGCTGCTACTGACAAAGGGAAGATCTGAACAACAGGTTTTGTCTTTAGAAGAGTGGTTTTTTGTTCTTTCTGACCTGTGGTCTCCACATGCCACCCCTGAGTTACAAACAGTGACTGCTACAAAAATCAAGCAGCATCACATTGCAGGAAGAGGCAATTCATCAAAAAGTACTGTATCAGTTTCAGTTCACTTTGCGGCTGCCCTGAATACCACACCAGAAGTTTTGCAACAGATAAACTCTTCTTTGTGCAATGCTTGCCTGCAATTGTGTCATTTTACTACCGAAATAAATATAACACCTTAAAATAAAGGATTGCTTGAAGTCTATGTTTCTGATTTGGATTCTCCATCACACTATACAATAAATTCCTAGAGGAACATGAAAGTAGTTCACTCATTGAGGGCAAGACAAATTTTAGATGCTTCTCCTCCCTCAGGCATTTCCTCCTCTTTTTATACAGTTTCATTCCCAGCAAATTCCTAATGATCTCTTCTGTCACTGGGAGAAGCCTGTGGAAGGGAGGGCATTGCTCTGAAGCTAAGGAGAACCAGTATCTCACCCAAAAGGAGAAAAACACCAGTGAATTATAGCTTCAGAACCTGACATGTTTAAATGATGGTCTCTGATGGTCTCTCAGTAACTGACAAAATATACTATATTCAGACTACATTGAAAGAGAATCAGTTGCTTAATGACAGAGGCAACCAATCACCAAAAATCCATTTCAGCTTCAGTGAAGTGCAGACAGTTATTAATTAACACCTTACAGGTGTTACTTATGGACAGAGCAAGGTAAAAAGCATTTAGAATTTTACTGCTCATTGGAGCTGCTGAAATGCTGATTAGCAAGGTCATAAACCTATATATATAGACTCATAGGAACCAAACGTTGCTTTACTGGGAGAAGTGGAGCCATCACAATAAGCCACCTACCAACACTAGAAGAGACAGCCCGGTTCATGATATCGAGAGCTTCGTTAAATTTGTCTTTGATCGATGGATGCGCCAACACTTGGTCTGAGAACATGGATTTCCAACCCAAGTACCACTTTGTGATCTCTTCATAATTGGGGCTGTTACTAAGCCAAGAGCACAGCACCTGCAGAACAGTATGACGGATCAAATTCAATAGGACAGAGAAATGGAAGAATTTATGGGAGAAAGCCCTTATTATCACTTAGTATGGCTATTAACGAGCTTTCAGTACTGAGGAAAGGACTGTGACAGTCTTAGGAAGCAGTCTGTAATCTGATGGGTATGAAGCTATGAGCGGCAATCACTGCATTTTACAGAAAAATTCCAGTACTGAGGCAACCGTTACTAGGCAGAAGTCACTAAAAGACTTCACTGTGAATCAAGCCTATTAAAAGTTACTCAACCCTGATTATTTCTCACCTGCAGCCACTTAGGGAAGAAGTGCTTCTCCAGCAGTCCAACAAGACTGGAGACAGAAATCATTCCCTCCCAGTCAATGACCCAGTAGAATGCATCCATGTGCTGCTGGTGAGGGTTTATGATGAGCTCATTCAAACACATCCCTGGGAAATGAGGGAGGAAAGTTAGAACAGAACTTGACTCACTGTTTTCTTAGGGCTTTGACCTATTTAACTAGCAACATACATGCTTTGAGGAGCAGTTGTTCTGAATATTACCCAAAAAGACCTTCAAGATGTTTAAACTGTTTGGCTGATCCCTGCCTCCAAAACAATATGTAATTGCTGGAAATGGAAACAACGTGCTGCCAGAGTTGAGAAACTTCAAACATTAAATTCTTATTTTAGACTAAAGAGCCTTTCAGCTCGTTTGCATGGCTGAATGATCTCATGGTGAAAGCATTAGCATAGACCAAAAGAATACAGAAATTACAGACATACATTTTATAGCACAGTACCACCTGACAGGTATCAGACATGATTCTACTCATCCGATTCCTCTGTTCTCAACTAAGTCGGAGAAACAAGACAAAAGCCACTGAGAATAATCAGAGCACTTCCTCTTTTCTAAAATGTCTATCTGTCTGAAAGAATGCATGACAATACTAACATAGACGATGTAAACTTGCTCTAAACTAATTAATAATATCCCTTTGAAACAACACTGGCAACTTTGTCAATATCTATCTTTTCCAGGTGTAAGGGGGAAGCTGGCAACCAGCCGGTTCAAGAAATTCAGCACTGTCTGGCTTGTCGCACCTAGTTTAGGCACAATGTTTTTGACCATGAAAGCCTCCCATGAGCCTGGTGTAAACACATCTTTCCAGGGCTGAAGGATAAGTTTGGCCGAGGAGTCGCTGGGATGCCATTTCTGCAGTGCATTCGCCAGTTTGTTGCGGATGGGAGAATACAGTGGTTCTAATCGCGCCTGCATCAGGGGAAGCCAGGGGTGAATCCAAGAGTGGATTGGGACTGTGTCGGTCAAAGGATTCCAGCTTTCAACCTTGAGGCAAAACAGAAGAGATAAAAATAAGTCTATCTTTTAATCAATAACCTCTGCCAGATGCAAAAAGAAGCATAATGCAACCTCCTAATTGCCAAATACTTTGTCAGAGGCAACATACCAGAACTTTGGAAGTTTTAGTCGACTAAGCTGAAATACTGGCTCAGAGCACAGCTTCATTCTAAAGCAGCTCCCTCATCTTACCTCTTTCTGTAGCTTGGGGAAGATGAGCTGATCCAGAATGTTATCCAGTATCCATACAGGAACAACGTGTACCCAGCTATCCAAGAAGTCCACCATTGACCCACAATTCCTAGGTTGCCACTGTGTCACTATGTTCCTTACATATGGCATCCAGATTTCCCACATCAGTCTGGGAAAAAAGCAAAGTTAAGCTTAAAACTATAGCTCCAGGCCTAAATAAACCAAATGGGTAATAGCTATTTAAAAGCTGCTTTCTTTTATATAGCTGACAGCTGGATTTTAATCGACACATCAAAAGAATCATTTAGAAAGCACAAGTCCATCTATTTTTCTCCATCTCTGAGGAAGCAGCATTTGGAGATGCTGCACAAAGTACAGTTCATTTTATTTACCTGTGAAAAGCATCTGTTGATAGATCCTGCCCACTGTGTGATAACAGCTGATCATTTTCCAAAAGGCTCTTCCACTTGGCTATAATCTCTGTGCCATACGTACAGTCCTGGAAATGATAAGGTATGGGTGGTCTTTATCCTTTTTCATTAATTTCAGCTGGTATCTAGAAAGGGCAGGCTGATGGTATGCTTACAAAGAGAGAGCCTTCTCACCCAACTCTTCTGCCACTCAAAAGGCAAGCCAGGCACTTGTAGCAGTTACCAGTAACCCAACAGGAGGAAAACCCCACTTTATGGATTTAAAATACCCCAGAGGGAGAAAGATGATAATCTTTCTTTTTTTCCAGGTATAGAGAGAGAACCCAGACTCTATCACAGGCTAAACGGCATAAAGAATAGGCAGCACATGTATGACCGCTTCAAAGGCAGACCTTTGAGCTTTTGCCAAAAAAGGAGTAGAGACTTAGCTTTCATACACTTTGTCTTCCCAATAGCTGCCCTCATAAAAGGGCTTGATTTTAATCTTACAAGCTTCTAAATGGCTCATCATTTTACGGAACACTTCAGCATTACCAAATATCTGGGTACTGGTAGAGAGTGGATCAACCTTTTGAACACATTCATTTCACTCTACCATGAACACTGGGAGTTTTCTCTGGAGCTTTCCCCTCCCCTGCCATTTAATCAGCACTTTGATCAGAATGTGGGGCAAGAAGTGGAGGGAGTCAAAACAATAAAGGCAACGTAGCCATCAAATAAAAACTGTGAAGAAACCAAACTAATACACACCTTGAGGGGATCCCAGTTCTTGAAGTAATCTTTCATGAGAGGATAAACTATTGCTACTGCCAAGTCCACCCTATCAGACATTCGGTACTCTTCATAGTACTTGTCTTGAAGCGTCTCAAAAATCTTTGCACACTCATCCAGGGTCAGGGGATTTTCACAACCGGGCTGCATCCGTCTCTCGCACTCTTCCACCATCTCCAGGACTTTGCTGAGATTGTTAATTGCCGTCTCCTCGTGAGAGAGGACTTCAGACATCTTCTGTATCTCATGGGTCAGGTTGACAACCATGTCTCTCTCATACTGCAGTTGCCGGTCATTCTGGATGATCTCCTGCTCTGTGATGTCAATGAGAAGTTGTAAGTTGTGCTCCAGCTCAGGCAAGGCAAATCCCTGGGGCTTCGAGTCTTTGCCCAGCGGCTGCTGAGGACTGTCATCTGGAATATTGTGCTTGTGGCTAATTTGACTGTAGCTGTAATAAACCTTTTGTTCACGGCCCGTCATATCTATAACCTTCCAACAAACAAGAACAAGCATGTCTTTAAAAAAAAAAAAAATCTTATTTCATGTTTAAATTGAAAATTTGGATTTCTGAGTATCTTAATTACTCCAACAGGCTACTAATACAATCCGGTGTTCTAACTTGTTTCTAAAAAGGCCTATTCTCCACATGAAGATTTAGAACGAATGAAGAACATGAAATGAATGAGCTGGAAATAAGTGCAGAGAAAAGGCCTCTTTTTGGCCTCTGAGTTTGGAGAGAAATGTCCTCTTCCTCTAATGACAATTTTACCATTTCACTGAGGATTTCTACGAGGAGTGATGATGCAAATAGCATACAATTCATTATGGCACAAAGTCTTAGCTTATTTAATACATTTTTAAAGACATGTAATTTTAGGTGAATAATTAAGTACATCAAGGACAAATCTAGTTACTGTTCCTTTTAAATGGAGGATGGTTCACAGTATGTGCTCAGATGCACAATCATAGTATGTACAGCTGGGCTTTCAGAAGTGGACACACATTTAAGTTTAACTGTCTCATATTTGTCACAAATTAACTCATAATGAAAGACATCTAAGCCAATTTGCATTTTCCTGATGGCAAAAGGTTGTTTGTGAACAAGTACCATGTCCCAGGTGACGCATTAGTGCGTTAAATGACTTGGTGATAAGTCTGAGGTCTTTGATTTTCATGAGGCTGTGGACAGCTTGTTCTTATAACTATCTTCTATTAAGATTACCAACGGCTAGAAAGCACTCACAGTACTAACACGGACAAGTCATTTCCCAGGGATGTCATCACTTATGTTATCAGCCTTACCTTGACTTGAGACAGCTCCTTTTGAGGTGCTGAAAGCTGTTTGCTGATCCTACCCTTGGCTTTCAATTCTTCTACTGTCTTATAGTTGTATTTGGGCTTTTTCTTGCCTCCATTAGGATCCTTCCTCCACTGACTGAGCTCTTTCTGAAATTCCTGAATAAAAACAAGCAGGAGCTGCAGGTTGTTTCTCTGTCATGACCCAAATTTATCTGTCTATTTGGTACAGAAAAAATAACCAGCAGAATAATGAAGAATGCCGTACAGCAAAATAATAGGAAAAGTAGTAAAGCTGAGTGACAAACTGGCTCAGAGGTTGTGGTCCACTCAAACATGCTAATCATGGTGCTAGCAATACATTTCTGATCTTTTTTTAAATAAATGGAGAAAGAACACATCCAAATGTTTCTACCATTTTAGCCAGACAAAGAGGATTTATTTTGGGGGACTTCTAGCAAAACTACTGGAATAAAGTGAGCCAGAATTTACGAAAAGAACGTTATGTTGACAAGAAAAATGTGTCTACATGAAACAGTGTTACGTCTTTAGCTTCTTACCTAAAACTGGCCTGAACAGTTTTCTCTGACATGGAAGCCAATACCAGACCTGAATTTCATGAAATACAGCACAACAATGAGAAGAGATATACCAGGAATCACACACGCACCTCTTCAGCTTCTTCTTCCGAATCAACAACGGGGAAGTCTTGCAAAGACTGATTGGTTCTTTCAGAGCCATATGCCCCCACAGCTCCTTTGCCTTTTCTTTGTTTGGCCTCGATTGGATTAATAATACCTGAACAGGACAGTAGTTAGATCAGAAAGGATCATAGTTTAGTTACCAAGAAAGAACTGAAAGTGCTTTTCTCACAGTAACCCGAGTTATGAAATTAGCAAAAGCCATCCGGCCTGGCATTCTGCCTCTTATGCTGTAGTATCTCTTATGACTACACTAATTTCTTAGTGGCTACAAGATTACTTAATTTGTGCAGACAGCGACAAAATGCAGATTACTATTCACATATGTATTTCACTGCTTTTTCATTCTACCGCATAAAATAACATCTCCTTTGATTCTGAGCTGACTACTGAAATTTTATCTCCCTTCTTCTTCTTAAACAAAATAATGAAAACACAGAACTGGCCTATGCTAAGTTAAACGCAATTGAATCTCCTCATAAGGATTCACATCATTTGCAAGAAATGTCAGAAAATGAGAATGAGCTTTTAATCCACCTCAAGATTACAGTTCCTTAAAGAATCCAATCTCTTGTCCACCTCCTGAGTTTACAAAGCACAAACGAACATGCAATCACAGTACCTTGAGCGTTCTTCCCAAGACCTCTTCCAGGGACATAACCCATCTTCTGGAGAAGCTTCTGCCCAATTCCCTTAGTGTGTCTCTCCCAGCTTCCAAAATCCATGAAGGATTTGGTCCCCCCTACAAAGCCTTTCTGACTGGGCTTGAAATTACCACCCTATTTAAAAAAAAAAAATTTTTTTAAATGCAACTTAATAACTAAGCTTTGCATATGTCAACTCAAAACAAAGGCACCCTCTTGAAAAGATTCAGCTGTCATCATACCGTATTGCTGTTTCTCTGGCTCATGACGGCAGAGAGCACCAGCTTTGTGTCCATTTAAGCAGCCTTTCATTCAAGAACTTTACTAGTTGCCAGTTATTAGGCTCTATCATTGACTATAGCTGCAACTGCTACTGACCCTTTCTGTGTTTGATAGCTAAAAATAGCATTTGGTTTTTAATCTGTAAGATGCTCACGCTAATCTTGCTGTTCTGTGGGAAGAAATCTACCGTTGGCATTTTAATAATTGAAAGTAAATTGAAGTAAACCATGAGCATTCTTTTATTTTTAACCTCAACTGATCAAAATTAATAAGATTAAACTAAAAGGGCTCACAAAGGAGCGATATTCCCAAGAACACAGAACACTACAAAAGTATAGTTATAAAAAATATAAAAAACATTTCCTTTAACTACACGCAGTATCAGTTCTCTGGTTTATAATTACTTCTCCCTTTCTTGAGTTCTCTATTATTGGTTCAAAAACTTTGATGCTATTATAACTTAAACTTCATAAATGCATGACAGAATTAAAAAATTTCTAGATAACTCACTGTTTTTAATTTCTTTGGCACAAACTCTTTAGGGATTTCTTCCTGCTTAACAGGCTTTTCATCTTCATCGGAGTCTTCTTCCGACATATCCTCAGCTGCTGACTTTTTCAGCCCAGCACTGATGAAGTTCACAGGGGCTGAGTAGTCCCTAGAACTATATATATATAAAAAAAGGCTTCTGTAAGTGCTCATGGCATGAATCCTGTCTCCGGTGAACCCGCGCGTGTCCCCACACAACCCTGGAAATAGCGCTGCTTATATCCCACCCTAAAAGGGAATCTTAAAAACTGCTGGTGAACTGCGAGCGTGATGTTACTGCTTTTCTGCTCGCTCGGAAACAGCCGCGGCCGCCCCCGGGCAGCGGGAGACAGCCTGCCCCGGGCCCCAGCCCCCCCGAGCCCCGGCCTGCCCTGAGCCCCAGCCCCCCCGAGCCCCGGCCTGCCCCGAGCCGCGCACCGCTTGCCGCCGAAGCTGGGCCGCTCCTCGTCCGAGTCGCGCTCGGCCCACACGCCGTAGGTGGCCTCCTCCTTGCTCTGCCGGTGGCGCTGCCGGTGGGGGTTGAACTCGTTCTGGAGGTCCCAGTCCGACACCTCGAAGCTCTCCATCTCCACGCCGTCCTCCCCGTCCGTCCCGTACAGGTGCGACATCGACATGGCGCCGCCGGGCCCCGAGCCCGCTCCGCTCCGCTACCGGGCACCCCCGGGCCGCTCCGCACGGCCCTGCCGCCGAAACCCCTCCCGCCCCGGCCCGGCCGCCGAACACCTCCCTCCCGCCTCGGCAGCTCCGGTCCCCGCCGCTGCGAAACCCGCCCAACAACACACAGCGCCACCCGGAAACGAACCCTCTGCTTCCGGGTCACGCCCCCACCATAGAGAGGTTCGCGCCAGGGCCGGGCCAAACCGGCATCCCGCGCAACAGGCGCTCCTTTATGGTGTGGCGGACCGACCGACCGACCGTGCCCGGCCCGCTCCGCCCCGGGGCCGCCGCAGGTCGCGGCCGACACCGGGGCCGGGACCGTCCCCCCGCCCCCCCCCTTTCCCCAGCGAGGACCCCGGCCGGGGCAGGGGCCTCGCCACCGGCACCCCCGATCCCAGCCTGGGCCCCCAGACCAGGCCCCTCGGGCCGGCCCCCCCCGCCGGGGCATCAGGACCCCCCCCCCGGGGCACGGGGAGCCCCCCCCCCCCCCCCCCGAGACCCGGGGGAGCAGCTGGGGCGGGGGGGGAAGAGGGGGCTAGGCCAGGCCCTGAGCCCTCCCCTGTGCGCTGCTGCCGGGGGTGGGGGGCGTTTTTACCCCTTTTACATTAAAGCAATACGTTAATCGCATGCCCTAAACAAAGGAGCCCAGGACGAAGCAGGTGGCCTCATATATTAATTCTTAAATAGATTCTGTAAATTACAGGTGAAGGAAGGGCAGGAGGCGGGCCTCAGATTGTCACTTGTACACGAGATGCTCTACAGGGTTATTACACCTATTTCCGATTTGCGAATTAGAGAACAGCATTACAAGACACTTAAATACAGCCTTAAGAAGTTCTCAAGTAATTGAATATAAAATCTCTTTCCAATGCACTGTGAAGTTGCAGTCAGATACTCGTTTCCACAGATTCTTCTACCACGGAGCATTCAGAAAAGGCAGACAACTGATACTCAAAGTGTAAAATGTTTGGCCTTTGCAAATAAATGCAAATACATTCCTTGTACAGCAGTCATTTTGGCAATATTATTAGCAAGCAATATGCTTGGATAACAGATTTCCACTTCTGCAATTGCAAACTCTTCCTTGTTGGACAACAGAAGGCCATTTGCAGCATTCTGAAAGACAAGAAACACAGTCTTAGGGATAAGATACAGACAGATTTAACACAGCAAATACATGACTAATGATTTTAAACCAGAAGCTGCATAAAAAATTGTTAGATAGATATCTAAGTCCCAGCTCCAGGATAATGGGTATACGTCATCCACCCTTATTCAATGCTTCTGCTTTTTTAGCACAAGATACTGCTTTTAAATAGAAAGTAACTTTTAAAAGGTTCATTTTTAGAAAGAAAATTTTCATTTATGGTTTAGCATAGATGCTACCTGAAGAAAGAGACAGAAAAACATCCAAGATATTAACAGTTGTTTCTGGAGAAGAAATCAAGGGTTGCAGTTTTCTTTTTCCAGACAAACTGGCAGCATATGCAACTGCTTTATCTTCTCTTCTGCGAGGCCAGTGCACATCCTGGCAGGCTCCTGGGGGAGCTGCTCAGCACAGCTACGCGTTTCCACACTCAGTTTCCACGTCCCCAGCAGGGATATTCAGTACTAACTCTCCCAAATGGCTGATTTTGATTTTGCTGAAGTAAGCCTGTTTTTCAGAGCTCAGAAAAACATTTTCTCACAGATCATCTCACGGAGCTAGCAGCATCGCACTGAAAACCCAAAGCAATTGTGAAGGATCATTCACATAAGGAACATCTGGAACAGCCCAAATAATCAACAGGCACAAGAAATTATACAAGCAAAACACTAACTCTGGAGCAATGCAGGTAGATTTGCATGAGTCCCAAATTAAGTTACAAGGACTTACCTGGAAATCATTAATTTATTAGTGAGAAGATGATGTATTCTGAGTCACCTAGAATAACCAAGAAGGTAGAAGGGTCAGTTTTCCGTCACCACCTGCAACTCTGAACATCCCCAGTGTTCCAAGAAGCAAGAAAGGGAAACGTCCAGGACAGAAAATCTCGGCAACTATGGAGAATCAGCAGGCACAGGGCTTTGCCAAGAGCCTGCAAGCCCTTCCTGACCTCTCATTTCCCCAGCGTATCTGCAGCCTGAACCATACAAACTGGCTTCACCAGCAGCCCCGTCTTCTCATCTCAGGCTTTGGCTACACATCTTTCCACATGACGCTTGGGCAGTGGAGATCAATCATGCTGCTTCCTTTAGGGGCCCACGTGTTGAACAGGTAAAACCCAGGACCTTTGAAACAGCGTACACTCAACACCAGTCTACTGCATCTCCTAGTCACGCAGGCAGCACTTTCTGGAGAACTGAGAAATCTTATTTTGGGGGGCGTTATGTGCAATGGCTGTTGGGATTGCTCTGCATTATAAGAGATGGTTATCATGTTTTCAAACACAGCACTATAAGAAGGGAGTCATATACTTTCAACACTTGAAAACAGTCACACAAGTACAAGAACCAGAAGGGATATTTGTAATTTCTGAATTAGATAAGCCATGCCCTCCCTAAACATGACAAGACCCAGGATGGTGAAAGCCTTCAGAGTTAAAGGACAGACAAGGTGGGAAGGGTTTTAAAGTAACAGAAGACAGTGCACGAGGCCGATGAGTGAACACAGAGCTCCACAGCAAGAAACCATGAGCAAGAGCAGGCCAGGAGAGGTGATGGAGGTGGACAAGCAGGGTCTGAGGAGCACAGAATACCATTAGGATTTTGTAGGACAAGACATGGTATCAAAAATAAAAATGTGGAGGAAGGGAGTGGTGCATAGCACCAAGAAAGGGAATACAGGATGGGCCGAAGAAGAGAGCAGAGACGGGAGCATTCCCTGCGGTTGGGCTGCATCTGCCCATGAGAGGGAGCAAGGGACCAGACGCCCAGGAGTAACCAGCAGAGCAAAGCCCCGAGAAGTGGCATCAGACTCTTACCTGAAGATGACCTTTCAAATTGGCTGGCGTTTTATAATCCCCCTTCAAAACCTATGGAAAAGGCAAAATGAGAGTGACCCCTTCTTGAACAGTGGCTGTATGAGTATCAATAAATCCACCTCATTAAGTGCATGGATTGTCCCAGTGTATCTGAACCAGCCCAGATCTCCTGAGGGGCATTTGTTCTACATCACGCTGATGTTGGGGAAATAGCTGGAGATTTCCTCCTTAGTGACTTTTTAAGCAAAGACAGGGAATGTCATCCTGCTGATGCAGGGGCCTGGCAAAAGCAGGTTCTCTGGATCCCTCCTTAAGCTGGAAGGGGAGGGTATTTAGGCCCTTAGCATCATGCCAGTTCTCCAAATTTGTGCCGAGTAGTCCTGGAAGGTGAACAGCAGAGACTTCAAGAGTCTCTTAACCCTGCTGGGGGAAGATGTTCATCCAATCTGTGTCCTTAAAGAGCTCTCAGCAAGCACACGGAGCAAGGAGGAACTGTCACAGACCAGAGCATTCAGAGCGCAAAGGAGCCCAGGGAAACTCTTCCGAGCTTCCTGCGTAGTGCTGTTACTTTCCTGTCGGCCTACGGATCTGCTTAGAGCACAGCAGGGACCAGTCCCGGCTGCAGGCGCTCCTCCACGCCCAGCGTGACAGAGGACATCTGGTCCAAGAGCACTGTCCCGGGGCGTGCGTGCAAGGCTGGGGAGGCTGCCGAGCCCTGCCGCAGTCTGAGGAGGAGCCGCTCTGCTTCAAAGCGTGAGAAAAATTCCCTCTGTCTAGTAACTGCTGTCTGTGGCAGAAACATGTGTCGATATTCTGAAAAAAAATCCATTTGGTCCTTGCCCAAATGCATTACAAGCCTCCACGCACTCGCGTTCCTCCTGGGACCGTGGGGAGCGGCTGGTGAGCTACACACAGACACGGCACAGCCTAATCCCTTCCCCGGGGGCCGGACTGGCGTTTCTAGAACAGCTTTGCATCTAGATAACACGGTACAGCTCCCATGCCTGGTACCAAGAACCAGGCTAGATCAGGGAGGGGCAGGCCAGCATCTGCCACAACAGAAGAGACAAACACCACCACAAAACCATAGGGAACATCCTCAGTCTGAGCCACCCTAGACTCATTTCTCTCTGTTTTAAAGTAACCTCAGTGCAACTGCATGTCTATCATTTACAGCCTCCCCAAAGAGGGAGCTTTTGTTTCTCCAGTGCTCTTTTCTGATGCAATTCAGCAGCCTCTTCTGCTGCGGAGGGCTCTGCGGGTGCAGGGCCTGCACGGGGACCTCTGCTCCAGGGCCAGCCCACCCTCCCCGCACCGCCTGGCCGCGCTCCGGGCGGACGGCGGCGACACTCACCCTGTGCGTGTTGTTGACCACCAAAGGGTCGGGGTTGCCGTAGTTGGGCGGGTTGGCGTACGGGTCGTAGCCGAGCCTGGCGAGCATCGGCGCTATGTGGGCCATGTCCTGCAGCACATCCCCTGGGATGTGCCCGATCCATTTCGATAACGCCTCCAGGTTCACAGGCTTGATAACCTGGTCTGTTGATCTTTCTATCCTGGAAAAAACGAAATGAAAAGGTAAACAAGTCACTAAAGTTGCTGTCAGTTGGATTCCACACGTATCTTAGGCTCAGACAGAAAAACTTTCAGCTAGGTTAACTAAGACCAACAGCGCCGGCTCTGAACACGCCCGTGCAGGAGGTGCTGGTGTGGGGGGGCTCGCGCAGGGCGGGCTCCCCCTTTCCACAGCAGCCCCGGCTAAGCTGCATCTGCTCAGCCAGAGGAAACCACACCCGGCGAGGCATACGCCACTCCCCACGTTAGAGGGGATAAACATTCACCAAGACTGCAGATCCGAGCTGAGAGAGTTACCCAAGCCCTGAATCATCGAGCAGATGCAACTCCACGCAGCCCTTGCAGGAAGCGTTTTACTGCCGAGGAAAGCGCAAGCGAGGAGCCCGCCCCGCTGTCCTGGGGAACAGGGAGCGCGAGCACGCCCACCGCCCTGGATGCATCGCGCTAGCACAGGGCAGGAGGAATCCAGGCAAAGACTGCTTGGGTGGTTCCCATATAGGGCTGATTAATTTTTCCTAAATTAGACTTAGGCTTCCACCTAGAAAAATCATTCAACAGTAAATAACCACAAAGCAGCTGGGTGAAGCAAGCACCTCTCCAACACAAGAGGAGAGGGAGGAATAGCTTGGGAGCGGCGGGGCGTGCCGTCAGGGGAGGAGGCTGTTTCTTTTATACTGCAGTACCAGCACCAAAGGTGGCAAGAATTAGCGAGTCGCTTTTAGTAGCTTGCATCAACAATAAAACTGTAATTCCAGTCTGAGCAGATATTTGAGGGCGGGTGGAAAAAAGAGCCATTAAAAAGCTCGAGTTTCTGAGCAAGCAGTTCTCTTCAAATTAGACACCAAAATCATTTCCACGCTGTCAACAGCAGATGCATAAAACACTGTCACCTGCTTTTACAATCCTTGCCTAACAAGCTGTTGTGTTGAGTACAACATATTGCTGATATTCAAGCTGTGTTTTACTTAGAAACACAAAGCCTACTGCAGCAAAGTGGGATGTGCTACCACTTCTGCCCCCGAAAACTATGCATAAACATAAGCAACAGATCTTTGCCCCCTAGTTTTGGTCTTGACCTGCTTTGCCTACTGGAAGTACTCTTTGAAAAGCAGAGGCAGCAGCTGAGACACTCACTTGGAAAGAGACACTCCACCGGGCTTCCCAATCAGCTCCTCATGGTGCAGCACCGCGTCGCTCCAGGAGATATCTAGGAACTTCATGATGGCATGCAGGGACTGCTCGGGGTGCAGGACGAGCTGCTCGTAGTACACCGGCAGGCACCGCGACCGCCCGATCTCCAAGCACTGCGAATACATCACCTCGATGGCTTTGTTCCACTTGGTAAGGCAGTCTCGGTAGCTGTTGAGGTCAAAGCCCGCGATCGTCACCTTCCTTGTGATCATCGAGTGGACAGACGCCCGGCCGTCTCGAACCATGAGGAGGAACTTGGAATTGGGAAACAGTCTGGACAGGTAGACAGAGGACTTCAAAGTGAAAGGGTCCTTGTTACATAAATACCTGGCCGGCTCGCCATGCTTGGCGATGACTTCCAGGATAAAGGCCTGCATAGCAGCGTCCAAAACTTGGTCCGTCACTCCTGCCTCGTCCAGGCGCATCTTCTCCCGCCCCGACTTGGACCAGGCCTGGCGCATGGCTAGCACGCGGGGAATGATGCGGGTCTCCTCCCCGCAGCGGACCTCGGGGTGGGCATCCAGCATGGCTCTCATCAGCGTCGTGCCGCTTCGCGGGACCCCGCCGACAAATATCAGAGGCATCTCCTTGCTGTAACGGTACTCGACGTGGTTGGAGTCCACCATGACCAGCTCCTCGCTCTCGGGCCTCATCAGCCTGTGCCGCCTCTCGCTCAGGACCTGCTGGCACTCCAGGACCTGCTGGCCGAGGTGCAGCGTGACCATCAGGGCGACCACCGAGCCCACCGCCAGCAGCACTCGCCTCATGGTGACCCGCATCCTGCTCTCCGCGCAGGCCGGAGACCGACGTGCGACCACGCTTCAGCTTTCGGCGAGCGAGCATGCAACCCTACGGGCACCTGCAGAAGAAGCACAGCCCGTTCAGAGGAGCTCCAGCTGCCCCGCTTTCCGCTGGCCCCCGCGGCACTCGGAAGGCTCAGGCGCCCGGCCGGCTCCCCGTGCTCCTCCTGGGACGCTGACACCATCCCAGGCTTTCATCGCCTCTTTTACTTATCAGCAATTTCTAGGCTTGGTGCCTTCTACCCACGAAGTAATTAAAGTCTGTCTCAGAGTGCCCCCACAGAGATTATTTCTTGATTGCTTGTGTTCCCAGAATCACAGGTTGACAGCTTGAACAAAGCTCCACAGAAGTTTAGAGAGGAGGGGACACGCTTACCCAGTCAGTCCATTTCCCTAATGCACAGGCTACTTTTGCCCTCACCCAGCTACTGCTTCGGATCAAGCCTGTATTCGCTTAGGAGAAAAACACCCCAGCTGTACTTCCACCAGAACGGTAACAACTACTTCAAGAGTTTGCTCCGTCCCAGATGAGCCCCCAGCCCAAGCCCTCCTGCCAGCCCGGAGGTCCCCGCGCTCGGCACACCACCCAGCCCAGCCCAGCCCAGCTCAGCCCAGCTCAGCAGCCACCTGCTTCCTTTCTGCTTTTGCTTCAGTTTTACATATGCTGTCATGGGGGGGAGGGCTGAAACAGGAGAAAAAGCAAAGCAGCTCATGCAAATCGCAAAGGTCCCGGTCGGGAGAAACAAACACCAATTAGAACGAAACATGCTATGGGAGAAATTAAACCGATTTCAAGGGTAAAGTGCGAGTAATGGCAGCCAACGTTAAGTACCCTTCTCCCGGAGACTGACCTTACATAAAACTCCTCGGAGACTCCCTCTGGCACTAGGATGGCTTTTCTGCTCCTTGGCGGGATATTCCAGCAGGAAGTCTGCTGTTTCCACAAGCCTCCTGCTCTGCCGCTTACACAGGGCTCCTAGGAAGACTGGCACAGCTCCCCGCGCCCTCCCCTTCGCTCCCGTCCCGTCCGGAGCGCAGGTTTTGCAATCCTACCCTCGGGTCACGGAGGGATTTCAAGCTCTTTGTGATTATACGGCCTGGGCGGGCGCTGAATGCGAGTGCGAGGAACTGGATGTCCACGCGCTTTATTTCAGGGACAATCAAAAGAACTGCTCAGAAAAGAGTTCCTCCTGAGAAGGCCCCTCCCGAAAGGCCGCATTCAGCGGGGGCCCATGCAGAAATCCCCCGACGCCGTCAGCAGCCGCCGCGGCGCCGGTGCCAAGCAGCCCGTTTCCCGCGATGCCGGTGCCAAGCAGCCCGTTTCCCGCGATGCCTGGCAGCGCTGCCCCGGAGCCGGGCGCCCGGCCGGCTCCAGCCTCCGCTCCCGCGCCAGCCCCTCTGCACCCAGCTCCACCTCCCCGCGCTGATCAAACCCTCAGCTTTTCACCACGAATTTACCCATTTTATATAATTCTGCTCATACGAGCAGGCTACCGCGACATACCGGGTTAGCGCCCGCCTGCCCCACCGTTGTAGCTACCCAGGCGCCTCACTTCCCACCCCAACAGCAAAGGAACAGTCAATAACATTAGTTTCACGGTGGTTTAGCTCCATGGTGAATGTCTCGGCTAAACATCTCACCATGGTTAAAGGGCTTCAGATGCATGCCGGTATACTACGGGGAAGTCAAGTGCTGCTAAGTTTGGTTAGGTCATTAATCACTTGGAAGGAGAAGCAGGTCTCCGGCATTCGTGGAGCACTAAGTGCAGAGTCGGAGCCATAAAGACAAACACTCCCCTAGTGCACGCCGCTGTCCTGAGCTGTTCGGTCCTGTGCACATGCCCAAGTGTTCACCCTAAAAGCAGCTGTGAAAGGCACAAGACCTGCTTCAACGCACTGCCGCTGGAGCGGTCAGGATCTAAGGCCAGCTGGAATAATTAGGAACACGTAGACCAAGACAGGCTGATCAGGAGGAGAGACGCGCATCTTCAAGAGGAGGCTGCAAGCGCAGAAGCACCCTTGCTGCGCTCTGCGCAAATTCCTCGAGCATTTCCCGCAGCGACGCTGCCCGCGGGAAAACCGGGAAACCGCGGGAAAACGCTCATTGGGGCAGGCAAAGCAGAAAGGCGGCTGCGAGCCGGACGGCACCGTCCCTCAGCTCCAGGAGGGGCCCGGCGGCAGCGGGAACCGCCGCGGTGCCGCCTGCAGAAACGCTGCGAGCATGGGGAAGTTCCTCAGCTGGGCTCAGCCCGCCGCAGCGCAGCAGGAAGCGGAGAAACCCGGGGCCGACGGCTGCGATGGGGGACGCAACTTCTCCATTGCCGCCGTGATTTGGGGTCTTCCTGCTGCTGCAACACACCACTTCCCCGCCAGCAAAACCCCAGCTCTGCTCGCTGCAGGGCAGCGGGGGGACCCGAAAGGCCTGAAGCAACCAGATCTCTGCAGTGGGGTTACCCCAACTTACCCAGAGCGGCTAAAGAGACGCCCGTGAGCGCGCTCAGCGACACTGCTGAGCAACTCACTCATCTCAGCTTATTTTCAGGTGTTTTGTATAATCTCCTCTAAGAATTTTCCAAAATTTATGGGGCTTATTAGTCCAAGAGACAACAGGGATAGGTGGTGTCCTCCGCAGCGGATAATCCGGTGTGAAATATTACGGCACAATTAGGCAGCCCGACTCGCTGATCAGAGACGACCCCCTAGTCCCTCAGATGCACAAACGGACTCCAGGAGTTTTCGACTCAAGCGAGAATTAGGGACTTCTCTGGGGCTTTCTTATACCTCACACCACGAGCCTGAAGTCACCGCCACTAGTGACGGGCCGTGGAAAGCAAAGCACCCGGGACCAACCAGGGCCGGAGCAGCTCGCAGAGGCAGCAAGCCGCGAGCGCAGAGACCGCGGCCGTGGCCCAGGGGACACAACAGCAACGGTGCGTGACGCAGAGAGCCGGGAACCACGTCGCGGGCTGGGGACACACCAAGGGTCTTAAAGAAAATGAAACCGAGCACGGAGGAAGACGCGAGCTAGCAGGGCGGTGATCATAAAGCAGCGACAAACACGGACACAGAAGGTCCCACGTGCAGAAAGCCCTCTGTATGTTGCATGCTGATAAGACATCAATATCTACAAGGCTTAAACTGTTTCTTGTAAGCTCGTGAAAGCAATGAAATATTAATAAAGCATCAGCGGAGGTGTGGAGAGACGCATGAAATATTCATCAGTCCACTCCCGACTTCGCGGGGGAATCGGCCGCTCCGGCAAGTGCTCTCCCAGGCGCTTACCTTTCCCCGGCACCGTCATCCTGCTGCTAGCCAAGCTGCATGCCGAAACGCAGGCGGCCACCAGAGACCTAACGGGGAAGAAAAACCACAGTGTTGATCTGTTTGGTCACTGCAGATCCCCACGAGCGTGGTCAGAGCGACCTTCTCCTCCCCGAGACCCAACACGCGCTGCCGACAGCCGCTGCTCACCTCCGAAATCGCAACACCGTCACTGTTCCTGTATCAAACCGCAGCCCGAGGCGGGAGGCTGCACGGGGACCCTGCCGCGGCCACGGCCCGCGCTCCGGGGGACGGGCTACCCGGGGGGACCCCCGGTCATCCCCGCGAGGCCGCGGCGCCCATCGCGGCCTGGCCCGGCCCGCCTCTGCGGATGCTACCGCCCGCTCCGACGGTGTCCGCGGCCACGCGGGAGGTTTCCTCTGCCACCGCCCGGCTCCTCCGCCGCGGCGCAATGGGAAGCGGAGGGAAACTCCACCCAGCGCCGGCTCCTGCAGCAGCGAGGCCGGTGCAGCTTGCAGCAGCGAGGCCAGCACACGCCTCCCCCTAAAACCGTCCACCCAGCGTCTGCCGAGCGGTTTCGGGTCCGAGCGAGGCCGCGGCGGCTGCGGCTCCGGATGCACTTCCGCGCTTCCGTGGATTGGGGCGCGCGGCGGCAGCCCCGGCACGGCGCAGCGCTCCGGAAGCGGCTCCCGCTCTCGCCCTCGCCCGCCGGCGCGCGTTGCAGACTTCCTTCCTGACGCCTCCCGCGGCGCCGCCGGCCGCCCCGAGCAGCGGCACGCTGCAGCGCTCCGCACCCTCCCCGACCGCGGTCCCCTCGCGCAGCCTCCCCTGGAGCGGGGAAAAGGGAAAAAGGGAAAGAAAAACCAGCTTCCCTACCCGGCGCTTTCTGCTCTGCAGCGCGGACGAGGTCGCCTCGTGCATCCCGTCGCCTTTCCTGGCGGGAACGTTGCTATTCCCGCGGTGCAGCGAGGGGCTGCAGCTCCCGCCCTGCGCAGCGGCACACGACGAGCGACGCACGCGGCCGGTGCCCCACGGCAGCGCGCACCGTGCACCCCCGGGAAGCACGGCTCCGGGCTGACGGCGACCCGCGGCGAAGCAGCGTTTCGAGCCGGGTTTCCAAAGCAGGGAAGCGTCATGCACAAACCGCAAAGAGTTTTCAGAAGTTTAACACGATCCAAAAAAAAAAAAAAGGCCGTCTTTAACTCGCGCCCCAGCGCAGCTGCCAGGAAGCGCAGCCTCCCCCCAGGGCCCAGGTGGGGCACCGAGACCGCGCGCGGGGCGCTGCGTGCAGCGAAACGCGGAGCCATGAGCTGCCTCGGCGCTGCGGGTGGTGAGCCGCTTCCGACGGCGCCGAGCTCGCGGCTCCGGAGAGCAGCGAAGGCAACACGCGCCGCTCCCTCGCGGTGGAAACACCCAGCGAAGATGGGCAATCGAGCAAACGCACCGATTCCCTGAAATCCCCGGGTCCCCCCCGATTACGGGGCTGCCCACGGCGAGCAGCACGGGGGACCGGGGCCACGCAGCTCCCGCCCTGGCGGCCCCGGGTTCGGATCCGACCGGCAGAGACTTGGCGGCGTTTTAGGGCACGGATGTACTGCTGGTTTATTGCCTCGAGGCTGTTGGGATTAGAAAAACATTTTATTATCCTGCTCAATGCTAAAACGACCCCAAAATAATAAAAATCCCATCAATTCGCAGCATCTTTGCTCCGTTTGCCTCGTTCCAAGCACGGCGATGGCATTTTATCACCCGGCAGAGGAAAGCACGGCGCCCGTTTCTGCCAGCCTCCCCGAAAGCGCAAATCCGAGCAGCCTTTCCTTCCAGCCAGCGTATTAATTACGAAATGCCGAGAACGGAGGCTGCTAGTGGGAGGCCGGCGCAGGAGGCAGCGCCGCCGGGGAGCTGCAAGCAGCCGGCACGGCTCCCGCAGCAGGACGAGCCTCCGGCTGGCTCTGCCGGAGGGGTTCAGCGCCTCTGCTCCCGCAGCCCCGAGGAGAGGGAAGAAGGAAGGGGGAAAGAGGAAAAAGCATGCTCCATCCCCAGGTGATGGTCCCCGAGACCGCGCAGGCATTCCCCACGCGGGCGGTCAGGGCCTGCCACGCAGCGGGGGAAACAGAAGTCAAAGAGCTGCTAGAAAAAACATTCAGCATCTTCAAATAAAAAAATGTTTTCCCAATCCACACGCCAAACCTTAGCACCCGGCCAGCTCCACTCCTGCAAGCACAAAGGTCGCTGTTTGCGAATAAAAGGTTGTTTCTACAAGAGAAACCCAAAACCTCAAGTTTGCTTAAGAAATAATCCTTTCTTTTGTTTTGCTTTGTGTTATTTCCCAGCGGCACCGGACACCCGCAGGCCCCAGCTGCGGGACGAGCAGCAGACCGAGCGCGCAGCCAGACGCAGCCAGGACCGAGGACGGCCCGTGCAACCCGAACGGCACTCCCCCCGCGGAGGGTCGCGGCCCGGTTCACGCTGCCGGGGCGCGAGAGGGCCCCAGCTGCCGCCACCGCTCCCGGGGCGCCGGAGGCGCTGCAGAAATAACGGGAATTTTGCATCTGTATCACGCGACCGCAAAGCAAAGGCCAAAGGGAGCCTGCGGCAGCCAAGAGCAGGGGTGCACTGGTGGTCCCCAGGGGCTGCGGGGCACGTGCGGAGCCCAAGCGCCCGCGCACAGGTGACCCGGGGTCGGACCAGGCGTCCCGGCTGCCCAAGCGATGTCAGGGACACCCGGGGCGAAGGGACCGCAGCAGCGCGCGGGGAAGAGAGGAGGAGAGGGGCGGCGAGCACCCTGCGCCCAGCACCCTGCGCCCAGCACCCTGCGCCCAGCACCCTGCGCCGGGCTCTGTGCGTCTGGCATCACCCCCTGCACCGAGCGCCCTGCACCGCCCGCGTACGCGGCGTAACGTGCGCTGCCCACGGTGCACCCTGCTCCGCCGACCACGCACCGGGCACCGGGCACCGGGCACCACCCGCTGTGCACCGAGCACCGAGCATGAAGCACCCTGCACCACCACCGAGCACCGCCCGCCGCGCACCTTGCACCGGGCACCGGGCACCGAGCACCTTGCGCCGGGCACCAGGCACCGAGCACCTTGCGCCGGGCACCGCCCGCCGGGCGCCGAGCCGCGGCACCGAGCACCGAGCACCGCTGTCACCGCCGGCCGCGGCCCGGGACGCGGAGCGGCCCCCGGTGCCGAGCGGAGCTGGCGGCAGCGCCGGTTCCTCCCTCCCCTCCCCGGCGCGCGGCCCTGGGCCGGGCCGGTACCGCCGCACTCACCGGGCCGCAGCCGCAGCCGGAGCCGGAGCCGGAGCCGGAGCCGGAGCCGAGGTCGCCGCTGCCGCCGGCCCGGAGCGGAGCGGAGCGGAGCGGAGCCGCGCGAGACGCGGCGACGTCACGCGCAGGAGGGGCCGGGAGCCCCGCCCCCCCCGCGCCCCCCCCTCCCGCCGCGCCCACTGCGCCTGCGCGCCCGCACGGCGGCGGGCGGGGCGGGGGTGTCTGCACCGGGCGGGGGGCACCGGGGGGGTCTGCACGGGGGGGGGGCGTGCACGGTGTGACACCGGCGTGTCTGCACGGGGGGGTCTGCACCGGGCGGGAGTGCCTGCACGGGGGGGGGCGTGCACGGGGTGATACGGGGGTGTGTGCACGGGGGGGGTCTGCACGGGGGGGTCTGCACCAGGCGGGGGGCTCTGCACGGGGGGGGCGTGCACAGTGTGATACAGGGGTGTCTGCACGGGGGGGGTCTGCACCCGACGGGGGGGTCTGCACGGGGAGGTGCATGCACAAGGGGAGTGCCTGCACGGGGGGATGCCGGGGTGTCTGCCCCGGGCGGGGGTGCGTGCACGGGGGGGTCTGCACGGGGGGGTGTGCACGGTCTGTCAGCAGGGTGTCTGCACGGGGGGGTGTGCACGCTGTGACACCGGGGGGTCTGCATGGGGGGGTCTGCACCGGGCGGGGGTGCGTGCACGGGGGGTGTCTGCGCGGGGGGGGGGGGCGTGCACAGCGCGCCGTGGGGTCCCTGCAGAGGGGGGCAGGGAGCACCCCGGGGGTGTCCGCGGGGGCCGTGCGTGGGGAGGCTGCCGCTCGCGGGGACGCTGGGGACCGGGTTTTGGTCTCCTCTGCGGCCGGTGCGGGGGCACCGCTGCTCCCCCCTGCCGGGGAACCGGAGAGCGGGGCGAGCTGGGGGGCTCCGGGGGCGCAGCCAGCCGCGGCGGGGTGCTGGGGCGCAGCTGCAGCGGAGCCGGCCCCGCCGGCGATGCAGCCCCTCGCTCCCGGCCCAAGCGTGGCCGAGCCGGCTTCTCCGCGGCCCCCGCCAGCCCTCCCTCCCGACCCGGGGCGCAGCGAGCTGCGGCAGCACCCCCGGTGCATCCCCCAGCGCCTCCCTGCCCGATTCCCCCGGGAAAGCCACCTTCCTCCTCCTCCTCCTCCTCCTCCTCCTCCTCCTCCTCCTCCTCCTCCTCGGCCCCAGCCTGGGGACGCGCACAGCACGCTCAGGCCGCGCTCGTATTCTGGTATTTTTTAATTTGCATCACCATGTAAAGGGCATCCCGAAACTGTGCAATGTACAAGGAAAGTGCTGCGGCGGGGGGCGGGGGGGGGGCAGCGGCGGCACCGGCAGCCGCCGGCCGCGCTCCCGCTCAGTCGGAGGGCGCCTCGGGGGTGACGAAGGCGCCTTTCTGGTCCCACTGCATGTCCCTGATGCGCCGGATGGACTGGATCTGCGGCTGGAAGGCCGACCACTCGTTCCAGTGTCGGAAGTCGCCGGTCTCAAAGAGGTACTGGTAGCCTCTGTAGCCGGGGTACTGGTACCCGACCCAGCTGCGGGCAGAGCGGGCGCAGAGCACGTGAGAGACGGGGCCGGGGGCTGGCCGGGCCACCGGCCGCAGGGATTAGCGCAGGGATCCGGCTGCATGGCCGGGTGGCTGCGAGGCTGGTGCAGAGGCTGCCTGGCATGCACCGAGCATCCTGCTGCAGAGCTGCACCAGGGCTTTGCACCGGGCCACGTGCTCCCTGCACCGTGCACGGTGCCCCACGCGTGCAAAGCCCTGGGACAGGTGCTCCCTGCACCGTGCACGGTGCCCCACGCGTGCAAAGCCCTGGGACACGTGCTCCCTGCACCGTGCACGGTGCCCCACACGTGCAAAGCCCTGGGACACGTGCTCCCTGCACCGTGCACGGTGCCCCACGCGTGCAAGCTCCCCGCTGCCCAGCCCCCCGCGTGCCCCGTCCCCTGCCCCAGCCGCTTACGTCCCGTTGGGCACCTTCACGCTGCCCACGCGGTCGCAGAAGCCGTAAGCCCAGAGGCTGGGCACGTCGTCCTCCTGGATCTCCATCTTGTTGCCCTTGAAGTCGGAGGACTCGAACAGGGAGATCTTGTGGTCCTCGGCCTCCTGGGGACGGCAGAGGGGGGGCACCTGGCTGAGCCGCGGCGGCAGGGCCGAGCTCCAGCGCGGGCAGGGCTCGGCGGGACGGCGGTGCCGGACGGCACCCAGCATCCCGCTCGGGGCCGCTCACCATCCTGATGGGACGCATGGACATGAGGCAGTCGCTCCTGTAGCTGCTGGACCAGGTGTCCCAGCGGGGGTACTCGCCCTTCTCCAGGATGAACATCTCCCCGCGCAGGTTGGCCTGCTCGTAGGCCACCCAGCTGGGGAGGCAGCACAGCGGGCGCCGGCGTTAGGCTCCGCGATGGGTCGGACCCGAACGCTGCCGGGCTGCGCGCGGGCGCTGCGCCTTTGTGCCCGCTCGGTCCGCAGGCGCAGCGGGTCGTGGCGCCCGGGGCTCTCGGCAGCACCGTGCCCCGCTCGCCGGCTCACGCGCAGTTCTGTCTAGTGCAAGAGCCCGAGCCAGCACACTGCCAGAGGAGGTGGATATACTCGCTTTTTAGTAAAAAACTTGTTGTTAGTGCTGCATGCTGCCACTCAAAGGGGACCAGCAGGGACCCTGCCCTGAGTGCTGCCGGGGTCCCGGGCGGCCTGGCACCCTCCTGGGGCATCGCCTCTGCAGCCCGCGGCGTCTGCACGCTCCTGCCGTGCGGAGCTCGCCCGTCCGTGCAGTTATCATCTAGTCTGGCAATCGCTTTTGTCGCTGGCCGGGTTGCCAGGCGCCACGGCCTCAGCCCGCCTGCCTCGGCCTCTCCTAGATCTACAGCCGTAAATTTACAGCCCCTCCGGCCAGGCTGACGCGGTGCCCCGCTGCCCTGGGGCATCCCTGGCGTGCAGAGGTGCTGGGCTCCCGCAGCCCCGTCCCCATCTGCATCCCTGTGCCCATCCTCATCCCCATCCCCGTCCCTGTCCTGTCCCCAACCCCATCCCCATCCTCACCCCATCCCCATCCCCGTCCCCATCCTTGTCCCCATCCCCGTGCCCGTCCCGTGCCCGGCCGGGCGGGAGCACTCACGGTCCGGAGGTGACGATGACGCTGCGCACGCGGTCGAAGCCGCGGTCGGCCAGGTTGAGGCACTCGCCGGTGAACTCCATTTGCCGACCCTGGAAGTTCTCCTGGTCGAAGACGACCATCTGCGGCGGAGGGGGGCTCGCCAGGGCGGGGGGGCACACGGGCGACGGGTGCCACCCCCGTCCTCAGCATCCCCCCCGCCCACCCGCCCCGCGCTCCGGCCTCCGCCGGGAGCAGCCGCGGCCGGGGAGCAGAGCAGCTCCACGTGCCGCCGCGCGGGACCGGGGCCGCGGCCGGCGAGCAGGGCTTGCTTACCCTGAAGGCCTCCGCGGGGGGCTCCTCGCCCTTGCTGTTGGCCACGGGAGCCGGGTCGGGGCCCGGGGCCGCCTTCTCCTTGTCCTCGGCGGCCTGGCCGGCAGCGGCGGTTTTCATGGTCTCAGACATCGCGGTGTTCAGCTCAGGTCTGGAAAACGGCACTGAGACGAGATGGCGAAACCGCCGCTGGGCCCCGGTGCTCCCGAGCGGCTGCCGGCAGCAGGATGCGGGAGCACCGCGCCAGGCTCCCGGCTGCTCCGCGATGGCAGCAGTGGCGAGTCCTTGTGTTTCCCACGCCCCTGCCCTGGCTCTCCCGTGCTCACGGCTCAGCCGCGCCGTGGAGCAGCTCACGGCAGCTCCTGCCCTCTGCCTTCCTCCCGTCGCCAGTGCCCGGCGGGCTCGGCATGCATCGGCACAGCCCCCAGCACAGGACTTGGCACGGGGCTCGGCATGCATCGGCACAACACCTGGCACAGGGCTCAGCATGCATCGGCACAGCGTCTGGCACGGGACTTGGCACAGGGCTCGGCATGCATCGGCACAGCCCCGGCACGGGACTTGGCACAGGGCTCAGCATGCATCGGCACAGCGTCTGGCACGGGACTTGGCACAGGGCTCAGCATGCATCGGCACGGCCCCGGCACGGGACTTGGCACAGGGCTCGGCATGCGTCGGCACAGCGCCCAGCACAGGGCTCAGCATCGTCCCTTGCGCAGCGCTTGGCGTGCATCGGCACGGCCCCCGGCACGGGTCTTGGCACAGGGCTCAGCACGGCTCAGCATTGGGGCTCAGCCTGGCCCCTGGCACAGGGCTTGGCACAGCTCAGCACGGCCCCCGGCACGGCTCAGCACAGCTTGGCACAGCTCCCGGCACGGCCCCCAGCACAGGGCTCAGCACAGGGCTCAGCACAGCTGAGCACAGCTCAGCACAGCTTGGCACGGCTCAGCAAGGCTCAGCACAGCTCAGCACAGCTTGGCACGGCTCAGCAAGGCTCAGCACGGCTTGGCACAGCCCCCAGCCCAGGGCTCGGCATAGGGCTCAGCACAGCTCGGCACAGCTTGGCACGGCTCAGCATGGCTTGGCACGGCTTGGCACAGCTCGGCGCGGCCCCCAGCACAGGGCTCGGCACAGGGCTTGGCACAGGGCTCGGCACGGCTCAGCACAGCTTGGCACAGCTTGGCACGGCTCGGCACGGCTCGGCACAGCTCGGCACGGCTCCTGGCACGGCTCCCCCCTGCCAGCCCTGCGCCCGGGGCCTTGGTGCTCTTACCTGGGCAGCTGCTGCTTCTTGTTGGAGGGAGCGGGCTTGTGTCCGGGGGCGCCGCGCGGCCCCCGCTTTATAGCCTGGCAGGGGCAGCCCCCCCGGGCGGGCGCACAAAGGATGTGCTGGCTCATCGGCGCCCGCCGGCCGCCCAGTCATCACATCGTGCAAAGCGCAGCGAGCTGGAAGCCTCCGCCCGGCCCCGTGCCCAGCGCTGCAGCAGCACTTCCTTTGTGCGCGCACAGAGGGCCTGGCGGGGCCCGCCGCCGCCGCCGCCGCCTATATAGAGCCCCCGTGCCCCGCCAGCGCCTATATAGAGCCCCCGCATGCCCTGGCCGGCGCCTATATAGAGCCCCCGCACGCCCTGGCCGGCGCCTATATAGAGCCCCCACACGCATGCCCCGCCGTTGCCTCTATAGAGCCCCTGCGTGCCCTAGCCGGCGCCTATATAGAGCCCCCGCATGCCCGCCCTGCCAGCGCCTATATAGAGCCCCTGCGTGCCCCAGCCGGCGCCTATATAGAGCCCCCCGTGCCCCGCCAGCGCCTATATAGAGCCCCCGCACGCCCTGGCCAGCGCCTATATAAAGCCCCCACGCGTGCCTGCCCTGCCAGTGCCTATGTAGAGCCCCCTCATGCCCTGGCCAGCGCCTATATAGAGCCCCCACACGCCCGCCCTGCCAGTGCCTATATAGAGCCCCCACGCGTGCCCCGCCAGCGCCTATATAGAGCCCCCGCATGCCCTGGCCGGCGCCTATATAGAGCCCCCGCACGCCCCAGCCGGCGCCTATATAGAGCCCCCACGCGTGCCCTGCCAGTGCCTATATAGAGCCCCTGCGTGCCCCAGCCGGCGCCTATATAGAGCCCCCGCACGCATGCCCCGCCGGTGCCTATATAGAGCCCCTGCGTGCCCCAGCCGGTGCCTATATAGAGCCCCCACACGTGCCCTGCCAGTGCCTATATAGAGCCCCCGCGTGCCCTGCCAGCGCCTATATAGAGCCCCTGCGCACCAGCCCTGCCAGCGCCGACGCACAGGCTGCCCCATGCATGGCCCCACGGGCTGTGCCATGTCCAACCCACGGGCTGCCCCATGCACAGCCCCACAGGCTGCCCCACTGCTGCCCTGGGCTGCCCCGTGCACGGCCCCACGGGCTGCCCCATGCCCGGCCCCACGGGCTGCCTGCTCACAGCTCTGCACCCCACTGCTGGCCCGGGGCGCAGGAGCCCGGTGCAGCGTGGGGCTGCAGGGGGCTGCCCCAGGGCCCAGGCTCTGTCGCAGGAGCGTGCACTGTCCCCATGTGCCACAGCCCCCCCGTGCTGCCCCCATTGCCCCCGATCTGCAGGCACCAGCTCCTGGCGGCAGCGCCGGTGGGGCACCGAGGCCTGGCCCTGCGGCCAGCCCCTGCCCTGGGGCAGCGCCCAGCTGCCTCCTTTTCCCCTCCGAATGCGATGGCCGTCCCTTGGCAGCAGCATCCCAGCAGCTCCACTGCGCCGTGCCAGGAAACGGCCTGAGCGCTCTGCCCGGAGCATGCCGGGGTGCAGCATCTAAACGTTTTGAAATTGCAGGGGTTTCCCCCCCCAGACAAGGTGTAATCGCAGCTGGTGCCTCCTGCAGTGTCTCGTCCCTGTCCCCGCGGCTGCAGCGGGGTCGCCGGGAAAGACCTGCCCGGGGGCCACGTGCGTCCGGGCTCCGGCCGGCTGCTCTGCCAGCTGCCTGCTCCGATGCCCTTCATCGCTTGGGTGCCGCACGTTGGGTTTCTCCCAGTGCTCCCGGGGCTTCTGGGCTCCTGCAGCACCACGCGGCAGCCGGGCGCCTGCAGCCGCCCCTGCGAGCTGCCCTGGGCCGCGCGCGAGACCCGGACCCCGCACGCAGCAGCGGCTGCCGGATGCCGGCTGCAGCCCGGGGTGTGAGCTCGCAGCGGTGCGCGATGCAGCGTGCCTCGCCTGGCCTGTTTCCCAAAACACCGAACAAAAAGCATTTACTGATCACTCCTACTCCCGCATTTTTATTGTCCGTTCTGTCATGCCCACTGCGGCAGTGCCTGCTGCGACTGCTGCTGCTCATTTTGCTCCTAACACCCCGAGAAGTCGGGTGTCTGGTCTTTAAGGTGGGCAGGTATTTTGTGATTCTTTTCTTTCCATTGTTGTGGATTGTCAGTGTGGCCCCACCGCTGCATCCGGAGCCCGGCTGCAAGCGCCGTCAGTCCCTGCGATGCTCCGGGGCTGGAGCTGCGCCGCGGGGATGCTGCAGGCAGCCCAGGCACCTGCCGACCGGGGCCCTGGCTGCCTCCGTGGCTCCACTCCCGAGCTCACTGCAGCACGGCCCGTGCCGTGCCCAGGTAGGTGCGGTCAGCGCGGGGCCCGGCGGCGAGGCCGGCTCCCGGCACCACGGAGGAGTGGCGGCGGCGGCCAACAGCACGCCCGGTGCAGGAGCTCCATCCACCGCGCTCCGCGGCCGGCACCCGGGGCTGCCTGCGGCTGGGTGGGCAGAGGGTCCTGCCTGGCGCGGGGTGTCCCCAGCACCGTTGTGCACGGGCAGGCAGCGTGCTCGGTGCAGGACGTCCCCAGCACCGTTGTGCACGGGCAGGCAGCGTGCTCGGTGCAGGACGTCCCCAGCACCGTTGTGCACGGCAGGCAGCGTGCTCGGTGCAGGACGTCCCCAGCACCGTTGTGCATGGGCAGGCAGCGTGCTCAGTGCAGGACATCCCCAGCACCGTTGTGCACGGGCAGGCAGCGTGCTCGGTGCAGGACGTCCCCAGCACCGTTGTGCACGGGCAGGCAGCGTGCTCAGTGCAGGACATCCCCAGCACCGTTGTGCACGGGCA
Source organism: Dromaius novaehollandiae (assembly GCF_036370855.1). Taxonomy (NCBI): domain Eukaryota; kingdom Metazoa; phylum Chordata; class Aves; order Casuariiformes; family Dromaiidae; genus Dromaius; species Dromaius novaehollandiae. Next base: position 1,454,608 of record NC_088114.1, on the reverse strand, counting down.
GGCAGCGTGCTCGGCGGGGGGCTCGGCCGGGCGGCGGGCGCCCTGGTGCCGGGTGGGCTGCCGGGGCCGCAGCCGGGCTGCTGGACGCACAGTCGTTTTGTCGGCGGTAGCAAAACCCGCTCGCAGAGTGAACAACAGGCTCCGCTGCCAAGAGCTGCGGGCGGTGGGGGAAGGAGGCCGGCGGTGCCACTGCTGCACACGCGGCCGCAGCCTGCCCGCTCCAGAGCTCTGTCCCGTGCCGCGACCGGCTGCGCCGTCGAGGGACCCCGGCTCTGTCGCCGCCTCCCACGGAGGGACGGGCACGCTGGGCCCCAGCGCCCCGGCTCGCAGCATCGCATCCAGGATGGAGCCCTGCTGTGCCGGCGCGTGGTCCGGAGCCCGGTCCCGGGAGGCGGAGGGCGATGCTCGGGGGCTCCCGCGGGGAGGCTGGGGGGGGTGGTGGCGCGGTGCTGGGCTCTGTGCGTGCACGGCGGCCCCCAGGCAGGGCCCTGGGCTGGGCTGGGGCAGGGCAGCCCCCAGCACTGCGGGGGCGGTGGGCTGAGCATGTGGCATGCAGCACGCACAGCATTCAACATGCAGCATGCATGTGGCACGCAGCATGCAGCGCATGGCATGCAGCACGGGGCACGCAGGACGCGCTCCGCCCCCTCCAGCCCCGGCCCCACGCTGCAGCCCGCGGGCAGAGTTCAACGGTGCTGCTTCCCCGCAGCCTCCCCAGGCAGAGCCGCGATGACCCAGCCCTGCAGCAGCCCCCCCGGCCTCTGGAAGGCACGGCCCGGCACGGCCCAGTCCCATCGGGGGGGACGGGGTCCGGGGTCCAGGCCGTCCGCAGGGTGCGGCCCCGAGTGGCCGCGGCGCCCCGGGCCATGCGCGGGCACCCTCTCCTCGCGCGGGCACCCTCTCCCTGCGTGGCCCCAGCCTCAATAAAGCTTTGGGTATGCAAACGGGCTCAGCACTGCTGCAGCCAGAGCCGAGCGGGGCGAGCACGGGGCGAGCACGGCGCAGCAGCCATGTGCCCCGGTGCAGGCGGTGCGGAGCGCTCTCGCCCCCGCCAGCGGCCGGGTACCGGGCTCTCCGGGGGGGGCGGCTGCACTGTGCGGCTGGGCCAGACCCGCGCGGGCATGGCTGCATCTGCAGCAAGGCCGAGGAGGACCTCGTGTGGCCGCGGCGCGGCCTGATCCCCGCTCCGGCGCCGGGAAAGGCTGTGGGCTGCGTCAGGCTGCAGCTGCACGCCCTGCACACCCACGCACAGCCGTGCATCCACGCAAACCCACGCACACCCTGCACACCCACACACCCATGCACACCCGTGCACCCACACACACCCATGCACCCGTGCATCCATGCATACCTGTGCAACCTTCCACATCCATCCACGCCCTGCATACCCACGCACAGCCGTGCATCCACGCACACCCATGCACCCCCAGGCATCTGTGCACCCACACACACCCATGAACACCTCTGCACCCCATGCACACCCGTGCACCCACATGCACCCATGCACACCTGTGCATCCATGCACCCACACATATCCATGCACACCCATGCACCCACACACACCTGTGCACACCCATTCACCCGCACACACCCATGCACTCACACACACCCATGCACCCATGCACGCCCACCCACACACTCCAGCGGGTGTGCGCAACCCCAGCAGCGGTGCACACGTGTGTCATGCCTGGGGGGCACATTGCTGCGCACACGCGTGTGCAGGAGCCTCCAGCGGGTGTGCACAGCCCCAGCAGCGGTGCCAGCCCCCCTCTCCCCTCACCCCCCCCGGCCCCCCTCCTCTCTCCCCTCTCCCCCCAGGCCCCCTGGCCCCTCTGCCCGGGGGCCCGGCGGCCATGTCGGCGCGGGCGGCCGGTAATGGCGGCTCTGTGTCCTGGGGCGGCAGCTGGCTCCGGGGGCGCCCGTGCCGCACACGGGCCGTTACTCCCGGCTTCTCCACGCGCCCCTTTCCCGCGGGAGAGGCTAATTACCCCGGGAACCACTAATCACCCCGGGAGACACTAACCACCCCGGAGAGGCTCAGGGCCCCGGGTGGGGCCGCGGGGGGGGGGCGGGGGGGGTGTGTGTGTGCCGCCCCGGCCGCCTTCCCGGCTCGAAGCCGTGACGGGCGCCGCAGCGCAGGCCGCGCCGTGGGCCGGGCCGTGGGCCGGGCCGGGCCGGGCCGGGCCGGGCGGGCGGGCGGGGAGGAGCCTGCGCGTAAGGCGCCGCGGCGGCAGGGCGGCGCCCGGCTGCGGCACAAAGGAGCCGCGCGGCGGCCGTGGCCGCGCTCCCTCCCTCGCTCCCTCCCTGCCGCACCGGGTAAGGTCGCGCTCGCGGCCGGGGCCAGGCCGAGACCGGGGCGTCGCGGCACCAGGCCGGTCGCAGGCCGCGAAGGCCGCCCGGCCCCGGCCCCCGCACGCGGCCCTGTGGTGCCGCCGCGCCCGGCCGCCCCGCTCCCCCCCGCCCCCGCCAGCCCCTGCGGCGGCCGCTTTGGGCTGTGAGCGGTTCCCGGGGAGCCCCGGCGCGGTCCGGCTCCTCCGCGGCCCCTCCTCGGGCTCCCGGGGCGGCCGCGGTCCCGCAGCGCCCGTTACCGGCGCACCCAGAACCCCTTCAGGGACAGGGCTCCGGGCAGGGGAGCGGTTCCTTGCCTAGTTGCCTAATTTGCAGCGCTCCCGGCAGGAAATTTAGCCAAAATGCTGGTTTATCTCTTGCTCCCGAGACCTGCGTTTTCCGCTAAACGCGGTGATCTCGGGCAGGGGGTTCAGCCCCCCCCGGCCCTTCAGCCCGGCTCGCCCTGCAAAGAGTTGACCGGCAGCGCCGGCCGGGGGGGTCGGGGGGAGCCATTTTCTCCCTGTTACCGCTTCACCTTTTGTGCGAATGCGTCTTGGCCCCGAGAGCCCAGAAATAAAAAGGGTTTTTAGCAGCTTCTGAGATTCTGGGGAGTCTCTGTCGTCCTGCCCCGAAGCCTCGGGAAGGGCGCGGGCCGGCTGGTCCCGGGAGCGCGGCATCGCTGCGGATGAGCGGTGGCCGTGTTTGGGCACCACTCCGGCAGCCGGTGCTGTGGTCCGGAGCCCTGTGCGCCAGCCGGGGCAGGAGCACGCTCCCCTCCCGGGAATGCCCAGATCCTGCTCTTAAAGATCACCCTCTCCAGGCCAAGGTAAAAGCCGTGGATGCACCGTGCCCGGCGGTTCTGCTTCCCTTGGCCCGTCACCGTGGCAGCTCGCGCCGGGGGACGTGTCCGGTGCGCGGGGCAGCTCGCTCGTGCTGTCCTAGCCTCCCTGCTCCCACCTAGAGCAGCGCTTGCGCTCCCCTCCTGTCCCCTCCCCGCTCAGGAGGACCTTTTTAGGCCTTGTTTAACCCGAGCGCTGCCTCTGGGTGCCCCAGCCGTGCGCGCTGCACCTGCCGATGGCCCCTGGGTGCGTGTGACCGTGGGCAGCTTGAGATTGCGGCCAGGAGCTGCAGCTCCGTGGCGCACAAAATGGGGCTTTGGTTGACTGCTGCCCATACAAAATTGTTTTTCTGCCCTTCCCATTTCCTGAGATGCGCTTCATTATTGACCCGAGAGGGAAGACGTTGGGAAGCAGCCAGTTTGGTGGAGGCGTTGTTCTGCCGGCCATGCCTTGCAGGCACCTCCCAGCTCAGACCCGGGCAGGGAATCCATCTTCCACCTTCCTGGTAGCCTCTCCTGTGCCTGCTGCTGCACTCGCTTCTCTGCAGATCCCGCAGAGACCAGGCTCCTGCGTGGGCCCCCGCTCTTGCCATCTGCTCCCGCAGCAGCGTGGTTTGCAGGTGCTGCTGGGGCGTGCTGTGCAGGGAGTGCCTGCGCTGCGCAACCGTAACGAGCAGCAGGCAGCAAGAACCGCTCGGCAGCTGGACTGCGGAGCCGTCCGGTCCCGCTCCACGGGGATTTTGTACCGCTGTTGCTTTTCCGACGCAGGTATCGCATGAGAGTGTGAGTTAGCACAGTCTGACTGCTGGGTCCTGTCGCTCGCTCTTAGATCAGTGCAGAGGTGGAGCCGTAATGATCGTGATGGTGCTGGCGTACGTCCAGGGCAGCTCTGCTTACAGCAATGTTTTTGGCGTTAGCAGCATCTGCCTGCGGCCTGACCTACCTGCAGCGGTAGGCAGCACCTGCTGCTAGCACGGAGAATTCCCACACCGGGCAGGGGCAAACTGGTCAGGATCTGGCCGTTACTGGTGTGGTCTTTCCCATTCCTCCTGGCATCACCCTCCCCTTCAGGAGCTCAGTGTGGGTCCGGGTGCCGTGGTGGGCACGGCTCCCTCCTGGCACTGCCGGGAGAAGCAGAGGGCAGCTGCCCCGGAGCCCGGCTCCCCGCGCAGCCGGCAGTGCCAGGTCTCCGCAAGGAGCAGCGGGGCGGCAGAGCAGGTCTACGTGCTGCAGACCGGGGCAGCTCCCCGCAGGGCACTCGGGGGTGTTTTGCATGGAGGGGGGGGGACTGGTTGCTGCCCCCTTGGGCTGGGGCTGCCGTGGGGCTCCTGCTCCCCCCGCGCAGGTGAGTGCAGACAGCAGAGCCGGGCGAGCAGCAGCCCGGGGCTTGGGGCGAGCAGCCCTGACAAGCCGTGTCTTTAAAACCCACGCCAACGCGAGCACGTGGCCAGCGCTGCAGCCTGCCCCTTGCCCTGCTGTGACGCCAGCGCTGCGCCCACGTCCTCGCCCTGCCGAGGAACCGGGGGCCCTGCGTTGCCTCTCACTCGCGCTGTGGCAGCACGGGCCGCTGTGAGCGTCCAGCACAGAGGGGAAGCCTGAGGCCGAGCTGTGGGCCTGGAGTGGCATCTCGAGGGCGCGGAGCTCACCCGGCTCCGCAGGAAAGGTTGGGAACTGCCATGTGTTCCTTAGGCGCACCAGGACAGGGCTTTCCGTCCTTCTGGGCTGAGAAGATGTGTCTGCCTTGTTCAGCCTGGGCCGGTCCCCCTTCCCCGTGGCAGCGCATGGCAGAGGGACCCTGCGCGGAGCCGGCGGGGCGCCGAACCGGGGGACACGGAGCTGGAGGCTCCCGGTGCCGCCTCCTGCGCTGGTCTCCCCTCCGTGCCCCGCAGGGAGCGGCACCAGGCATCTCCCCCGCCTCTGCCCGGGCGTGGGGAGAGCGGAAAGTCCGGCACGTTGTTCTCTCTTGCTGCGCTGGTTGTTTTCTCTTGCAGCTGCTAATGACTGACCTGAGGTCTCTTCACACACAGTCCCCTGCGCGGCGGAGCGGCGAGACGAGTCGGGGGCATTTCACAGCACTCGCGTAGCCGCTGGCAGCAGGTAGGACCCGGGGGTGGGGGGTGACGCAGGGCAGCCCCAGCGCACGCCTGGCATTTGGGGGCTGCAGCTGGCAGCAGGAATTCAGCCCTCCGTCCCGGGGGGGCCGTGTCAGCCCCGTGCTGCTCCCTGCACCTCTAGGCCCAGGACAGGCAGCTGGGAGCCAGCTTTAGAGCCTGGGCTTGATCCCTGCTCCTGATGCAGCTCCTCTCCCTGCCCCGAGCCCTGGCCAGCCCTGCCTGGCCTCCAGGCTGCTTCCCGGGGCCTCCGCCGTCCCCCGAGGCCGGGGCTGGGGTGGCCGCGTGTGCCTAGCAGCGGGCGGAGGCTGCTGCCGCCCCGGCCGGGCTCTCACTGCCTCTCTCTGCTCCCCACAGAGCCGCCGGGGCCCTGCCGAGCTCTCCCCGGCCAGCCGGGCCGTGCCTCGCGGGAGCCAGGCGGAGGGGAGCCGCGAGCGCCGCCTCGGCCCAGGACTGCGAAGCCGCGGGAGCCGGGCGGCCCAGGCGGAGCTGCCCGCTGCGGGCCCGAGCCGCGAGCCCGGCTGCCGTGCGGGATGGGGCCGAAGGACTGGCGGTGGCGATAGCCGAGGACACGGGCCTGCGCGTGCGAGGTGCCGGGCGTCCTGCCTTCCCTCCCGTCGCCGCAGGTGCAGAGCCATGGGGAAGGGGCGGGCAGCTGAGCACCGCGGGCTGCACGGGAGCTCGTCCCGTCCGCTGGCCCCCGTGGGGGGAGGAAGGGGGGGAGAGGACGGCAGCGGACTGCTGCTGCCAGGTCCTGGTGGGAGGAGGGACCCTTAGGGGCACTAAAGGCCTCTGCTCTGGCACGTGTGTTTGGAGCAAGCACTCGGTTCCTGGAGCCGCGTGGAGCACTGAGGAGCAGGGCCTGGCACGTGCCTCCCTCCCAGAGCCCCCGTGCAGGGCTTCGCGGCTGTGCTGGCCGCCGCGGCCCGGACGTGCGCGCTGTTAGCCGATCCGACGGTTGCACTGGTGAACAGTCTGATCCAGCATTTTTCTCCTGAGCACAGTGAGAGCTGGGAGTGCAGCGACCTGTCGTGTGTCGGGCACTGCGGGAAGGCGGAGAGCAGACACAGGTCGTGGCAGGCAGTTTGCGGGAGTTACAGCCCTGGAGTGCCAGGATGGAGAACCAGCCTTGTGGGGAACAGCGTGAGGCGGTGCAGGGGGAACACAGGGACAGAGACTGCCCTGGGTGCCTCTTCCCAGCCCCGCATTGATCTCTGGGCGTGGGGCAAACCTGCTGCTCCCTGCTGCCTAGCAGCAAATTAGCAGTGCGCATTCATTAGCTGGGACTCTGTCCTCTCCGGCGAATATCCCCAGTGAGTGGCAGTTCGTGATGGAGAGGGGATAAGTTATCAGGCACATTTTCTCCAGAACATGTGATTTTCTTTGCTTGGCCTCCTCCTCTTTCCATGGGGCAGTGGGAGCTCGGTAGAGACGCAGGGCAGAAATCTCTGTCTCCAGGAGCCCCGCTCTTGCCGAGCTGCCCTTAGCCTGCAGCCTTTGCTCCTGGCTCTGCTAGCATGGATGTCACTGTGCTCTGGTCATGTTTTCACCTATCCCCATCTCTGCTTCTTACAGCTCCTTTAGCGTCCCTAGCTGTGGAGCCCTGCAAAGCCGAGTCCAAGACTAGGGCACTGCCTGAACCACCGCCTCGTGCACCGGTACAGGCGGCGGGAAGCACCTGCAGTGGGGAAACACTCTGCTCAGGGTGTTTTGTGCCTTATGAATGCGGATGGTAGGGGCAGATCCCCTTCCCTGCAAAGCATTTCGTTCCGAAAGCACACCACATTACGTAGGTGAAGTAATCCGCTAACACCTTCCCAAGTCTTGATCCAGCAGCAAAGCCCCAAAATGCCTCCTAATACGGATCCCTGCTGCTGCAGGGAGAGCAAAGCAGACTAATCCCCCGGGAAGCACTTCCTCCACCGGCCGGTGGGCCTAGCCGTGACCAGCCGTGCATGCGTGTCCCTGCTCCGTTATTAACCCACTAACCCCGCGAGGAGCTGCGCGGAGACGCCTTCCCAGACGCTCCTGCTAGCGATGCTGCAATGCTGAGTAAGTCACTCGTGAATGAACTAACCAACTAACTGGCTCTAACGCATGCTCTACTAACCAGTCTTGTTCCACTTTCTACTAACCGGCAACAGCAAATAATATCTTTAAAGGGGAACGGAAAAGCTGGGTAAGTACATTTGCAAAGTCGTGGACGTTGCCACGTCAGTGACAGAATCCACAGGCAGAGCCGAACGTTGCAAGCGCTCGTGCAGGCGAGGTGCGGAGCGGGGCTGCTCCGTGCACCCGCCAGCACCTGCGCACGGCGGCTGCTTTCCCCGGCCGCCGGCAGCCCCAGCGAGCCCTGGCGAGCCTCCCTCGCCCCCCGGCCCGGCCCTGCGCGGCCGGCCCCCGGGCCCCTGGAGCGGGGCAGCGGCTGCCCTGCAGGTACATCGAGGAAGGGACGGTTTCTCCCTTGCGCTGTCACCGTGCGGTGCTGAGGCCTGTGTGTGGCTTCTGTTGCTGACTAGGTGTACTAAAATGGTTTTATCAGCAGAAGCTTTTCAGTTCCTTTTTAAGCCAGCAGATCTCTCTGTTACTAACACATTCCTGAACTGAATTAAACTAATCATTGCTACTTTTCTCTTCATTTACCTTCTAATATGTATGTTCTATAAGTAAGACAGATTATGCCATGCTTCTGTTTACTAACTGCCTGTACTAATCTTTCCTTACTTGTTTCTGTATTGCTACTAACAATATTCTTTGCACTTTAACTTTCTGACACTATTCACCATGACAAATGAACAAACGGCCTCCTCCTCTCCCCCGGGGACTCTCTCGGTTATTAACCTGCAGCAGTCTGGTTTTCAGTGCTGCCGGCCATCTCTGTCTCCTGTTAAGTACAAAGAAAAGGAGGATGCGCAAGGTGTGTGTGTGGGAGCTTTGAAAATCTGCCTGTTGGCCTCTTGTTTTCAGAGAAATTTCAGGAGGCTAAACGAAGCCAAGACACTGAGTGGACGTGTGATACTGCTGAAACCGTTATGTTCCTTATAACGATTGGTAGTTGCCATAAAGGTCCAGCAAGCCTAGTTTGCAGAGAGATTCAGACAAAAAGCAGTGATGTTTCTGTGAGCCCCGTCAGCAGCTGGGCTCGGGGCTCCCCGGGGCCGCAGTTCCCTGTCACTGGGAATGGCTTTCGTGCGCCTCCCTGCACCGGCGCTCCCGGGCTCCAGGTTGGATGCAGGGCGCTCTCAGGCTCTGCAGTTTCTTTGTCTCTCCACAGTTTATCTGGTGACCTTGATGCATGTGGAAAGCCACTGCCAACAGTGTGATCCCAACTAACCGCAAGGAGCCAAGGGCTAAGTCTAACCGTTTGGTTGGTACTTGCAGTGTTTGTTCCCGGTGCCTAACCCAGCAGAAGGGGAGGGCAGGAGTGGGAGGTGGATGGGGACGTGCCAGCCGGAGGGCACTCTGCTATCAACTTGTCCGATAGAGTTAGGGTGCTGCCAATGCCATCCTGCTCTTGAGGCCTTGCTTTTGCTTTCTGTCAGTCTGTAATTTAGGTTAAACTTCCACTGCATTTACACTGATTCTGCCGGGGCTAGAGCTTCAGGATGTGGCCTATCTGCATTGTTTTAGCATGCAAACTAGTAATAATACATGGTTAAACGTCATCAGCATTAGGTGTTGGCTTTTAACAGCAGCCCTGCTGAGATTACTAACAGGACAAAACTAACCCTTGCATGCCAGGAGGAGGACGGTGGTCTGTGTTTCTAACTGCACTTGGGTCCTCAGGGCAAAGGCCTGGTTCACAAGGACGTCCAGTGCTCTTCTCTGGCCATGTGCCAGGCGTGGGCCAGGCGTGTGCCAGGCGTGGGCCAGGCGGGCAGCTGGCTGCTGCAGAGGGGAGAGGAGGGCACACGGGCAGTGGGGAGCCGGGGGGGCTCCTCTCCGTCCGCACTGGAGGTGCAGAGCCGACAGGCAGGGCGGTTCTGCCCCGGTGGTGGTACGGATCTGGCCTGCCTCCAGTTCCAGCTGCTCACTCTTTGTTCCCCTTTCCTTTTGCTGTGTTAACTAACCCTGTGGCGAGGACGTGCTGTCGTAACCCTGTGCCCCTGGCTGGCTTGAGTCTGACAACTAACAGCTCTTTGCTTTGTGTTGAAACACGTAGACCGAGAGGCCTCCACCGCTGCTGATCGTGCTGCAAGTCTGCTGCCTGCTTCTGTAGCCGAAGTCCCTCTAACCTCTGGTGTGTGCTAACCCCTGCAGCCTGTTCCTCTCAGCCCGGCACTAACGGCTTGGTGGGAAGTCTTGCTGGGGCTCCTCCTTTCCGTGAACACTCAGTCCCGCACCTGGCAGTGTGAATGTGCACCCGAAACACCAGCCAGCCCGTCAGCACCATGGCCCGCCTGACCTCCACATAACCCGCTGACCACTCAGCAAGGCTGGGATCAGGAGGGGTTTTTGGGCTGATGCTCGTCTGCTCAATTGGAGGCGATGTCCGCCCCTCCCCACGTCCCCGGGAGGCAGAGGCCCTGCCGCAGGCTGCGGGGCGGAGAGGTAGATCTGGCCCCGAGGGCAGGAGTGGGGATGAGGAAGGAGGAGGAGGAGGGAGGAGGACAAGCTGGGTCCCGCTGCGGGAGAGGTGAGTCCCCCTTCCCCAGGGCAGCCTGGTTCGGGGCCTCGGAGCCTGCGCGTTCTCCTAAGGAAACCCGCGGCCTTTGGAGACGAGCGGGGATCCCTCCTGCCACCCCGAATAGGGGCTGGCTTTGTCCGAGCGGAGGACAGCCCTCCTCTGCCCCGGGGTGCTCCTGCCTCCCCCCTCCAGGAAGGGCTTCCAGCCCAGCCCCTCTCCGGGAATGACCTTGCCAAGTTCCCTGGTCACCTACCTAAGGGAGCCGTGGGACCGAGAGCCGCCCCGGGTGGCCCGAAGGCTGCCCCAGTCCTCCTACCCCGGGGGGGGGGGGGGCAGGTTGCCAGCCCCCTCCTCGGCCCTGCCCGGCACCCCGGGGCTCCCTGCCCCGGCCCCCCTCTCCCTGGCTGCTCCTCGGCTCCCTCCCTGCCTTGTCACCGCTGGCAACGCACCATCCCCGCGGCGGGTGGGACGCGGCGCGGCCAGGTCCTGGCGTGGGGACCCCCGAGGCCACGACGTTGCTGGAGAAGGCAGGAGCCCAGCTTAGGGGACCCTTATCCTGCTCCTGGGCGAGTCAGGGCCGTTGTGGGGCTGGCGCCTGGCCTGACCTGCCCCTCCGCTGTCCCCGCGGCGGCTGTTACCTGCTGCTGCTGGATGGCAGCTACGGCACGCGGCCAGCCCGTCCCCTCTTTGCAGAGCCTCGCCGGTGACGTCCCGGGTGCAGCCAGCACACCGGCCAGGCCGTGCCCCGTCTGGGGCCGTGAACAGCAAAGGGGAACACGGGCGGTTTCACTGGGATGCCGGCGTGGGGCATTGAACACCCGCTCCGTGCCGCTTGTCCTGGAGGAGCTGCTAAAGCCCCCGGGGCAGCGGCAGGCTGTGTCCGGGGTGTCCTGCACCCCCCTGCCCCGGGAGCGGAGGTTGTCTGCACGCAGAGGACTCACCCGCACGGCCCCGGCCAGGGCCCAGAAACCGGTCTGAAGCGTAAAGCGCGTGTGCAGGAGCTGGGGGTGCGAGCGGGGCAGGTCCCCTTCACGGCCCGCGGTGGCAGCGGGGCCGGGGTGGCCCCAGCAGCAGGCGAGGGCAGGGAGCCCTGGCAGCAGCAGCGGCGTGTGCCTCTCCCGGCACGCTGCAGCCCCGGGGCCGGCCCTGGAGCCCACCGTCCTGCTCTGGGCCGGATTTCATTTTAAGGCACGAGAATTTGATCCCGTTTCTGCATCACTTCGCTCCTGCCCGGGCTGCGAAGTGCCCGGTGTCTGGGCACGGCCGTGGGAGGGAGGGCATCGGAGCTCCCTGGCAGGGAGGCCCGGCAGCCTGTGTCTCCTGCAGAGCCTGCTGTGGCCCCGGCCGTGTCCCTCGCCGTCCTCCACGTGCTCCGGAGCCCTCCGGAGCCAGCGCCGCGGGAGACGGGCCGCCCAGCGACCACCGCGGCTCCCGGCCGGCCCTGCCGACGGAGCCGGGCAGGGAGCGGGGCTGAGCGTGGTGCTGGCGCTGCGGAGAGGGGGCCCGGGGGCTGCCGGCGACGTCCCTTCTGCCTGTAACCTCTGCTGTGAACACGGCGAGTCTGCAAACGCCTCTGCGGTCTGTGTGTGTGTGTGTGCGGCGTCGGGGAGGGCTGGCGGACGGTGCCCGCTGCAGCGGGCTCAGCGCTGCGCCCGTTCCCGCGCCCGTTCCCGTTCCCATTCCTGCGCCCACCCGACTCCGGGTCCCGGGGAGCCCCCGGGAGCTGCTGCGGGCACCGGCTGCGGTGGTGTCCCCAGCCCTCGCTCCGGCAGGCCCCGAGCCCACGGTGCACGGGGCGGCACGGCGCGGGTGAGCAGCAGGCTGGCCGGCGGCTCTGCCCTGCTGCGGGGAGCCGCATGGGGGGGGCACTGGGGGGCCTGGGGCTGCCCCCGCATGCACCAGGGCCCAGCGTGGGGGCCGGGCGGGCGGCTCTCACCAAGCCCATCACAGCAGCCAGGGCCGGCGGCGGCGGAGGGGGACAGGAGGCTGCCACGAGGTCCCCCCCCGGGGAAGGGGCTTGTCCTGCGCCAGCCGGGGCCGGTGCCACCTCCCCTCCACGCTGGTGGGGATGAGCCTGGAGCGGGGATGAGCCTGGAGCAGGGATGAGCCTGGAGCGGGGATGAGCCTGAGCGGGGATGAGCCTGGAGCAGGGATGAGCCTGAGCAGGGATGAGCCTGAGCGGGGATGAGCCTGGAGCAGGGATGAACCTGGAGCGGGGATGAGCCTGGAGCGGGGATGAGCCTGGAGCAGGGATGAGCCTGGAGCAGGGATGAACCTGGAGCGGGGATGAGCCTGGAGCGGGGATGAGCCTGGAGCAGGGATGAGCCTGGAGCGGGGATGAGCCTGGAGCGGGGATGAGCCTGAGCGGGGATGAGCCTGGAGCAGGGATGAACCTGGAGCGGGGATGAGCCTGGAGCGGGGATGAGCCTGAGCGGGGATGAGCCTGGAGCAGGGATGAGCCTGAGCAGGGATGAGCCTGAGCGGGGATGAGCCTGGAGCAGGGATGAGCCTGAGCAGGGATGAGCCTGAGCGGGGATGAGCCTGGAGCAGGGATGAACCTGGAGCGGGGATGAGCCTGGAGCGGGGATGAGCCTGGAGCAGGGATGAGCCTGAGCAGGGATGAACCTGAGCGGGGATGAGCCTGGAGCAGGGATGAACCTGGAGCAGGGATGAACCTGGAGCGGGGATGAGCCTGGAGCGGGGATGAACCTGAGCGGGGATGAGCCTGGAGCGGGGATGAACCTGGAGCAGGGATGAGCCTGAGCAGGGATGAGCCTGAGCGGGGATGAGCCTGGAGTGGGGATGAGCCTGGAGCGGGGATGAACCTGGAGCGGGGATGAACCTGAGCAGGGATGAGCCTGGAGCGGGGATGAACCTGAGCGGGGATGAGCCTGGAGCGGGGATGAGCCTGGAGCGGGGAAGGCGGCAGCCGCTGCCGGAGCAGCGCTGCTCAGCAGCCGCGACGCTCCCGGGGGGCCGTTTTGTGGGTTTGGGTGGCGAAGAGCTGCCGGACGGGGCCCCGAGGGCTCGGGGGGCTGCAGGGTGCCCCGGTGCCGGGGGTGCGACGGGCCCTGCCGTGCAGCTCGCCGTGCAGCCCGCGGCCGCGCCGTGCCCAGGGCGAGGGCGGCGGGTGAGCAGGGGGCATCGCGCAGCCCGTGCCCCCCCGCGCAGGGCTGGCCGTGCCCCGGTGCAGGATGCGGCCCCGGCCCCGCTGCCGGCTGCGCTCCAGGGCGGTGGGCACCCGCCGGACCCCGCGCCCGGCCCGGGCACGGCAGCAGCAGATGGAGCTCTTGCTCCAGGAAAGCCCTTCCCAGGCGGGCTGCTCCCCTCCCGCTGCCCTGGCCTGCTCCCCCCGATCCCCCCTGCTCCGCTGCCGCTGCCCCCCTGCTCCCCCCCCGCCCTGCTGCTGCCCCCCTGCTGCTGCCCCAGCCCCGGCGCTGCGGCTCCCGGCCGGCCGCCCGGCGAGGATGCTCATGCCCGGGCCAGCCTGCACCGCGGGAAATGCGCTTCCGAGCACGGGGAAGAAGGTATCCGGAGAAGCCGGGGTCTGGCAGCGCAAGCGAGGCAGAGCTGCAGCCACTGCCCCCGGCTCCGCTCGGCTGTGCCGGGCCGCCCCTGCAAGGCCGCGGTGCCGGGGCTCTGCCGGCGGCTGCGGGAGCGAGCGGCTGCCGGGCTCGGCGAGGCCAGGCCTCACTCCGGCCCCCGCACGGCCCCCCGCTCCCGCCAGGCAGGGTGGGAAGGGAGCAGCCAAAGCGCCGTGTTTATTTTCCCCCCAGCAAGCAGCATTTTGACATGTCACAGCAAGTCTCTCAAACGCATGTTGACAGAAAATGTGTACAAGCAGGAGAAATGTTGTTCATTTGCATCAAATTGCAAAGCGAGTCGGTGAAATTGATACGTGGCGTTTCTGCTAGCATCCCTGAAGAGTGCCGTTCTCCGCTGCGCTGCGCGAGCGGGGAGCCACGGGGGTCCCGGGCTCCAAAGCGTCCCCGTCCGGGGCCGCGGCTGCCCCGGTCCTTGCCGCGGTGCAGTCCGGAGCCCGCGGGAGCCACCACGGTGTCACCACGGCCCCGAGGGCAGCACCTCCGCGCAGAGCCTGGCGCAGCCACCGCGCAGCGTCTGCAGCTGCAAAACCTCCCCTCGCCCGCAGCTCGGCTGCTGGTGCCGGGTGATGCCCGAAGAGGCTTAGAGCTTCTGCTCCCAGATCTGCAAAAACGACACTTCAAAAACTTCTGATTCTATAAGTTATTTCTGGCCGCTCCTCAGTCGCACAGCTCATGCCGCGCGGGCTGATGTTGCGGAGACGCTGCAGGACAAGCCGTGCACAACGGGAGCGACCGCAGGAGCGTCTCCCAGCGTGGGCACGGCCCCGCAGACCCCCGGACCCCACGCGAGGGGCTGCGGGGGTTTCCGCGCTGTGCGTCCCCGCTGGGCCTCGCCAGCCTGGCCACCAGCATCACCGCTCGTCCTGCCGCTTCCCGAGGGGCGCGGTGCCGACCGGGCGGCAGTCACTTGCTTTCCAGATGGTTATGACTATTTCATATCTCGCAGCAAACAGAGCTGAAAACCATATGTGGAATAATGAATAAAGCTGAAGCTTAAGACAGGAGATCCCTGGCACATCTTGGAGCAATTAAAATATCGGTTACAAACGTCCGTGCGTGTAAAGCCACCGTCCTGCTTCCTCCTACCTTCGTGGAACGAGACAGTGGCTTTGTCTTGGTTGGGAACCAGGATAAGTGTTTAATTCCCACCTGAAAGAGCGCAGTAGCAGGGCCAGCAGGGCGTCCTGGTGCTGGAGCGAGCCCCGTGCACGAGGATGGCGCGGGTGTCCCGGCTCTGGAGCGAGCCCCGTGCACGAGGATGGCGCGGGTGTCCCGGCTCCGGAGCGAGCCCCGTGCACGAGGATGGCGCGGGTGTCCCGGCTCCGGAGCGAGCCCCGTGCACGAGGATGGCGCGGGTGTCCCGGCTCCGGAGCGAGCCCCGTGCACGAGGATGGCGCGGGTGTCCCGGCTCCGGAGCGAGCCCCGTGCACGAGGATGGCGCGGGTGTCCTGGCTCCGGAGCGAGCCCCGTGCACGGGGCCGGTGGGGACATCCTGGCTCCGGAGCGAGCCCTGTGCACGGGCCGTCCCGGCTCAGCGTGCGATGGGCTCCAGGGCCCCCGCGGCCGCACACTCTCATTAATACGGGCGCTTGCGAGGCGATCCATAATGAGATGCTAACCGAGTTTGCTCTAAGGTGGGTGAGGGAAGGTCAGCAAGGTAGAACTGGAGTCAGCTTATTGT
The DNA here is from genome assembly GCF_036370855.1 of Dromaius novaehollandiae. NCBI lineage: Eukaryota > Metazoa > Chordata > Aves > Casuariiformes > Dromaiidae > Dromaius > Dromaius novaehollandiae. Next base: position 1,439,418 of record NC_088114.1, on the reverse strand, counting down.
TATTATCAATCAATAACCTATTTATTTTCCAACACTCCTATTAACCTCGGCGAGCCGCTCGCCGCCTCCGTCTGAAGGGGCCGCGTGGCCTGCTCTGCTGACTGGACAACTCTGATTGAAAACGCAGCGGTGACCCGACCCCAAAGGCAGAATCCAATTAAAATCATTTTCATTTGTAGATTAATATTTTTTAGCATGTTCTACATTCCTTGCTTCAGCATTTCACCCAGGAACTGCTGCCTCATTACGTGAGCAGCCCACACCAACGGTGTCATAGGGAAATAATTACAATTAATTAGGCGCCGAGACCACGGGATTGTCCTTTTGTGGGAAATGAGGGATTTGCCCGGCCACTGCCGCCTCCCGCCCCGCCGGGGCTGTGGTCTCTGCCGCGGGGCGCCAAGGTCTCCCTGGCGGGATGCGGGATGCGGGATGCGGGATGCGGGATGCCCCCAGGGATCCAGGGATGCGCGCGGACCCCGGGGGCTGCGGGAAGAGCAAACCGCTGGGAGCCGTCACGTGCCGAGGCACCGTCCGCACGGGAAGCCCTGAGCACAGCCTGGCGCAGCCTGGGAATGTGCCGGGGACCCGCAGCTGGCCCCATCCTCATCCTCATCCTCATCTTCATCCTCATCCTTGCCCCGCTGGCCCCATCTGCGCCTGGGTGCCAGGGAACCGGTGCATCCCCGCTGGCGAGTCCCATCCGGAGCCCCCGGCCGTGGCGGCGCGGAGCTGCGCCGGGGCACGCGAGGTGCCGCAGTAATTGGCTGATGAAGCTTGGCCTTAATGTAAAGCCCATTATTAATAACGTGACTTTGATAATAAAAAGATTAAAATTAAGTTTATGGTAGGCTGGCTGCCCTTTCCGCGCGGTAATCATCCCTCATCCATATTCATGAGCCGCTCATTAGTAACCATTGCTTACGAGCCGCCCGAGCCGCCAGCCGCTCAGCAGCCCCCGTCGCCTTAACTGCTTAACTCGCTCACTGATTACCAACATCAAATTAACTCTGCAGAACGGATCTAATAAGCTTCCCGGTGGCTTCAAACCTCCTTGAAAATTGCTCTGATGTCTCCATGGGGCCCTATTAAAAAAAATCCTTCCCCTGTGAGCATCGCACTCTTTCGGTGGGCAGCGCGGGGCGGGGGCCTGCCGCAGCCCATCCCTCGCTGGGTGCGGGTTCACGTGGGTTCCCGCTGCTCACGCCGTGAGCTTCGCCCTTCTAAACCCGGCACTGATAAAACCAAGTTTCTTTTCAAGCTGTGTTGGCTACTAGAAACTCCCCGAACGCCTGTGAGCGCGGCGAGGGCCCCAGCTGGCAGCCACCCCCCGCCGCCGGGACGCATCTCCGAGCCTGTGCTGAGCACCTCGAGTCTGCATTTGCCTATTTGGTAACGTGAGGCTTGCATAACAACAGGGTAAATAAGAATGACCTTTCAGTTTAATTACATTTTTCAGATGTGGACAATATATTGGCTTTTCAAAAGCGTGGTGCAAGGAGCTTTGCAGCGGCTGTTTTGGAAGGGGCGAGCGGGACGGCAGCCAGAGCCCCGTGGCAAAGGGGACAGCCCGGTGCGTGGTGCCCAATGCACGGTGCCCAATGCACGGTGCCCGGTGCCTGGTGCCTGGTGCCTGGTGCCTGGTGCACAGCGCACGGTGCATGGCATGCAGCAGGGCTCTCCATACGCACATGCTGCTCATATCGAGCACAGACCCGGCTCAGGTCTCCAAGAGCAAGACGCGGGGGCTGCAGGGGCCGAGGGGCAGCGGAGGAGCACGGGAACGACGGCCTGGCCCCGGAGGAGGGCTCTGCACCGGCAGCGGGGCCTTGCCGCCGGAGCCGTCGGGGTTTGGTCACCCCAGAGCCGCTGGCGCCGGGGCCTGGGCACCTCGCGACCCCGGCCGGCACGGCGCGGTCCACGTGGGCTCGCTGCGGCGGGGGCTCCGCTTCGCAGGGGTGACGCTGCCGGCAGCTGCTCAGATCGGCGCAGAGGGTGGGGGTGGCTTCCTTGCAATTAGCTCTGATTAATATTTCAGTGGCTGCCAGCCAGCGTGATTATGCCTAATGCGAAGGAATGTGCCACGGCGCTCAGCGTCACGTGGGACGTGAGCCCAGCGCTACCCCTCCATCTCTCCCATTGCCATGGCAACGGCAGGCGGAGAGGGCCGGCAGGAAGCGCGAGGGGAAAGCCGGCGCGAGAGGGATGCGGCCGGCGCCTGCAGGCAGGGCCTCGCTGGGGTGGCCGGGAACGGCGCCCCGAAACCAGGTTCGCTCAGGAGGCTGCAGCCCCGGCGGGACACGGCGCTGCCTGGGACGCTGCACTGCCTGGGATGCTGCAGTGCCCGGGATGCTGCAGTGCTTGGGATCCTGCGGTACCCGGGATGCTGCAGAGCCTGGGATGCTGCAGAGCCTGGGATGCTGCAGTGCTTGGGATGCCACAGTGCCTGGGATGCTGCGGTGCCCGGGATGCTGCGGTGCCCGGGATGCTGCAGTGCTTTGGTTGCTGCACTGCCCAGGATGCCGCAGTGCCCAGGATGCTGCAGTGCCCAGGATGCTGCAGTGCCCGGGATGCCACAGTGCCCAGGATGCTGTGGTACCCAGGATTCTGTGGTGCCGAGGATGCTGCTGTGCCTGGGATGCCGTGGTGCCCGGGACACGGTGGTGCATGGGATGCTGCAGCGCCTGGGACACTGCAGTGCCCAGGATGCTGTGGTGCCTGGGATAGTGCGGAGCCCAGGATGCTGCTGCGATGTGCCGTCACGCAGAGCCCAGCCTGGCCTGTTGATGGCTGCCGGCTGGGCACTGCCGTCCCAGGTGGATGCAGCAGGGCCCAGAGCAGGCAACCAGGACGGGAGGCGGTGAGCTGGCCCAGCGCTTGCCCCCAGCCTCGCTGCTTGCAGCCTCTCTGCTGCCAGCGCACAGGAGGCTCGGGAGCAGCGCTGCCTGTTGTGCCATCGCCCGGGGAAGGTGCAGGGCATGCAAGGCATGGGGTGTGCAAGGCGTGAGGCGTGCAGGGTGTGCAAGGCACGGGATCTGCAAGGTGTGGGGTGTGCAAGGAACAAGGTGCGCAAGGTGCAGGGTGTGCAGGGCAAGTCCAGGCCCCGACGCAGCCTGGCAGCCCCGTGCCCCCTGCCCCGGGCTGCGGCACTGCCAGGCTGCCCGCAGCTCCCAGGCCGCTCCGGCACTGATGGCGTCAGCTGGGCAGCTGCAAATTCCCATGCCCAGCACATATTTCCTGCACGCCGGTGAGAGCGTGTCTTGCAGCAAGTCAGAGACAGGCAAGACTTAGTGGGCAGGATGCGGAGAATTTGTGCATCAGTTCCCTGCTTTACGGCAGAGAAGCCCGAGCAGCGGCGGAGGGAGCAGCCGGCACCAGGCTGGACCTCGCTCCCGGACCTCCCGTCGGGCCGGCACCCAGGTCCGGACCGGGGGCTGCCAGCACCGCGCCGGGGCTGCTCCCAGGCCCTGCAAGCGTGCAGCATGCCCCAGCAGCGGTTCTCCAGAGGCTTTCGACCGGACGAGGAAGGGGGATCCCAGTGTTTTGCACAGCCATGCAGGACCATGCTCACCTGACCCGCTGCGATAGCCTAGGAGGGGGCAAAGTCGGGTGGGGGGGAGCTAGGCTGCACCCTCACCCCGCGCTCGTGCCCCACCGCTCGCCCACAGCCCCCCTCTGCCCTCCCTAGTCTCACGTTCTGCCTAGCGCTGATATTAATAGTGGTTTATTTCAGGTTTTCAGCCCACTTTCTCCCAAGAAAATATTTATACTGAGCTCCATTTTCCATTTCTTTTCAATTACCACTGTGTCTGATCAGCTCCCCACAACTCTCCTCTTTAGCCATAAACACAAATCCTATTATCTTTTCTCTTTCTGTGTATTTGCCCTTTGATTTAAGCTGCATTTTCTCCCGTTTTCATCAGTTCTGGGCTGCTCCTGCTGTATATCTCCCTGTTTATCTACTTTCCAAAGGCCCCCTCTTATTTCTCCATCCCTGATCAATACGGCTGCAGAGCCGGCTGGCAGCTCCTCGCCGGCACCGCGTGTAGTTTTTCTTGGGGGACTTGTCCAGTATTTCTTGTTAAGCTTCTGTCTCGGCTCGCTCCATTTCTCATTAGGCTCCGGCGCTGGCCCTGCAGTATTTCTTGTATTTCGGTGCTGCCGGCGGGTCCGTGGAGCCGGTGCCGGTGGGGCCGAGGGGGCCTCTCTTTAGTGGGCTCCCGGGTCCGCCCGGCTCGGAGCCGCTGCGGCAAGTGCCATGACACTTTGATTTTCAGGTGGAGAGAAGAGCGTCTCTGCTCGCAATCCCAGCCATGATTTTTCCTAACAAAAGGGGCAATGGGGATTATTTGTATTTTACGGCTGTTATTGCAGGGAATGTATTTACGGGGGCAGCCGGGAGGTGTCCGGCGGCTCTGCCATCCGCCATCCCGCAGCCCGGGGTCGGCTCCAGATGCCTGCGGGCTGCTCCGGACCCGCCGCGGTGAAACGCTCCCCAAATCCCCTCCCGGGAGTCCTTTCCCGGGGGCCTTTCCCCAGCCAGCGAGCAGTGCTGCTGTTTTGCTGGTGCCCTCACGCACGCTCTTCTCCAAATTTTCCTTCTGCGGGAAAAGCTGGGTTTAAAATACGCCCCAGCTTTCTGGCTGTCAAGAGCTAGCAAACGTATTGCTCTCCGTGGCTGCATTTCTGAGTATTAAACATGACGCGCGGTAGCCTCTGCACAATATTTCCTCGGATGCTGCTGCACCGCGGGAGCCAAGCGGTGTCCTTTAAAATAAAACCAATTTTTCCTGTCTCTTCCACAGAATGGCCTTATATATACACGCTCAAACAGCTGTTCCTGCAGGTTAACCAAAGCTTGCAAAAACATTTTTCAAATGCCCTTAACTTCGTGTGGTTTGTTATTGAAATTGTTAATCTCTGTTTCAGAAATTTTTGCGCTCGCAGTTCCAGTTCCTGCCTAGGACAGTGCCCAGCATGGCTGGCATGCGCTCCCCCGCTGCGGCCGTCCCCGGGCCCGGCGGCCGTCGAGGACGTCTGGGGTTTGGCTGCTCGGGCTCTTCTGGAAGCTGTGCAAAGCTGCCGCTTGATTGTGCAAGCGCCTTCCATTGCCTTGGTTCTGGCCTAGACCAGCACAAACGGGATGTGGAGCAATTAAAACTACTTTTAGCTCCGTTCCAATTAATAACATTTTAATGTTCCTACCTGAGAATCACTTATGGCTTGATTGATCTCATTTGATCATCTCATCTGCAGGAAAAAAATGATGCGGTGTAAACAGCACCGTTTTCCTGACCTTGTCTCCGGCGGAGACGCTGCCCGGAGACGCTGCCCGGCGGATCGCGCTGGCGAGGGCTCGGGAGCGCCGCGGCCGAGCGGGGCTGTGCCGGGGCAGCGTCACCACCTCCCCTGCCAGCCCCCGGCCTCAGTGGAGCAGCCTGGGGGAAACAGCCCCCCAGGGAGAGAATAACCGGCGTCACTGCATGCCTTGCAAGGTACGCGGGGGATAAGACGAGGCCGGGAGAGGCCTGCTCTCCACCCCGTCGTTCTGCACAGAGCGAGGCAGGGCAACAGGGCAGGAGCAGCTCCGGGGTGTGGGACAGGCTCCCTGCAGGGAGTAACACGCTGCACCCCAAAAGCAGCCTAGAAACCAGCCCTGGAGCACCCAGCCCTCGGGCCGGGCGATGGGGGACCCCGCAGCGTGGGGAAGAGGGTTAGCTACGCCAGCGAGCAGCGGTGCTGCGTGATGCAATGCGATGCAGTGCGATGCAATGCGATGCAATGCGATGCAGTGTGATGCAATGCGATGCAATGCGATGCAATGCGATGCAATGCGATCTGTATCTCTAAAGTCTCTAAAATCTCCTCTCCTTCCCACCCTGCGCCAGCCGAGACCCCAAAGAGGCCCCGGCTGCCTCCACCTGCGAGGCGGTTAGTGTCCGGGCAGCTCCCGCTGCCCCTGCCCCTCGCCAGGAGCCCTGCGAAGGAGCCGCACGCGCCCGGCGCCGTTTGCAAGGCAGGTGAGTAAACGACGTCCTCTCCTGTCACCCTGCGAGCACCATCTCTATGCAGATGATCGTCTAATCGAGGAGGGGAAAGCCAGCCGCTGATGAAATTCAATCTCATCTTCGGGCTGATTGTGATAATTTGCAATGAGCTAAGGAAAAGTGAGTTATTGAATGCAAATAAAAGTTAAATAATGCTGTTTGGGAGCTGCTCTGTGTTGCACCACCCACGTAAATCAGGAGGGGTTTAACCCAGGGCGAGGCATCACTGCAGGTAGCTGCCACTGCTGGGCACCTGGCTTTGCATCTGGGGCAGCGCAGCCCCTTAATTACCTCGCTGTTAAATGGAGGTGGTGATTGCACTGATGGGAAATGAAGGTTGGAGGTGGCTCTGCTGCACCTGCTCCCTGGGTGGGTCCCAGGCGGTGGGTTTTGCCGCAGGGAGCTGGGTGCTGCGCTCCTGCCGCGGTGCCTGAGCATCGCTGCCCGGGCGGGATGGAGGGCGCAGCCGGGTCTCCTCCCCGGCGCCCGTGTCCCGGAGACACGTGGGACCGGCGAGCGGGGTGTGCGCTTTGCTCAGAGGGGACACGTGCTGACGAGGTAAATGAAGCAAACAGGGTGCTGGGGTGCTGCGTGGGGCCGGGGGAGCTCCCGGGGGTGCCGTTCCCATGGTTCATGGCTGCGGAGGGGCACGCTGGCACCTGGGGGGGGACGGCAGCCCCGGGCCGGGGGGGTTAGCCAGCCGCGCTGGTCCGGAGCGGGGGCGGCTCGCGGGAGAGGCGGACGGCAGCGAGGAGCCGGCAGTCCTGCCCGCGCGGAGGAGCAATGAAGCACCCTGATGCTTTTATGTCACTGTAAATCGTCTACCAATCAAAAGGCTGACGGAGATGTATTTTTAGACGCTGCAGCACAATTAAGTCTTCTTGTTAGTCTCAGGAGGAGAAGGGGCTTGTTGGTTTACTTGCAAATGCTGGAGGTAATTCTCTAATGGCTCCTCCACCATTACACAGACACTGTTTTCAATCTCTTATCATATGTAATCCCTAATGATTCCTCTGTTATGTCCTGTTTTATTAAAGCGCCATTGAACTATAGCCTATTGATTTAGATTTCACAGACAATTGAAATTTAAATTGACTCCAAATTGAATGTCTCCATGCAATCTGTGCTCTGTACTAAAGATGGATAAAATGCTTCTATATTTGATAACAACTCATAGCAGAGGCACATCTGAATTTTGAGGAGTGTGCGAGAGGGTCCCAACCGGCGCGGGCGCGTCAGAGGGCCGAGATCTCCGCGCTCGGCGGCGGCGGGTCGCTGGTCTGAGCGGTGCCCGGGGCCTCGGGGCGGGTGGCAGAGCCCTGGCAGCGTGCTGCGGGTATGCTCTTATCTTTGCATTAGCTAGAAAAAAATTGAGCTTAGTGATGTGAAGAAGGCTTGTGCAGTCCTGAAAGGGCCTGGCTTGGCGAACGCGAGCCGAGGAGCCGTGTTGTGCCATGGGGATGCTTTGTTGCGTGGCGGAGCTGGATGCAGCATCCCGGAGCAGCCAGGCACTGCGCTGTGGTGCAAACCCCGTTGGGTCTCCAAATTTGCACCCATGTTCCTAATAATTAACATGTTGCTTCCAGGCAGCACACAGGTCTGGTCTAGATTTAGGGCAAAAAGCTGGAATATTGGACCTTTGCAGGACGTCGAGATCCTGGAAGCGCCGGCTGGGCGAAGTGAGCGCTTTGGTCCCCAGGCCAGCGGGGTCCATGGTGGATCCTGCCTGGACAGTGCCGGTCTCCGGGCCCCATTCCCGGGAGTATAGCAGGGAGCTGAGGTCCGGCCCGGCATCCCGGGTCCCGCGGGAGCAGAGCCGGGGCTCCTCGGGGCTGCGCATCGCCGCTGCCGCAGCATAAATAATGAAGAGTTACAGGCTGCTCCCTGCCACCGCCTCTGCTTCTGCGCCGCCCGCTAGTAATAACGTCTGTGTTACGGCCGACCTTAATGCCAGCGCAGATAATTCTCCCGGTGCAATGGACTGTTTATTGGCTGATGGATGCGGCGCTGTCAGGGAGGGTGATCCCGGCGGGGCCCCGCGGCTGCCCGGGGGCTCCGGCACGGCGGGGGCTCGGCGATGCCTCCGGGAGCTGCCGGCCCCGGCTCTGCGCTGTGGCCGTGTGTGCACGCAGTGGGAGAGGAGCCTGGCAGTGCATCCCAGGCTTTTGGAGACGTCTAGGTTTAATCTGCGGTTCAGCGTTCCTGGCGGGAATGCCTCACCCCTGAGCAATGTTTCCCCAAGCCCCTGGTCTCCCTTGTGACCCCTTCCCCATCACATCACGCGCGTTTCGGGGGAGCCGGGTGGCAGCTCGTCTCGTCCAAAGCGACCGAGGGGCTGTTTGCCGGTGGAGCTCGTCTGGAGGCAAAACCCCTCAAACGAGGGTTTGAGCAAAAAGCCGCCTCCTCGGGGCGAAGCGTGCCAGGTTTTCCCACATTTTCCTGCTGGCGATCCGGGGCGGGAGCTGTGCCAGGCACCCGCAGACCCGCCGGCTGGGGGGGTCACCGCCGCCGGGTGCCTCGGGTCAAACCCACAACCTGCCTTCCCAGCCCTGCTCGGCTCCTGCAGCCAGAGCCGTCACCCATCCGCCCGGCTACTGCGCTGTTCCCAGAATGATAGACAGTAATTAAAACTAAGCTAATAACCTCCTCGCTCTTGACATTTCTACTGGGGTTTTGTTCACCATTATCTACATATAGATTAAAAATTGTAATTGGACCAGAGATAGGGTTAGAAAAATCAACCACCTTCCAACCGAGAGCTCGCGAGTGAGTGACGCTTTGAAATTTTGTTTAATCTGAGAAAATTGAGTGGAACTGGAGGGAAGCTGAGCTGCCGAGGTACCTGCATGGCCTGGGGGGCACGTCCCCTGCCCCGGGGGGACTGGCGGGAGGCGGCTCCGCATGCCCGGAGGAGACTGCCGCTTCCCTCCGCGGGAAGGGCACGCGCTGCCGGAGCATCCCGGTCCCCCGATGTCCCCGGATGGGGGGTCCCGGTGACATGGGGACGATGCGTGGGAAACAGCCCGGCCCGAGTGCGGCCATGCTCCGTGGCGGCTCCTCCTGTGTTATTTACAGTGACTTTTATTCCAATCTATAGCGATCCATGATCACTATAGACATTTAATTATTACTGCAATAATTATTATAGCACAGTATTAGTAATGGAGTAATGACAGCATTTATTTTAAACCATGACACATTAGTTAAGCAGGGCAGTATTAATTGCAATGGTGAATTATCCTCATAGACACTATTTCAATTATTGTTTTGTCACTATTACGTTTATGACAGTAATAATTACATATCTAATATACTCATTATTGTTAGATATACAGAATAAGTCTGAATAAATGCAGCAATTAAGGGATAATGTTCCTGGTGGGGAGTTGAGGAGCAATAAACGACTTTTGTGGCGGGTTTCAGAGCAGGGGCTCTGCCAGTCCCGGGTGCAACCGGTGCCGCCGGACCGAGCTCGGGGCCGGGAGCCTCCCGGCAGCTGCCGGCACGGCCCCAAAATCCCGAGCGCCTCTGGGCACCAGGGCCTGGTGTTCGCTGGTCCTTCTCTCTCCCCGTGTGTATATTGCCCTTCTTTTGTCTCCAAGGCAGCGAGACCAGCTCCAACAGCAGCAGTGGCAGCTCCAGCCCATTGCAAATGTTTTTTTCCCCCCCGAAGAGCGGTTATCCCCATCTGTGGCACTGTCCAAAACGTCGTTTCCCCTTTACGGACTGGCTCTTGCCACAGGGGAAGGCAATAACTGCGGGGGAACTGCTCGCGTCCCGCGTGGGGCAAGCGCAGAGCTCGGGGATGAGCACGGTGCTCGTGTCCTGCACCGCTGCAGCAGCGGCGAGGCTGCGATGGGGAGCTCGGGTGCCCGTGCACGCTGCCTCCCGTGCGCGCTGCCGCCCGTGCTCAGCCCCGTCCTGCCGGGCTGCCTCGCTCCCAGCGCTGGAGCCGGGGAGGCCAAGCTGCCTCTGTGTTGGGGCAGGTGCTGCAGCCGGCAGCTCCTCCTGGGCAGGGTGCCCTGGGCAGAGCCACGCCGGCCCCGCAGTCGCTGCTTGCAGAGGGCCCTTCGGAGAGGGCTGTGCCGCCCTCGGGGCACCGGCGCGGGGCGGCGAGCACGGGCGGAGGAGCCTCTCGGCACCTTGCGAGCAGGGAAGCGCGGGGTGGCTTTCAGCGATGCAAACTGGTGGATGAGTGACAACACTGGGAGCGAAGTGCCACAATATTTACAGTGGCTGCGTCTCCTGCACGGAGCCAGCGAGCCTTGGGGAGGCCGCGGCAGCTGGAGTGGCGCAGCCCGGCTCTGTGCAGCCCAGCTCGGTGCAGCACGGCTCAGTGAGGAGCAGCTTGCTGTGGCACAGCGCAGCTCAGTGCAATGCAGCTCAGTGCAGCGCAGCTTGGCTCAGCGCAGAGTGGCTCGGTGCAGCACGATGTGGCTCGGTGCAGCACGATGTGGCTCGGTGCGGCATAGCTCGGCATGGCTCGGCTCGGCGTGGTGCAGCTCGGCTCGGCACGTGCGTCCCCACACGATGTCCCTCTTCGCCTGCTCTACGGGCCTCGCGTCCCGCCCTGCCGCCATCCGTCAGCCCGGCCGCTGCCTCCCGGACAATGCGGGAATGGGCCCTTCCGGGAGCCACTGTGTTGCGGACACAAAGGAGCGGGGCTGCTAACACGTGCACGGTAATGGGATCCCTGCCGGCTCCTCGCCGGGCCTCGCGCCGCGCTGCCTGATGGATTGCCCGCACCATCCATCTAAATTATGTCACCGGCAATAAGCAACTTGCTTAATCCGTCTAAACGAAGGGCTGGCCGGGCGAGTGCTGACACGTGCTCAACGCTCGCCTCCGTGCGCTGCCGGCAGCACAGCCCGCCGACAGCCTCTGTCTGCACCGCACTGCACTGCCGGAAAACGCCTTCATGCTGAGGGGCTTCCCGCGGGGCCGTGCCTGCGCCGTGCAGTGCCTGCGCCATGCCTGCGCCGTGCCATATCTGCATGCCTGCAACGTGCCTGTGCTGTGCCTGCATGCCTGCATCATGCCTGCACTGTGCCATATCTGCATGCCTGCAACATGCCTGTGCTGTGCCTGCATGCCTGCATCACGCCTGCGCCGTGCCATATCTGCATGCCTGCAACATGCCTGTGCTGTGCCTGCATGCCTGCATCACGCCTGCGCCGTGCCATATCTGCATGCCTGCTCTGTGGCTGCATGCCTGCGCCGTGCCGTGCCTGCACAGGGCCGCGAGGCCACCGCTTCCCCGGCGGAGATGCAGAGGTGCCCAGCAGCGACCCTCGCTCGGGACCTCGAGGAAAAAGCAATCCCAAACTTTACAGACTGAAATTTCTCATGAGTTTGCTGATGCAGTTTGTGCCACGTCTTATTGTATTTTTTTAATTTCATAATAAAAATGGTGGTATTTTTTTCATTAAAACTACCAGGATCAGCTTCTGTAAAAGCGGCAGACTGAGGCGCAGCCAGATGCAGAGGTGCAATCCGGCGCTCAGCGCCTGCCCGTGTCTCCCCGTGTCTTGGTCTCTGCTCGTCCCGTTGCCGGCAGCAGCGACCGGCCCGGCGCGGTGCATGTGCAGAGCAAACCGTGGCGGGTGAGGAGGCAGCGAGCGAGTCGCCAAAGCACCTGCCGAGCGGGTGGTGTGGACGCGATATGCGCCAGGTACGTGTGCTGTGTCATGTGCAAACATGTGCGCCGCATCGTGCCCCGAGCACTAAAAGAATCATAATGGCACCAAATGGCAAAATAATTCAGCTGTGATTGCAAATAATTAGTAACCTAAAGGTATGAGAAAAAGAAACATGACAGAATTCATATATACGAAATTCTTCATGTTGCAAAAGATACTAGTGAGAACGGGCAATCCCAATAATGTGTGTTTGCTTCTTTTTATTCTGCATCTTCATTTGTGTTCGCCCATATTTGAAAGGAATGCACCGTTACAATCAATATGATTCTTAGAAGAGGAATTTTTCAAATTTTTTGAGATATTTGAGTGAACGTTGTCCCTCCCTGTGTCGGGATGCTCGCATAACCCCTGCTGCCCCGGCGCTGCTCTCCTCCCCTTGCTGCTAAGACACTTCTCAGCTCCAGCTCACGCGATGCTTTCTGCTTTAGCACCCGTAGGGTTTTGCAAAGCCGTGGGGCAGCCGGCAGGACCGGCCCGGAGGGGTTGCACACGGGAAAAAGCAAAGTCTGAGAGCGGTGGTGCGGTGCTGCGAAGGGAAAGCGCTGGGCTCGGAGCCGCGGGCTCTGCCGGGATGGCAGCACCTCCCCGGCGCAGGGCTGCGGCTCCGGATATTGCTCACATCCAACTCCCAGGTGAAGGCTGCAATAAATCCCCTATGAATATTCACACCGGTTTAAATGAATTTGGTACTTCTCTGCTCACATTTCCCACAAACATTTGCACAATAAGTTTTACTGGCACTGATTTCCATAGGAGGCAAATCTCCAGGACTCCTGAGAAATCTGGGGGAGAAACTGAGTGTAAATTCGCAGGTGCAGCCACTTGCCGTTGTGGCACCTTGACGACGCTGCGGTGCATCGACGGGGTCCGGGAGAGCAGCAGGGTCGTTCGGCCCCTCCAGAGACTCGCGAGCGGCCAGGACGGGGCAAAGCCAGCGCCGCACATCAGCCCCTCGGCGCCGGCGGTGGGTTGAAACCACGTGGGAAGTGGGATATCCCGCTATCTGCAGGAGCCAGAAATAGAAAGGGAAAAGATGCAGCAAGGTGGAGCGACCTGCCGCTGCCTCTCGGGGAGCAGCGCCGAGCGGGAGGCTCGACGGGGATGCGACGCCGGCAAAACTCCTCGGGCGCATCCGGGGCTGCCGGCGGGAGTGGGAGCCTCCGGGACCCTCGCCAGCGGCTTTCACGGAAAGGAGGAATAAAACCGGCTTATTTTAGGAAGGAGGAAGGGAAGCAGGCGGGGAGGGAGAGCCAGCGCTCCCCCCGATGTGGTACAACGCTAATGACTCGAGGTGGTGGCTGCGTTTGACAAGCCAATTGGTCTCGCAGTGATGGTGTTTGACTTCCTGACTAATGACAAGGGATGAACTCTCTGTTATTGCAACTTACAGTCGAACAGCTCCGGGCGATCGCCCAATCAAATGTTCACAATGTTGCAAAGTAAATTGTCTAATAAAGCAATAAAGTAAGGGACTCGCTAAATGATTTGTCTTTTAACTATTGTAATGGAATTTTTTTAACATTGTTTTATGTTGGAATGCAAAAATTATTACAAATAATTAGAGTCATTTCGATTCAAATCTCTGCTTGGGCTTGACATATTTTGCATACTTCCACTGCACATAACAAGCCAGCTCATAAAAATGCAGGCAGCTCGCGAGCTTCGCAGCTCAGGCGAGAGCGGAGGTTGTCTAAACCAGCGTAAAACTGCCTTCGCTTTAGAGCGGGAAAGGGGGCGGGGGGGGAGCCCACACCACGTAAATTTATTTCCTCTCGTTAGGGAGAGAGGAGAGAGCCGGGCTCTGCTGCCGAGGGGCCGCGCCGTGCCCGTCTCCTGCCGCGGCCGGAGGAGCTGCACGTCAGCGCAGCGGAGACGCTGGCACCGGGGCTGCGGGCGCGGGGCGACGTCCAGCCGCTGCAGACACCGGCCTTAGCCGAGACTGGGGACAGTTTTGCACTAGCACCAGCAACGCATTCACATTCGCATTTACACCGACTGTGCAGCCTGACCTCTTCCTTCTGCATCCAGGTCTGTCCTCGGCATCGGGAACAAGGGCGGGAGAAGGGCCGACGGTGCCGGCCGCCCTTCCTCCCCCTCCCACCGCAGGCGCTGGGCACACGGACAGCAAAGCTCGACATTTGTAAAACGCGATGGGTTGAACAAGCAAAATAACAGCAGGAACAGCAGCAGCCCCGGCACGGTCCGAACGGGCCGCGGGGGCTCTCGGCCGGGTTCGTGGTGCCGGACGGAGGTGCCGCGGCCGACAGCACCGTCGCTCTGCTCCCGCCGGTCCGGCGGGATCTCCCACCCGCTGCCCTGTACACGGCGTCTCAGCACCGGAGCTTCTCCTCTCTATTTGTCTTGTCTGAAAGCCCCTGTGTAAGAGAGACAATTTTTTGACTGCAAGATCGATTGCCTGGAGCCGCGCGGCAGCAGGGAGAGGAGACGGCGATGATGGATAACGCGCGGCTGGATGGAGGACGGGCGCGGGGCCGGGTGGAGGAAAAGCACACGGCAATGTCACGCCTGGCCCCGCTTCGGCCAGCGCCGCCCCGGATGGACGGACCGACGGGCTCTGCTGCTGCCTCCGCTCCGCTGGCGCCGGGTGCGAATCCTGCCCCGAGGCGCTGGGCTGCGGGAATGGGGCCCATGGGTGCTCCGGGCGCTGCCGGCTGCTCCGAGACGGGCGTTCTCCGTCCATCTGTGCACCAAATACACATGCTGGCACCTTATTACACCTCTGTTGAGCTATTTTTCAACTTAAAGGGCTAATAATGCCTTAACAAAACTGTTTAATTACAGGAAACGTCCTTTATTAAACATAATTACCATATGGTTGCAAAGTACTTATGGCCACATCCATTATGTGAGGAAGCAAAGCTTCGCCGGTGACACTGGTAGTGTCGTTAATACATTTTAATTATTTCCACGCGCATCCACTTTAATTCTTCGAGAATTAAGGGGAAGTATTTGACGTTGGACAGGAGCGAGGGCCTTCACCCGAGCTGCCTGGGCGGCTCCTGGTCGCGGCACCGTCGCTTCCACGGCAGAGCTGCGGTTCGAGCAGCCGCCAGCACCCGGCAGCAGCCCGGGCGGCGGGTCCAGCTCGCTGCCGCGGCTCTGTGGCCCCGGGACCGGTCCGGAGCCGGCACCTTCCCCCAACCCTGCTGCAACCGGCCAGCAGCGGCCAATTAATCTATTACCGAGAGAGATATTTTCCATTAGCTGCTGAATCGCTGGCTTCAAAGCAATTAGCAGAAGTAATGAACTTCAGTGCTGCGGCGGGCGGGAGCTGTTAACCCCTTGCTGGGGCTGCGGCCGGCCGGGACGGTGCCCGGGAGCCCCGGTTCCCTCGCCCCGGGTGCCGGCGCGGGACGCCTGCGGCAGAGCCACGCGGCTCTTGGCAACGTGCCGCAGGGATGGCACACGCCGGGGGGGGCAGGGGCACGGGACCCCCGGCCTGGCGACACCCAGCCCCGGTCTCTCGTGGCTCCGGCCACGGAGCGGCATGCTCCCACCTCCCATCCCCGGTGCATCCCATCCCCAGGCAAGGCTTTGCGCCCCGTGTGCTCCCCGCAGGCTCGGTGCAGAGCCGTCGGAGGAAGAACAGTGCTCGTTTTTCAGCTGTGGCAATTTTACGTGCAATTAAGTTTATTAATTGTGTATATTAGTGATGAAACGGAGACACATGACTGCTGAGGCCCGCCGCAGCAGGCACTCGTCTCGCGGGCACCTCTCCCGACGCCGCACCCGGAGAAATCGCGGCCGTCTGCTGAGGGGTCCAGCAAGTCCTCGGGCCACCGGCACGTCCCCAAATCCCACCTGCACACGGGAAAGCGGGGAGGACGCATCCTCCCACCAAAGCTCGTGGCAGCGAGCCCCAGGGATGCCCTGGGAGGTCCCTGGAGCTGGGTCTGCGGAGGCTTCTGGTGGCCCCGCAGAGCGGGGGGTGTCCTGCAGCTGGAGAAGCTCCCCGGCCTCCTGAAATACTCAGCAGATAAATAGCTATAATACATATTTATGCATATGCAGAAAATACTCATAAATACGGCCAGGCGGCTGTCGGAGGCAGAGTAACTCCAGCAGCCGAGGCCGAAGCCGGGGTGGCACCAGGCAGCGGGCCGGGGAGGCCGGGGGACATCTGCGCCGATGCCACGAGGACGCGCGTCTTGGCACCGGCGCCCGAACCAGCCTGGAGGGTTTGGAGCCGCCAGGGCCGGGCCACCACGCGCGGGAAGAGCGGCCGGCTCGTCCTCGGCTCCGGTGCGCCCCGGGCAGCGGGGACGGCGTCGGCGTCAGCGGAGGGCACGCGTCACGTTGGCGATGCCAGGCTAGCGTTTTGCTCAGGAGCTGTGCTAATTGCTCCTGTTTGCGCTCTACCCTTGGCAGCTGTTGCAGATACTGTTCATCAGACGCAACATCGTAATCCGTTTGCGCTCACAAAGTGCTTCGCGGGGCGCTGCTCCGCGCGAGAGCGATGAACCCGGGCAGGCTGCGGAGCAGGACGGAGGCAGCGCGAACACGGAGGGGTGGAGAGGCAGACAGCTTGAGGCATCCGAAGAAAAGCCAAACATCATTATTATTCATAATAAATAGATGGAGTCCGTTAATTGCTGCATTAACCTTGCAGTGTTGAAAAGTCCCTCAGCCCAGTTTGCATCTCAGCTTATTAACGCCGTAACCTCCCGGTCCTCACTGCTGGTGTTTCGGGGTTGTCGGAATTCGGGATCTCGCGCGCTGCCGGCCGGGGGGTCGCTGGGCCGGGCGGGGGCTCGGCGCGGGAGCTGCCTCGCTGGCACCGCTCCCCTCGGCCGCCCGCACGGGTTCAGCCCTATTAGCGACCTGCTGATTGTCATGGCCCTGGGTGAAGCCAGAGGCTGAAAACTCCTCATTTAACCGGCGCCAGGATCCCTGTGCGCGGTTATTAGCCCTCCTCGCAGCAGCCTGGGTGGTGTTTAGATGCTGCCTTGGCCTTTTGTTCTGACTGAAATTAGTTTTTGCCACTGAAAAAATGTAAGAGACAAGAGTGTGAAAGAGAGGACACTCCGGGGCTCGCGGCATAATTCCCCTAACTGGCTCCAGCCCTCCCCGCCGCGCGAGCTGCTGCCGCGGCTTTCCGACCGCCTTGGGCTCTGCTGGACACGCAGCCGTGCGCACGCGCGCGCGTGTGTGTGTGTGTGTGTGTGCACGCGTGTGTGTGTGTGTGCGTGTGTGTGTGTGTGTGCGTGTGTGTGCGTGTGTGTGTGTGTGCACACGGGTGTGCTTCTCTCAGTGCAAACGCATCTGCAGCGCAATTACCATTTGCAGGGGAAAAAGTCGTCCCCTGCCTTGAACCTCGCTGGAGAGCTCTGGAGCGCTGAGCTCAGCCCCGGGCTCGGGTCCGGCGGGCAGAGAAGCCCCGGCCAGGGCAGCTCCTCCAGCCGCGGTGCCGGGAGAAGGGTCCGAGCGCCAGCCCGGAGCTTTCCCATGGGAACACCGCTGTGAAAGGTGGTTGCACCTGCAAACAGCTCGGATCCCCTCCCCGTGCTTGTGCACAGGCGTTCAGTGACCATAACCCGGCACTGAAACCAGGGTGATGGGCAACAAAACGTGAGCCAGCAGGGACGGCGTGGGCCCGAGGGGACCCTGCACGGCCGCGGCGGGTGCTGCTGGGTGCACGGGGCCGCGAGCAGCATTGCTGATGTGCCTAAAACTCCGCAAACTGCGCCCTTTCCAAGCAGCTGGATCCAAGCGCGAATCACACTGATTTTCCCGTGGCTTGGAGGCTCCCAAACGCTCCCCTGGGAGCCGGGACGGGGCTCTGCCCATGCGCAGGTGCCAGGCGCAGTGCTTCTCTTAAAGAGCTGCTCAAAAGTCGTGTTTGATGGGACCACGCAGGTGACACAGCTACTGACCGCAGCCAGCGGCTGCTGCTGCAGCGAGGAGCATTTAGCAAAATCAGGCTCGAGCAGCAGCAGCACGAAGGGAGCCCTCGTTCCAGGACAGCGAGCGTGTGTTTGCAGTCACGCTCCTCTCCCCCCATGGTTTGAGGTATACGCGGGGCTGTGGGGATTAACCCTGCCGGCAGCGGTGGCTTTCCAAGCGCAACTGCTTTGGTCTGCAGCGGCGAACACCCCGCGCACCGGCAGAGCAGCTCCCCCGGGACGGGGGTTAGCGCTGACCAAGGGATTGCGTTCATTCTTTCCATGACGTGTGTTTCATGAACATCTGGTTAACATTTTCCAAATGAAAAGAGTTCTTCTTTGTTGAAAAACGGCTTTTCTCAAAATTGCTGAGATTGCAAAAAATTGATGCTTTTTTTCTTTTTTTTTTCCAAGGGCTCTGCCCTTCGCCCGGTTTCCCGGAGGAAGCTGCTCCCCGTGTGGCGGTGGGCAGGTCCCGTTTCGGTGGTTTAGCAGGGCTGGAAACGGCCTGGCAGCGGGACTCGCTGCTCCCGGCCGGGCCGCGGCGGAGCGGCAGGACGGCTCAGCTGCAAGCGAAGCCCAGCGCCAGGAACCGCCGAGCTCCCGCACACTTCTTTATCACTGACTCATTGCCCCGGAAAAGCACCTCCGGCGGGGGACAGGCACCTCTGCGAAGCAGCGAAGCCGTTTCCTGGGAAAACCCCGAGTTTGCCCGCTGCTTTGGGGAGCTTTAAAGCCAAACGCGTCTGACTTGCTGCGTGGGCTGCTTTCCCGGCTCTGCAGGGCTCCGCTCCCCGGCACGCGAGCAGCCTTCGTTTGCCCAGCTAATTGGCAAGATAAAGTGATTAAAACTTGCTAAACTAAGAAGTCAATAGGCCAAACTGCACCTCATCATCACGAAACCACTTGCAGCTTCCAAACCACCCGCAGCACCTTCCCGGAGCGGCTCTGCCGCGGGAACGGGACCAGCCGGGAAGGCGGTGGGACCGGAGGGGCCGGCCGCCCGGCTCGCCGCGCCAGCAGCGATACTTGCTGGGAACAGGGTTTTCTGCATAAAAAAAGGGGCGAGGAGCTCCCACGCACGCCGAGGATGCCGGGCTCTGCCACGCAGGTGCCTGCTGCTGCCCGTAACCGCGGGACTTGGAAGGTGGGGATGTGCGTCTGGGGGGGGGGATATGGCATTTTTCCCTTCGAATTTCCATCCCGCGGATCCGATCAACCCCCCCGGGGGCCGCGGTGCTGTGTGATCTCGTTTCGTGTTCCCCTTCTGCTGTTACACCTTGTCACGGCGTATGAAGTGCCACCAAGCACCATAAAGCGGTGGCACAAGAACCTGGTGCTACGTGATGGACAAACCCGCTCGTCCCCCAGAGAGGCTGCCGGTGTCACGCTGCCGCCGCCTCCCGCCCCGCGCACCGGTGCAGCCCCGCCGTCACGCAGCTCCCGCGCCGCTGCCTGCGCCTTGGCACGGGGGACCTGGATTTTGGTAACTCTGGTGTCAGCCGCCAATTAAACGCAAGATTCACGTTCAAAGGCAGCTGCAGCAGCCGGGTTGCAAAGGGGAGCGGTGGCCTTCAGCAGCACCCGACGCCTTACGGGTGCTGTCACACCTCTGCTTCCTCAGCTGGGTGTTCGCGTAGTGCACAGAGGAGGAAAAAGCCTCAAGTTGCTGCAAATGCTGCAGAAAATGAGACGACCCATGTCGCTGAAAGCAGCCCTGGGGTCCCCCACCGCAGCATTGCCGGCCCTCAGTGCGCGTGGGGACGGCGGCAGTGGGGACAGTGGTGGTGGGGATGGTCCTGGTGGGGGTGGTCATGGTGGGGATGATGGTGGTGGGGATGGTCATGGTGGGGACGGTCATGGTGGGGACGGTCATGGTGGGGATGGTCACAGTGGGGACAGTTGCAGTGGGGACGGTCATGATGAGGATGGTCGTGGTGGAGATGGTCGTGGTGGGGACGGTCATGGTGGAGATGGTCATGGTGGGGATGATGGTGGTGGGGATGGTCATGGTGGGGATGGTCATGGTGGGGATGATGGTGGTGGGAATGGTCGTGGTGGAGACGGTCACGGTGGGGATGGTCACAGTGGGGACAGTTGCAGTGGGGACGGTCATGATGAGGATGGTCGTGGTGGAGATGGTCGTGGTGGGGACGGTCATGGTGGAGATGGTGGCGGTGGGGACGGTGGCGGTGGGGACAGCCGCTGTGAGCAGCGGTGCCCGGAGCAGCAGAAAGGCTGGAGCAAGGTGGTGGCTGCAGCTGGCAAACCCCTTGCCCCCAAGCAAGGGCCCTGAGACCTGGCGCTTTCGAAGCCCTGCCCGGGGTGTCACTCGCTGAACATGTCCCTTTCCGAAGGGCAACGGGTGCCACCGCCGCGGTGGGGACCCCAGCTCCCCGGCTGCCCGGGCGGCCCGTGGCACGTAAATCCACCGCCGTTTCCCTTCTCCCGCTTGCCTGGGTTTCTCGACAGTCACTACCGTGCGAGCGGCTGATTTTCATGGCAACGTGCTAAACGAGCACCGCGTCCCCTCCGCAGCCATCCGGCCGCTCCGCCGGAGCCCCGCGACAGACCCGGCGTGCGGGACCCGAGCGCGGCGAGCGCGGCGTGCCGGAGCAGCGCTGAGCGCGATCCCGAGGGATTTATGTCACGGACAAAGTAGTGTATCCCATGGGTACATATAGTTAGCACAGCTGCAAAACAGAATTTATTTCTTGTTTGCGATATCATTTTTAAAGTATGGCATAGGGAAAGCTTTAAAAATGAAATTATAGCATGCAATAAAAAAAGCTCATAGGCACTGTATTCAAATTATGCAACAGAAATATGCTGAGTTCATAAATAAACATCTCTTATTAACCCTTCTCGTAGCAAAATGGTATTTTTCCCTTGAAATAAACAGTCGGAATGATTTGCCAGGGAAAACGTCGGCAAACAACTGTAAGCCACAGCTGCAAATGGTTTTACAACCCGCAGACCCTGCACGCCGGCATCCCCGCGCCCGCCGCGGCCGTGCAGCATCCCCGCGCCCGCCGCGGCCTCATCAGTTTTGTTTGCGTATGCAAGGGGAGCCGCCGTCATTTCATTAGCACAAGTAAGGACTCGGCGCACTTTGTGCAGCTTCAATAATTCTCTTTAAAGTTATTGAGAAATGTATGCTTAATTATATTTGCATATGAAAAATAGGGTCTAATTAGTTTGATTGATTATTATTTTAACCTTAATGACATTTTGAGTATCTGTCCCAACTAATAGCAAATGTATCTCTAATAAATCACAAATTTTTCTAGCATGGTCTATTGAGCTTCCCTTTGAAATACATTTTATTAATATACCAGAATGTATTGAAACTGAAACAAGTCAAACAACTGCTCATTTATTAAACCATTTAAATGTCAGTTTTATACAAGAGTAATATTACAGGAAATACGTTCCTATGAAAGACATCTGTAGGCCAGGGATACTCAAAATATTAGTTATTTCAGTAAAATATATTAAGGAAATAAAAATTCAATTATGTCATTTATTGCACTAAATAAATTTATATCGACTAACATAAATGTTTTGAATTAGCAGACGTACTTTCCTGCAAACTCTCTAATTTTCCATGACCGAGGCGGCGGAGGCGACTCGTCCCCAGAGGCTGCGGATGGGGAGCTGCGGCCGGCCGGGTTCCTCCGCCGGGGTCCCGGGATGCCCCGGCCCCGGAGCCAGCCGAGGCGGCCGAGCAAGGCCGGTCCCGCGCGGGGAGGCCTGGGCGAGCTCGCACCGCCGCCTGCCAGGCAATGATAAAAATAATAAAATAAGATTCCCAGGAAACTGAGCCCGAGGGGGAGCCGCTGCAGGCCCCGAGCCGCGCGGATGGTCCCCAAAAAAAGCAGGAGCCGGGCACTGCTTTCGTATCACCCGCGATGATTGAAATTCCTCTGCTACGGTGGTGTCCCTGCCATCAATGCCTTAATTAGAAATTAGGATAGTCACATTGGCATAAATTAAATCAGACTAAAGATGATTAACAAAGTAATGCAAGAAATCATTAAATTAAACCACTGTGCCAAGTCCACTGCTGATCTATCACAAATTCGGGCTGCTAATGAGGTCTTAATTAGTAAGTTAGGTTGAAATAATTCATGTCATTCAATTCGGAGAAGACACTTCTTTTCCAAGACGCGCTGCAAATATATCAGCTAATGGGGACATAAATAAATAAACAAGCAAATAGCATCCTTGTGTTATCAAAACTGCTGCGCCAAAGAGGCAAACGTTGATTTGCAGGAGTCGTTTAGCAACGTGATGCCGGAGGCGGCCGAAGGAGCGCGGGCAGCAGCGGCACGGGGAGCACGGGGCCCGTGGGGCAATGCCGAGCCCTTTGGACCAGACTAGCTTGTGCAAGCGCAGCCGTGCCGGCGTGGTGCCGGCGGGCGTCTCAGGCAGCCACGGCCAGGCTGAGCAAATCCACCCGGAGCGTGCCCGAGGAACGGCCCGGGATCACCGGCAGATTTACTTTTGTCTCTGCAAAGTTCTGCGAATTTTGTTTGCAAATATCCTGTGCTCGTGCCTGCCGCCGAGCCCCCGGCGGGCGTGCGCGTTCGGGGACATCGCGGGGGGACATCGCTGCTGCTGCTGCCCCGCTTCGGTGGATGCTGCCCTGGTCTCTGCCGACCCTGCACTGAGGGAGACGCGGCCCTGGCGGGGACGGGGACAGAAACAAGGATGGGGACGGGGACAAGGATGAGGATGGGGACGGGGACAAGCACAAGGATGGGGACGGGGACAGAAACAAGGATGGGGACAGGGACAAGGATGAGGATGGGGATGGGGACAAGGACAAGGATGGGGACGGGGACAGAAAAAAGGATGGGGACGGGGACAAGGATGAGGATGGGGATGGGGACAAGCACAAGGATGGGGACAAGGATGAGGACGAGGGCGAGGACGGGCTCCTCAGCAGCCGGGTGGCCGGTGACAGTCGCGCTGGGCCCAGGCGCCGCGGGGCTCTTGCAGCTCGCGCAGGTGCCCCCGCAGCCAAGCGAGGGGCTGCGCAGGGCGAGGGGCGGCCGGAGGCAGAGCCCCCCCGGCCGCAGCACCGGGCCACGAGCCCTGCCGGGCCGGCGACAAGCAGGCAGCCGGGCGCAGGCGGGGGCCCGCAGCGGTGCCCTGGGCGCAGCCTTGCTCTGCTAGCGCAGATGCAACGAGGGCCGGACCCGGCCGGGCTGCAGGGGTTTAATCCCAGCAAGGGAGCAAGCGCGGAGCCGGGCGGCTGGTGCTGCGGGGCGGCTGCGGGGGGAGCGTGTGCCCCTCGGGGGGGGGGGGGTGGTCAATGCCGGCTCTGCTGCCGCGGCGAGCGCTGCGCGTGGCACCCGGCTGCCGGGCTCAGCAGCTGTGCCACAACACGGCTGCGAGTGGCAGTGTCGGCAGAGTAATCGCAGCGGGGAAAAGCAGTCGGAGCAATTAATAAGCAGGGAAGATCCTCGCGGCGCGAGCCGCTGCGGAGCAGCAGTGCCGGCGCGGCGGGCGACGTCCTCCTCGGCATCTGAAAGGGGAAAGCGCCAGGCTCCAAAACCGCCAGTGCCACCGCAACGTGCCCTCGGCAGCGGGGACGCTGCGGGCAGAGATGCAGCGCACGACGCTCACGGAGGAAATCTGCCCCCGGGCCTGGGGGCCGGCGAGGCGGCGGTGCCGGCCGTGCAGTGCTCGTCAGCTGCGGTGCTGGTGCCGCTGCGCTGACGGCGCGCGGGAGGGAGGAACACGGCGGGTATAACGCGATGGGCATGGAAAAGGATTTAGAGCAATCGCTTTTTCATCCGAAAGGAAAGATGCATTCCGACTGGACAAGAAAATTGTCCCATTCCCCGTTCTTGAAAGCAGTAAGAATTGGGCTGTTAACGCGTTCAGATGCTTTTACACAGCTCGCCTTTGCCTCCGGTCTCCTGCGTTTGAGCACCTGGCCCCCGAACCCGCAGCAGCACCGCGGCGAGGTGCACGGGGAGGCAGAGCGCCCTCGGCCCCGCAGCGCTCGCGAGTCCCAGCCGGAGCGTTCCCGCGCGGCCGGAGGAACAGCCGCTGATTCACACTTGCAACAGGAAAACCGAGGGCAAACCGGCGACAGTTCAACCCCACGTACGACAGGGCTGAGCATCCCGCGGGCAGCTGAGCGGCTGCGGAGGCGTTACGGGGCCCAACGGGCCCAGAGCGGAGACGGGAACGGGGTTTGCAGGAAGGGGGTCCAAAAGCCGGAGCCTGCTGATCGGATGTGTCACGGTGCCGCTGCCGTGCATCCGGGATGCTGCCGCCGGAGAGGGCGGGATTTTCCCCGGCAATTCTCCCCGGAATGGGGCCTCTCGCTGCCGGGCCCCCAGCCTGGGCAACAGCAAACGGGAGCGACATAAATGAACCCTGCTACGCTAACGCGTGTAAAGGACCCTACAAGAAACCCCAGCAGCAACGGTAACAAATGATCAGAAAGCGCCAAGCCGGGTGACCTGGAAGCCTCGTCTGCATGCACCCGGCACCGCCGTCTTCGCCACGGCGCGGGGATGTGTTTGGGGAATTAGGCAAAGCACATCGCTTTTTTTGCATAATTGAATTCTCTGCATATTTTTTCTTTCTGTGCATAATCTTCCTTTCATGTTGTTCATGTACTTCCTAGATAATTCAGAGGTTACTTTCCTTGAAAAGAAAATACTGAAAGAACCTATGGCACTATATCCTTAAGTATTCCACTTGTTGTGAACTCCCCGAGGAAGCTTACAGACACTAAACATCAGTGGAAAAATATTCAATACATTTTCAGAACAGCTCTTTGTACTCGAAATACTCTGGTTTATATTAAAATATTCTAATTTCCCTGTAATTTATAAGAATTCGTAGAAGCAGGAGGACTCTCTTTTTTCCAAACCCTGCTTAGCAGCGGCACCAGCAGCGCCAAGCACAGTGCTCCACCGCGGAGGTGGCGTGGGGCCGGGCGGTGCGGTCCTCCCCGACGGGCTGCAGCCAGCACCACGGCCGCATCCTGCACCCGCATCCTGCACCACGGTCCGGTGCAATCCCCCGCGGGAAACGTCCGCGGAGCGCGGCACGGCGGCGGCCGGGAGCAGTGCTGCTGCTAGCCGCGTGCACGGAAGGGAAATCCGGGGAGGAAAGCAGCGGAAAATTGCTCACTGACATTTCGCCGGCCGCGTCGGCACCGCTCAGGCTCCGCTCGCGCACGGGGGGACGCGCAAACCAGCCCGGCGGCGGCGGTGCCAGCACCGGGGGGACGCTGGTGTCGCGGGAGGGAGTCCAGCCAGGCTCGCCCCGGCGAGAGCCCACGGGACAGGCGCTGCGGCGGGATGCGGCAGCCCCCGGGCCGGAGATGCCCATTGCACCCCGCGTTCCCGCACCGGCCCCGATGCCCCATGTTCCCGCGCCGGGCCGGCTCCGGTGCCCCACATTCCTGCACCAGCCTCCAGTGCCCCACGTTCCCGCGCCTGGCCGGCCCCAGTGCCCTGCGTTCCCATGCCGGCCCCGGCGCCCGGCATTCCCGCACCAGCCCCGGCAGGACCCCGCGCTCCTCCCGGCACCCCGCATCCCAGCCGCGCAGAGCGCCTGCGCCGGAGACCAGGCAGGAAAAAACGCTGCAGGATTCCCGGAGCCGAACGGGGCCCGGCAGCGCCACGGGAGAGCAGGACTGTGGAAGCGGCAGGGCGAGCTGAGCCGAGGCCGTTTCCCGTGTCCGAAGGGAATTTTCCATTCCTTATATGGGCCCAAGCGGAGGCTCCGGCAAGAAGCAAAGGAGCCAGGACAACGCAGTAGCTTCGCCCTGCCCGGCTCGGATTCATTTCTCCAAAGACCAGACCGGCCCCGCAAAGCCGGAGCCTCCGGCCGCTGCACCCGGGGCGCGTTCCCAGCCCGGCACGGCGACGGTCCCGGAGGGCACCGGGAAGGAGCCGCCCAGACTCCTAGCACTCCAGTGGTTAAAATGTTATCACTTTTATTCGTGTAATAGAGATGAAGTTCCTGGGCCTTCCAGGAGCATCAATCTAGAGATTTATTAACCAATTTAAAATACTATTGTCTTTCACTTCAATGTGAGATTGAGGTGTGTTGTCGGAGGAATATAAAGCCACAATCAGCGAGCCGCAGTGCTGGGAGACGCCGGTACCTGGAACTCAATAGATATTCATGAACATTCTCGTATTTAGTGAAGGAAATAACTTAATACCGACAGTGTCGATGGAATAATAGCCATTTCCTGGCTGACTTGCAGCCCTCAGAAAATGAGATTGCGCCTGCCTTCATTTTTCTTGTCTTCCGCGGGTTCCTTGCCGGGGAAGGCACCGCGGCGGATGCTGTGCGCATGCCAAATCAGCCGCCGTGCCGCCCGGCCCGCGCCGGGAACAGCCCCGCCGTGCCGCGCCGGGCAGGGGGAGGTTATAAATATCCCAATTATTATTGCAGGCGAAAGGAGGGCAGGCGGCGGCACCGGCATCCCGCGCCCGGCCCCGCACGTCCCCCCGTAGCGCGCACGCACTCGCGCGCACGCTCCCACATGCCGCATAAATATTCATAACAAAATCAATTTGCACCGAAAGCTGCCGTCTGCAATCGCATCCCAGCGCAGCGGCTCGGCCCAGGCGCGCGGGCGGGACGTCGCTGGAGATGCCACGGTCAGGGTGAATATATAGAACGGGGTAAATCTCTTGTAAGTAATTGTGATATGATTTCTCTTATTCCTCCGTCATAAATGGCACTGAATTGTTCTTTATCATTCTAAAGCTCTGTGCAGGCTCAGCGGACGAGGCTCCCTCCTAATCCGCACCGCTGGCAGCCACGGGCCGCGGCAGAGCCCCGAGCACGGCCGTGGGGACGGTGCTGCGCAGAGGCAGGACCTGGGTTTGCTGGACCGGTGACCTCAAGGGACAAGTCAGTAATCCTAAAAATCCTGTCAGTGTTAAAAGAGTTTATGTGAAAAATCAGCTAAGCATATTTCCCTAACTCCAGTAGAACCACAGCTTGGAGAAAGCTCAAGTATGGAAAAGTATTTCATATTTTAATGCTTTCATTTATTTTGCTTGCATTACACCAGCTAATAGGAAAGGATGCAGCACATTTGGTCTGTGATGTCCTGGTCATGTCACGCTGTGCCCTGTGCTGGCTTGCGGGAAAAGGGGACGGGAGAGCGACCTGCGCTGCCCAGCAGCAAAGGGCACGCAGGGGATGCCGGTCACCTCTCAGGTTTCGATCTATGCGGCTTTCAAGCTAATCTTGGGTTTGGTGGCCTAATTCCCCCGCAGGCCTAATTCCCGCCGTGCTGCCGCTGGCTCCCGGGCTGGTCCAGCGCCCGGCGGAGCGGGACCGTCCGGCAGCGCACCGAGCCGCGGCAGCGTGCGCCCGGCGCCGGAGGAGGTCTCTCGCTCGCACGCACCGAGGACAAAGCTGTACAGCGAAAACGCTGATCTTCCAGTCTCAGGGAAAAGCTACAGCACCTACCAATCATTTTTATACCCGCTAAACAAAACCTGACAATGAGGATTTATTGCTTATAATATTAAGTGAAGTTTAATTTAGACCATCTATAAAAGTCCCATTCCAGAGTGTTTCCCAAAGATCCTCGACGCTTTAAAATAAAGAGGACAAATACTGAAGTGCTCTCTGAATGTTATGGGACAATTTCCTTTTATGTTGCCATTCAGCGATGTTTTCTCGCTGGCTGGAACCCAACATTTCGATGAATTTTTCAGACTGTATCATGCTCTTTCCCTCCCCAGCTGCCAGATGATGCTCCTGTGAACGAGCTCACGCTGGCAGAGCAGTAACCGGCGCTCGGCTTCCCCGGCGGCCTTGGGTTGATTTTAATGCTGTACAGCTGGGCGCTTGCTCCGCGCGGCGAACGCAGCAGCGCGTGCTCGGGGAGAGGCGGGGGCCGCGTTTCGGGTCTGGGTCCCCGCGCCGCTCTCCTGGGCACCACCGGCAGCTCCGCATCCTCGGATGAGCCGGGCTGGGGCACGCGGAGCGGTGTGGGTTCCCGCGCTCCCGCTGCAGCCTCGCGTGCTCCCCGGCCGAGCAGCACCGTGCCGCCAGCACCCGGGCGGTCATGGAGGTCCGGAGCCGCTTGCCGGGCTCCCTGGGTGCCGGCAGCATCCCCAGCACCCGGGCGGCCACGGAGGTCCGGAGCCGCTTGCCGGGCTCCCTGGGTGCCGGCAGCATCCCCAGCACCCGGGCAGCCACGGAGGTCCGGAGCCGCTTGCCAGGCTCCCTGGGTGCCGGCAGCATCCCCAGCATCCGGGCGGCGCGAGGCTGCTCCACGTCGAGCCCCTGGATAAACACAGAGCGGAGCATGATCCGCTCAGCGCGGAGCTGGGAATGGCAAAGCGGTGATGGACAGCATTGCTCAGTCAGCTAAAGTCCTCCCGCTCATCCGCTCTCGTTACCGGTGAGGCTGGGAGGAGAGCTCGGAAAAAATTAGGAGCCCGGGAGCGGGAGCGAGGAGCTCACCTGCACGCGGCGAGTGCCGCTGCCCGATGGGGTTCGCAGCTGCGGATGACGGAGCTGGATTTGGGAAGCACTGCTTTAAAAATATGCATCATTTTAATTACACATGGACACACACTTAAGTCCCAGTGAGGAAGAGCCGGACGGCACGGGCAGGCGCGCTAGGAGCTCAACCGGCTGCTGCTGAATCCAGGCGCACGCTTTGCACCCGGATCGGGCAGAGCAGGAGCGGCTGCAGCCCGCCAGGAACAAAGATTTCTCTGTTCTGTTATTAACAGAAGAAACATTAGAAGAAGACAGGTCTTTGGGGTCGGTGTCTGCAGACCTTGTTGCGTTACTGCTTTTAACGCATATTCCTGAAACCTGGCTGTGGCGAATCCCGCGAGGGCGTCCTGCCCTGGCCCCAAAGCCACGCGAGCGCGGCAGCCGGACACGGCGAGCAGCCGACGGGCAAACAGCCCTGCTGCTTCTGCGGCGACGGGACGCGACCGCCAAGGGAAACCCGCCGGGTCGCTTGGCCCAGCTCCTCCGAAACGGCCCCGGCCCGCGAGCAGCCCCCTTGGCTCCCTCCGCTCCTCGGCGCAGTGAACCGGCGCGTCTAAAACACCCCAGAAATGATGGTAAATGTGTTTTAAAATTTTGTGACAGTGCATGCACAAATCACCAATTAAAGGCTCCCTAAGTGCCCATTAACATGATAAGTCGTAACAGCGCCAAAAGAGACATTATTGTTTATCACGTCAGCGACCCGCAGATTAAGGGCTCCCCAAGTACCCATCGCGGGAGGAGGCCGCGCCGGGGAGCCGCCGAGCCCCCCCGTGCCGGGAGCCGCGGCCGCCGGGAGCCCTTCGCCGGCCCCGCCGGACTGGTCACGCCTCAGCCCGCCCCGCCTTGACACGGGCTGGAAAAATAAAGTCTCGTGGCTCTCCTCTCCCACTCCTGCCCATTTCGCCTCGTGGATCTGCCCCAGTTTGACCAGGAGTTTGATGTAATTCAGAGCCACTTAAGGTTACTATAACAAGCGGGTTCAGACAGAGAGTTTTACTCTCCTATTTGCAAATAGCATTGCATTTCTCCGGAAAATCTTCACTTTCCGCTGAAAGACACGGCTCTCCCAGCCAAAACACGGCAGCCGAGAAGGGGAGTGTTGAACAGGAGATGCTGCTGCGGGAATGGGGCTGGCGCTGAGCCCCACGCGCTGCCCGGGGCCGGCGGGATGTGGGGCTGCCGCGGGAACGGGGCTGGTGCTCAGCCCCACGCACTGCTGGGACGATGCCGCATCCTTCGCCGGGAAGCCTGCAATTCGCTGCTCAAGCCATAATGATGTCTCTTAATTTGCAGCCGCGCTCGTTACAAGCTGGGCCAGCTTATTATCCACAATATACAATTTGTGCAGGGAGCGCAAATTCCCAGGCCTATAAACATCCCATTTCCCATTCCGGCGGCACTGACAGAGTTGTATGGTTCAATTTCTGCTTAAAACCTCATCTGCTGTCTGGTCCCATGAAGAGCTCTCGGCTTTAGTCTGCTCGCCCCCATTAGTGTCTCAGGACCCAAAGTCGGGCCAGAATCGCTCTGAATTTCCCAGATCTCTCCATTAAACAGATCTCTTCTTGTTAGAGCCCACTTATTCAAGATGCAAACGACAGACCTGCCGCCCAGCTGAAATCATTTTCATCCAGAGCCAAGTAACGCACTTTCGTCTTCCTGGCACGAAGCAGCGCGCTGTTAAAGATGGGGAGGAAACACGGGCAGGCGGCTTCGCTCCTCGCTCCGGGCCGTCCTCATCAATATTTCACCGGCGCAGGCACAGCGCTGGATTAATGCGGCTCCCGCGGCCGGCAGCGCGCGAGGGCAGCGGCTGCTCTGGGCTGTGCGC
The DNA here is from genome assembly GCF_036370855.1 of Dromaius novaehollandiae. Taxonomy (NCBI): domain Eukaryota; kingdom Metazoa; phylum Chordata; class Aves; order Casuariiformes; family Dromaiidae; genus Dromaius; species Dromaius novaehollandiae. Next base: position 1,409,417 of record NC_088114.1, on the reverse strand, counting down.
ACGGGGATGGCGCGTACTCGTGCCAGAAAGCGCAGGCGTGCACGAGCCGCGGGCACCGCAGCCCGGCTCCGAGCAAGCCCACGGGGAGCGAGCCGCGGGGCGAGAGGGTGCAGCGAGCGTGCCGGTGCTCAGCCCAGCGCCGGCCGGGCGGGAGGGGGTGAGGCGGAGCTCCTGCAAGAGCCCCGTTCGCAGTGCGCTGGGCTGCGAAATTGGGGTCGAGGGGCTGCATCGGAAAGCAGGGACAGGCCCCCGCCTCGAGCAGGGGCGGTTAACGTCTGCTAGAAACGGCTGCAGCACCAGCAATCAGTGGGGTGGGCACGGGGCCCACGGCCCTCTCGGCGTGCCGGGGCGGGTGCTGTACCCCCCCGGGCATGCATCGCCCCGCCGCGGGGCCGGGACGCCTGGTGCTGCTGCAACCTCCAGCCCTGCAGTCGCCAGGCGCTGCCGAACGCTGCAGCTCGGCCGGGCTGGAGCATTTTCCCCTCGCGTCTGCATGCTCGACGCGGCTCCCGTGTCTGGCAGGTATATTGAATCGCTTTCCCGAATGCATACGGAGCGTATGAAATGCTGTAGAACAATAAATATATTTAAAAAATGGGAAGGCAGCGTGTCAGCCAAGTAATTTCCCCTCAGTGAGGTGCTGGGAGAGGGAGCGGGGAAGTTGCTGCTATCTTATTTCAGACTTCATACGGCATCTGCAATAACATCAGGGCGAGCCAAAAAGAAACAATACGCAGCTTATGAACCCCGTAAGTGCCTGTTGTACCTGTATTTACTGCATTAGGCCGTGTCACATCGCATTTGAGCTGCAGACTGTGCATCTCAGTCCGTGCACCACGCGGCGAGGCGGGAAGAGCCCTGCCAGGGCAGGAGGAGCCGGAGCCGGGCGGCCCCGGTGGGTGCGTGTCCGTGTCCATGCCCATGCCCATGTCCGTGCCCGTGTCCGTGCCCATGTCTGTGCCCATGTCTGTGTCCATGCCCATGCCCATGTCCGTGCCCATGTCCGTGCCCATGTCTGTGTCCATGCCCATGCCCATGTCCGTGCCCGTGTCCGTGCCTGCAAAGCCAGCGCGCACGGCAGAGGCGAGAGGCAGTGAAGCGTGGGGCGAAGGAGCGGGCTGCCTCTCCCCAGCGCTGGAAACCCCCCCGCAAGCCCAGTCGCGCTGCAGGGACCCGGCCGGTGCTGCTGCCGCATCGCCCCGGCGCCCGCTCCGCCGCAGGGCAGAGATACACGGGTGCACGGGTCGGCACGGCCCGCGGCAGGGCTGCGCCGCTCCGGCTGCTTTCGTCACGACCTCTCGGGCAGAGCGGCTCGGGCTCAGCCACGCTGCTACCTTTGCAAAAAAGCAGCACAATTAACAACACACTAAAAGTATATTACTCCCGAGCAGAGCTTTACGGTGCGACCTGCCGCGCTAGCTGCTCCGAGTGGACCCTTCTGCCCCAGCTCTGTAAGCGGTTATGGGTAATAAGCTGCCTGTACTTAAAAAATATAGCGAGCGTGTCTGACTGCGCTGGAGAGGCTGGGCTGTCTAACCTTTAGTGCAGCCTGCGACGCAGCGCGGCATGATTTATTAGCGTAAGGCAGTGATCTGCACGTGATGGATAACAGTAGTTCATTATAAGTCTGAAGTAAAAATTAATTGTAGCACATCGGAAAAGGTCACAACTCCCTCTCTAAACTTCATAGGATCAGTCAAAATACCATAGAACAAAATAGAAAGGTGATTAAAAATAAGTATTCTGCAAAAATAGATAGATAGATAGATAGGTGGATAGATGGATGGATGGATGGATAGATAGTCTGGATTATACAGTCTGATGAGAAGCACTCCAGGTGCTGTTTCTCCTTCCACTTGCTCCCTGTCCGCCCTCAGAGCTCAGCATTTCTCCCACCGTCATTTCTTTGCCGTGCTCCCCGCCGGCGGCAGTGAACCAGCCCTGCGGCCGCGCTGCCCACGCAGGACGAAGCCACAGCTCTCATGCCCACCCGCCGCGGCAGGGAGCTGCAAATTTCCGTGGAGAGCCGAGGTTTTCCCGAGCCCCGGTGCTCGGCGCCCGGGCGGGAGCCCCTGCCCGGCCTCGGCTGCTGCAGGGACCACGGCCGGGCTCCCCGTGCAGCGCTGCGCCCCGCGGTTCGGCTCCCGCGAGCAGCGTCTGGCTCCCGTTTTGGTTTGCCATCACGAAACTTTGAGGATCCATGCAGGTTTAAGGCTGTTTTAATGGCAAACTGTCCATAAAGGAAGGGATTAACGGACAGCTGCTAAGGAGACAGCTTCAAATGGTCCCTGCTGGAGGCAACGAAAGGGGGAGGAATGAGGATGCAGGGGGATTTCACCCCAAAGCATCCATCCTCAGGCCTCCAGCGTTCAGAGGACCCTGGGACCACGGTGAGGGGCACGTTGGCACCTGCCTGCCGTCCTGACCGGGGCCATGCTGCAGTGCCGCATCTCCAGCCGCGGAGCGGTTTCCCCCTCTTCTGCAGCGTGACCAGTCGTTCGCGATCCTTTCACGTCCTACAGCACCCAACCAAAGTGTCCCTGCGTCCCCAGAAAGTGAAGCAGCTTGAGCTTCTCTGGTGCAAATACACAAGGAAAATGCAAATTGGATCAAATATTTACTGAAAACGCATTTGAGCTAATATTCAATTAGAATTCAGGAGGGTGCATTTGTGACTCACAGTGTAAGCTGCACTGCTGAGATGCCCAAGTCGTGCATCGAGAGAACAGGAACAAGCCCCTACGATTTGTTCAGTTGATCGACACAGTGAAAGCGCGGGTCAAACCCAGCCGTTGTTCTTCAGTCACACGCTGCTCGTTTTGCCGCTTCACGGGGCCGCGGGAGCCCGGCGGGGTGGTTGCACCCCGCTTCGCCCGGGTTCGGGTGCCGCGGCCGGCACAGCGCAGATTCCCGGCAGTGAACGTGCACGGTGCCGCTCTCCCAGAGGTGATCCCGGGAAGAAGCTGTACGTTATTTAGGACGCGCAGTCAGCGGAGAATGTCGGAACCGGCTTGTGAGCGCCTAACGAAATGATAACATTCGCTGAATAAATTATCTGTTGCGTTTTTTTTTTTTTCTCAGCTTTGGTGTGTTATGATGGTGCAAGACAATAAAACTTTTATTTATGCCTGTTTGTAAGCTGGTCGCTGACAGTGGGGAGAGATGAATGATAACCTGAGCGCCGCGTTGCATCCTCTCCCCATGAACCCTGCTAATATTAGTTTGTCCGAAGTGCGAGGCCCTGAAATAAGAGCTGATGAATGGAAACTAAAGCAGACACTTGACCCTCCTGATGCGCAAGCTCCTCCGCGAGAGCCGGGTGTTTCCAGCACCTGCTCCATTTGCTGAATATTGATAATTTTGCTGAGCTCTGGGATGCACGGCGCGGCCGGACCCAGGACCGCCCGTCACGTCGGCAGAGAGCACTGCGCAGCTCGGCTCCCGGCAGCGCGCGGGCTGCAGCCGGGGCAGCGCGGAGCGAAGGATGCGGGGAGGGATCGTGTGCAGCCCGCTGGCACCCGGCTAGGGCCCTCGGTCGGCTGCTCCGGATGCGGCAGCAGAAGTTAAAGCCAGCGCAGTTCAGAGGAGATGGGTTTAGACGGGATGTTTAGCTCCGTTAGAGACGTCTTGGCCAGGACCGTGCTGGATGCTCCATCACTGGGAGTTTTTGGATAAGGACCAGCTGTCTCGCTAGCAGCTCTGCAGCTGCTCACGGCGAGGTCATCTGGCCTGGGCACGTGCTGGGGGGTGACGTGCAGGGGCCTGCGCCCACCTCGCAGCGCCGGGGAGAGCTCCCCGTGCCCCCCGCAGCCCCACGCCATCGGTCCGGTGCCTCTCGCCCGGGGTGCTGCCGCGCGCGGAGATGTCCCGGCACCACCGAGGCTGCCGCGAGGAGGAGGACGTGCGTGCTCGAAGGCACCGCCAAGGTCAGGGAATGACCTTGACAACTTTTGTAGACAATAATTTCTACATTTTAACAACGGGGGGAGGGAAAAAAGACATCTAATTAACAAAACCGCACAGCACGGTTCAGCACAAACTTTGGGGCGATTTCTTTTTCCTTTCGCTTCAGTGATTTCAGGAGAACATGAACCATCCAATTATCCAATCATTTTTACACCCTCCGAGTCGCAGCTCGGGAAGGGGAAAGGTCAGCACGTTCCAGAGAGCAGGGCTACGACACCTCCATTTTCTCTAATATCTGTCTGTTTAATTACTGGAACAATTGTTTGAACATTTTAATATATTAATTTAGCAGGAGGATAATTGTACGATTACAAATTCACTTTGGCCACAATAAACCAAAAAGCTAGTGCTTTTGCTAAAACGCAATCCAGAATTTATAGAGGGGGCAAAAGAAGAGAAAAGAAGGAAAACGGGTGCTGGTTTCCCTCATCACATCTCAGCACGTAAAATACCCGGCGGAGCCCGAAGCTGCACGTACCCCCCAGCTCCCGGCGTCCCGCTGCGCTGGGCAGCAGCACTAACGCATGTCTGGGGGCATCAACCTGCGCGGGGGCCCGGGGCAGCGCGGGAACCGGGGGGGCCGAGACCCTGCACGGCCGCGGAGGGGGCGGCAGCCAAAGAGGAGAGAACGGGAACTTTTAACTGAGCTTTTAATGGAAAATTTCATCCCGCCACATCTCTCGGGAAGGTGTTCCCTTTCAATTTTTCATTTTCCTCCCCAAAAGAGCTGAAAACATTGAAACATCAACATTTCGGTGTCATAGCACTTGTGTTTTGACTTTTAACAAAGCAGTTCAGATTTTGTTTGAAATATCAATACAGACTGTTTAGTAAATTTATAGCAAAAGTATGTAAACAGAGGTCAGCACCGAAACGCGATGTTTTGAAGCGGCTGGAGGGGAACGTCTCGAGCAGCGCGCCGGCGGGTTTCGTTTAGTGAAGGAGCGAGGCTGGGCTCTCCCGGGCCCGGCCCAGGCAGGGCTGCGGCACCGGCGGGGACGGGGGAGAGGCTGGTCCTGCCGTGGGGCACCGCCGAAACGGCAGCCGGCCCGAGCGTCCGCCGGGCACCAGGGAGGGCTCACGCGGGCGCCCAGCTCCGTGCACCCGGCTCCGTGCACCGCTCCAGCGCGGACCCGCCGGGCAGCCGCTTCCACCCCGCGGGCAGCCCCGGCATGCAGGGAGCCGCCGAGGAGCCGGTCCCGAGGCCGGCTGGGGCATCTCCTGCAACGCTGAGCCGGCGTTTCTGCCGCCGCGCCAGGGAGAAGGTTGGTCTTTACCAGCCCTTCAGAGAAATGTCACAGAGTGTAAACACCAGGCAAGCTTTGCTTCCCGCCTCCCTCCTCCGGGAGCCGCAGCAAATGCAATAACACAGCCAGCGCTTTCTAAATGGTATCACCTCCCCTCTTAAGTAAATTAGCACCAAACCCATGGGGCTGGGTGCCTCCGCTGGCTTTCAGACCAGGTGTCCCCCTGCCTCCGGCAGCCTCCTGCATGCAACCCCCCCCCCCAGCTCCATGCACAGCCCCGGCTCCCCCCGGCCAGGCCACCGCATCTCTGCCCCGCTCCGTCCCGCTTCCCGGGAGAGCCCCGGGCACCGCTGCCCCGGCCACCCCCAGGCACGGGGCTCCGGCTGCCTTTGCACCGGCTCCGGGCAGCATTCCTCTCGCCAATGCTATTTCCCATTATCAGCAAAGTTCCCCGCTTTCTGCCTCTGTCCAGTATCTTCGGGAGCATCTCAGTGCAGATAACAATTACATAACCCATCCGTGGCAGGACAATCAGTCACACTCTAAATTAAGCATCTCAAATAAGGATTTATTAGAATTAATCAGTCAATTAATATATGGTCATGAAATAGAGTTTATTAAAATACATTTAAGGGTATTAACTATTAAATAAGATAGATATTGGCTGCAGAGATGGCAAAAGACCTTCCAGTCATACTCCCTCATACAAACGCAGACAGACAGACACACTGGAGCAAGACCTGTGCAAACAGCGAGGCGATGCCGGTCGCTCGGCACGGACAGCCGGCGCAGGGAGCACGGGCAGAGCAGGGGATCTCGCCCCCCCGAAACCAGGGGAGGCAATACCGGCCGCCCAAAGCACCCCCAAACACCCCCGCCGTCTCCCTGAACGCAGAGCGCAAGGCAACGAGCATGGGCAGAAATGTGAACTGCGCTGTGAAAACAGTGCTAAAAACCTGCAGAAAATCGTAACGCGATTAGTGGTACCGGGTGGATGCTGCTTCCTCCAGCCAGATGCGCGGAGGCCGGAGAGAGCTGTCACGCAGGAGACAGACAGAATTAAGCAGGGCTCATCCAAACAGGCCCGCCAAGCTGGGGGAAGCGCCTCGCTTCGCCGGGGTGGGTAACGCAGCCGGGAGGGAGCCCGACGCGCAGCCACCCTCCGCTCGCCGCATGGCTTGGCAGGGTTGACGGCAGCATCCTTCCCGCCCCGGGAGACAACCGGCAGCCTCCCAGGCAAGGCAGCGCCGCGAGGGCAGAGCACGCGAGCCGGCACAGCGTGTTGAGCCGTGCCACGTGCGAGGGCGGTGGGCAGGACCCCCGCGCCCGGCAGCGCAGTCTGCACCCACCGTGGCAGCCGCTGGCACGTGCCGCCTGCCCTCGCCGTGGGACGGACGTCTCCGCTTCGCTACCAGCCAGCTGCATCCCTGCCTTCCCTCCTCACTTCCTCTCCTAGAGCATCTCCCGTCATTGCCATTACTATTGCCAGCCGCTCCGGATCATCCCATTTATACTTTGCACTTATACAGCACTTTGCACTTTCAAAGCAGACCTTAACTAATTAATCAGATGTTAATGATTCCTCAAAGGTGCAGCCGACCAGACAGCTATCAATCGCTGCCGCTCCCTCCGCATCTCCCCCGCCTCCACAATTAGATTCCAGCAGATTTTCCTCCTGCTTTGCTCTATTTTCCCTGTGGCCTGTTCGGGGGAAGGCAGGCGCAGCAGGCATCCATCAATCCCGCGCTCTCATTAGCGATGCATAGCAAGCAGGGCTCGGCCGCGCTCACCGCGACTACCTCCAGCCCGGCAGCGCGGGCAGGCTGAGCAGCGAGCGCACACACAGGCATTTGTTTCATGCTGGAAAAAAAAGCTGAATTTGTTCTTAGAAAAATGATGCAGCCCAGGGAAGAGCTTTTACTTCTGCCATTCACACGGAGGCAGAGGTGTAGTCCTCCAAGGTTACACGGGACAGAGGCCACGAGACAAGGCGGCAGCCAGGCTGAAGCCCACCTGCAGCAGAGAAGCCCATGGTGACACTGGCCCCACTCCTACGGCCAGTGCCCTCTCCAGAGATCACTGCCACAGGATTAGGCAAATTCCTCCTTCCAGGTGCAATGTGTGATTAATCTAACCTACAGGGCTTTGCACTCCCCATTCCTGATGAAAAATATGGGGAGGGGAAGAAAGGGAAGAGGGCAAAGCAAAAATATGGATCTTTATTATATGCAAAAATATTCCAAGACAATGCAAATTAAGCAATTTAAGTCTTGCAGGCATTCCTCTGTGCACCATTATTAAAAGTTCCCAGCCTGGAATTGCAATTTCTAATCACAAGCAAAATCCAAAGGAGGGTGAGCAAGAGCCGGGGCCAGGGCAGACCCGGGGATCGCAGAGCAGGAGTGGCCGACGAGGTGCCGCTTGACAGACGTTAATTATTGACAGCCTCTTGCAAACTGGAATATCAAGTGCTCAGTGCAAAGGAGCAAGTGCGCTGGAGTGTGGGGCAAACGCTCAAAAGTGTTTTGATACCGTACTGAAAGGCCCAGTCCCAGGACCAAACCCAAGAGCACTAATTAACGCCGCTCCCCGCGCCTCCTCCCCGCAGCCCCGGGCCTCTCATCTTCCCTGCCTCCGAACGGGGAGGAACGGCACCGGCCGAGCAGGGCCAGGGCAGCACGGACCAGGAGCAGCACGGGGATATGTGGGCTAATTAGTTAGCAGCTGTAAGGTATTCGGCAGAAGCATATGAAATACGTAATTATAATTACGATAATAGCAACTCTATGAGCAGTGCAGCAGTGATGAATTCACTTCAGCAGTGGTGATACAACCTGACAGGGCTCATCACAGGGAACGTTATATCCAATTAGCAATTAACCCTGCCGCAATCACTGCGCCGAACACCCCGTGTGCAGCCATCGGCTCGTGCTGCAGGAGCCTCCACCTCCTCCAAATTCCCAGGGCGAGCCGTGGAGGTGGAGCGCGGCTGGTGCGGCTCCGTCCTGCTGCTGCTTTCCGCGCCCCACGACAGCGCTTGGGGACCCCGCGGGGCCTCCGCGGGACGAGCCCGCAGCTGGGCCCGGCCACGGTGCTTGGCACAGGACACCTGCAGCGACAGCACCGATGGCTGCTGGCACTTGTCGGGAAAGGGGCACCTTTGGGGGGCTGCTCACCTCTGTTTAGAGGCCAATAACGATGGAACATCATCTCCTGGCCGAGGGGCTCCCCACTGCTTTGTGCCACCACCACCCACCCCCCCCCCCCAGCATCTCCCTTCGGACCTTTCCCCACGCGCGCCCGGGCTCCGTCCTGCTCCTGCAGCTGCCGGCTCGCACGAGACGCGGGGACTCGCCCCCCCGCAGCCCTCA